>NC_137504.1:1827500-1840000 GCF_041902795.1 Electrophorus electricus
CTGCTATACTGAGGTGGTACTCCCATACTGAGGTGGTACTGCTGTACTGAGGTGGTACTGAGGAATAAAATAATAATAATAATAATAATAATAATAATAGTACAAACTGTTCTAACAGTCTGGATTAGTAATGTATTGTGACAGCCCTGCCCCCTTGCAGTTATTCCACAATGACATCATCAAAATAAAAGGTCACCATTACTCACAGTCTGTAGGAATTTGTTGAGCATGAAATTAATTTCTTAATCTCACTACACACATGCGGCTCCATACCATGAGTTGCCATTAAAATGCTGCTGAATGAATGTGGTTGTTATTTGAGCAGCATACGGGGAGGACAGGCGTGATCCTTTAAGAACAGAACAGACTTTCCTTCCAGCTGTATCGTGCAAAACCAGTTGTTTTAGTGTGCTGACAAAACGTTTCTGCATTTTTCTACTTTATTATTTTTCAACGATATTATATTGACTTTGACTGTACTGAGTACTGCACTAATAACACCAAATGGTCGAAAATAAAAGTAATTTTTTTTAATTGTATGTATGTATGTATTTTTTTGTTTGTTTGTTTGTTGTCTGTAAATGAGTTCTGAATACGTGCACAGATGCCCACCGAGGTGTAGAGGAGGAGTTCTTGGTGAACAGGTTCTGTCGAGCACACTGTGAGCTGGGTCCTCATTACATCACACAGTCATACAAACGTTCGCTGTCTAACCGGAACTAAATTCAGATCATTTTCATAACTGCTCTTCAGCCTCTGTGAGTCCCCAGAGTCTCACAGCCAGGGGGTCTGGGTGACACTGGCACTTAGGGGTAGAGGAGGCCGCTGGTGTCTCAGTGGTGAAGGTACTTCACTTCTGATCAGAAGGTTGCTGGTTCAAGTCCTGCCACTGTTGGGCCCTGAGAAAGACCCTTAACCCTCAATTACTCACGTTGTACTCAGTCATAATTATAGATTGCATTGGATAAAAGCATCAGCTAAATATAACTGAGAAACCAAACAGCTGGTCTTGATCATGGCAACACCCATCTTGTTCTACTTTCTGATGTAGAGTAGAGACCATAACAGTGGTTGTGGTTATTTTACGATCTTTGTAGCTTTGACATTAAACCGACACTCAAAAAGCAAGTTTTTCAACCCAGCTTCTGTCTACAGAATCTTATGTCCAGACAATCATTTTTGACAAATCTCACTGAGAAAAATTAGGACTTGTGGCAAACATGCATTTGTTATGGTGTGGTCAATAGACACTAGGTTGGAATATTCCTTTAACAGTCTGAGAGAGATTGGATTATGTATCGGTCTGAAGCACAGTCCAGAATCCTGGAAACTGAACCTGCTTGAGGTTAATCTGTGTGAACCCCTAAAAGAAAACGGTTCATCTCTCTTTCACTCAATTTTTTTCTTTCTTTATATTATTCTTTGGTCCAATCCCAATTCATCTTTAAATTTACATTTACATTTTACATTTACGGCATTTAGCAGACACTCCTATCCAGAGCGACTTACAAAAGTGCTTTGTCATTTCCTCATAGAATACATCCTATTACAGTACAGAAGGTTAGAGTCCAATATACCAATGAACTAGAATACTGTAGAATACAGCGATCAGTGCTGATGCCTAGAAGTACAAAATACATATAAACTCTTAACCGACCACAGGCAGTGTAATAAACAATAAGTACTAGAGTTTGTTAGACAACATCAGTGTAATAAACAAAACCCTACAATAAGTATTAGTTTAGACAGTCAATATAGGAGCAGGGTCAGTGGTCATTTAAATGTTTCACGAATAGACGGGTCTTCCGTCTGCGTTTGATTTCTTTGTTCCATTAAAATGAATGTTGTATTTTTCCTATTTTATCAGATTCTGTCTGCCGGCCAGGATTTCCTTTTTCTGCAATCTGAAGCCCTGTTGTGTATCTCTATCTCCTAAAGCGTTTCACTGTAGTTGGCATATAAGCGATCAGTTCCTACATCTGTTTGTAATCTCATGTCAGCTAAAATGATATTTAAGTAATTGTTTTGCTGTTTTGAACAGAGTACTTTTTAATGAAACGAACTCAGTTCTGTTAAAGTGAACTGGAAAGATCCACCTGCAACTGACCTCAGTGCTTTTAATGTTCACCTTAAAAAGGACTCGGTTCTCTTTCTGGTCCTCTTTAGCACTGATCTCAGACCACTTGCTGTTCACACTACAGGTCCTTTAGACCTCAGACCCCATATGTGTAACATTGAATTGTGGGTAGTGTAGTCAAGATGGCCACTTTAACTGCTGGGGATTATGAGTGCTTTGCTACATTTTCATGAACTGGATGAGAAAAGAAGAAAAGCAAACATCACATGTCACAACTGACACAACACAGACAGTTCAAACAGTAAAGTGGAGACAAGCATACAGGAGACCCCGCAGTTCCATGTTCAGACCTTTTTCTTGAGTTTGTTTTTCAGTTTGTGATGATTGCCACTATGTTTGACAAGTCTAAATAAAAACGCTAGGTTTGACATCCTAAGTAAAAACAATAAACATACCGAAGCCATTCGCAAATGAAATGAGCCACCAGCAAGCCGTACTGAGACGACCTCGGGAGTTTGCTTCAATTTGGACTCTGTTTAGGGGGTCTGAGCTCCTTTGACATGTTCACTTATGCTAAAGAAATAATGAGACCTCTCAGAACAATGACACATCCCGAGTGTGAAAACGCCCCAGCTGATCTCCGCTGTGCTGTCTGGTGTCATGACCCAGACCTGATCCCAAACGTATAATGTCAACCAGATAAACACAAACACCATGATGCCCTCAGCCTTCTGTTTTGAAAAAGAGAGACCGTTCAGATATAAGCCAGACATTTTCCATTGGCCAATCAAATAACCACAGACAGCTGGAGAGGCACAGAGCCAGACAGACGTGGTCCTAAAGCCCATACATCATAGTCAGACTCAGGAAACAGGGCATGTACATGCAGCGCTAATGTGGATGTTAATCCTACTGACATCTCTACTGAGTTATATGCTAATGTGTTTAGCATGTTTTATTGAGTTTGGCTGTTAATGGAGGTCAATAACAGGACGTCACTGGTTCCTCTAATGAGCGCTGAGTGCAGGGAGTCTCCGATCTCCACACGCAGGCTAAATCGCCCACGTGAGAAACACAGGGAGGCGTGAGGGAGAGGGAGAGGGGTTGAGCATTGACTTCTTGTCTGCAGTGCCATAATCAGTTCATTTACAGCTCAGTGTCTCACACACACACACAATCCCTAAACAATCTTTCACTGGTAAAGCAATAACATACTGCCAAAAGTGAAACAGCTGTTTGAACATGTAGCACAATTCCAGAATGTCTGAATGAGCTACACATGTAAGAGTTTTCCTGTAGGAGCCATTGAGCCTGACACTCTGATCTCTCTTTCCTGTAGGAGCCACTGAACCTGACTTTCGGATCTCTCTTTCCTGTAGGAGCTGCTGAGACTGACGTTCTGATCTCTCTTTCCTGTAGGAGTTACTGAGCCTGACACTCTGATCTCTCTTTCCTGTAGGAGCCACAGAACCTGACACTCTGATCTCTCTTTCCTGTAGGAGCCACTGAGCCTGACACTCTGATCTCTCTTTCCTGTAGGAGCCTCTGAGCCTGACACTCTGATCTCTCCTTCCTGTAGGAGTTACTGAGCCTGACACTCTGATCTCTCCTTCCTTAGCTCTTCCACATGACCTATGACCTGGCAAGTGCGGTGGTGAGGATCTTCAATCTGATTGGGATGATGCTGTTGCTGTGTCACTGGGACGGCTGTCTGCAGTTCCTGGTGCCACTCCTCCAGGACTTCCCCCCAGACTGCTGGGTGTCCCTAAACCAAATGGTGGTGAGTATTATATGCCCCCTTTTGTCTCCTATGTCATTCGGATTGGTTTCTGTGTGGCCCGGATGGATGGTCTAAGGACCTGCAAATCAAACATCATCTTCAAGAACAATAAAAACAAGAACAACTCAATCCCAGTAGGTGAGGGGGTTTCCTGTTCCCAGCTGTGCAGTTGTTACCACACCAACTTTACTGATCACTTCAGTCAGGTGTGCCAGAAACAGGAACACACAGCACCCCCTGCATGTCCGAGGTAGAGAGCACGAAGGCATGAGAGCGAGAGGCCCCCGGGAGGCCCCTGGGAGGCCCATGGGCGGAACCTGGGAGGCCCCTTGGCGGAACCTGGGAGGCCCATGGGCGGAACCTGGGAGGCCCCTGGGCGGAACCTGGGAGGCCCCTGGGTGTACATCTTGTATTATAGCCCACACCACCACAGCAGGGCAGATCCAAATGAAACATGCTGCTTACACACAGGAGTCAACATCATTAGTGTGGGTCAAATAGTAGGGGCAAATAGATTATAATTAAGTGCGTGTGGTAACTGGATTATAATTAAGTGGTGTGGTAACTGGATTATAATTAAGTGGGTGTTGTAAATGGATTATAATTAAATGGGTGTGGTAATTGGATTATAATTAAGTGGGTGTGGTAACAAGTTTACAATTAATTGAGTGTGGTTACTAGATTATAATTAAGTGTGTGTGGTAACTAGATTATAATTAAATGGGTGTGGTAACTAGGTTATAATTAAGTGGGTGTGGTAACTGGATTATAATTAAGTGGGTGTGGTAACTGGATTCTGTGCTACAGTAATGTGTTTCATTACTCTGTGCAACCACACATGTCAGGTGGTGACAGACAATCTACCAGAGACTATACAGAATGCTGTATTTACCAGAAGCTCTGTGTTGCATGTTACATACATGCTCTGGTGCACGTGTCTGGTGTCAGGTGCACTGGGTCTGAATATTGCACTGGGTGAACTGGGTCTGAGTATTGTGTTGGGTGCACTGGGTCAGAGTATTGTATTGGGTGAACTGAGTCAGAGTATTGTACTGGGTGAACTGGGTCAGAGTATTGTACTGGGTGCACTGGGTCTGAGCACTGTACTGGGTGCACTGGGTCAGAGTATTGTACTGGGTGAACTGGGTCAAAGTATTGTGTCAGGTGCACTGGGTCAGAGTATTGTACTGGCTGCACTGGATCAGAGTATTGTACTGGGTGAACTGAGTCAGAGTATTGTACTGGGTGCACTGGGTCTGAGCACTGTACTGGGTGCACTGGGTCAGAGTATTGTACTGGGTGAACTGGGTCGGAGTATTGTGTCAGGTGCACTGGGTTAGAGTATTGTACTGGCTGCACTGGATCAGAGTATTGTACTGGGTGAACTGAGTCAGAGTATTGTACTGGGTGCACTGGGTCTGAGCACTGTACTGGGTGCACTGGGTCAGAGTATTGTACTGGGTGAACTGAGTCGGAGTATTGTACTGGGTGCACTGGGTCAGAGATTTATACTGGGTGAAATGGGTCAGAGCATTGTACTGGGTGCACTGGGTCTGAGCACTGTACTGGGTGCACTGGGTCAGAGTATTGTACTGGGTGAACTGGGTCAGAGTATTGTACTGGCTGCACTGGATCAGAGTATTGTACTGGCTGCACTGGGTCAGAGTATTGTACTGGCTGCACTGGGTCAGAGTATTGTACTGGGTGAACTGAGTCGGAGTATTGTACTGGGTGCACTGGGTCAGAGTATTATACTGGGTGAAATGGGTCAGAGCATTGTACTGGGTGCACTGGGTCTGAGCACTGTACTGGGTGCACTGGGTCAGAGTATTGTACTGGGTGAACTGGGTCAGAGTATTGTACTGGCTGCACTGGATCAGAGTATTGTACTGGCTGCACTGGGTCAGAGTATTGTACTGGGTGAACTGGGTTGGAGTATTGTGTTGGGTGCACTGGGTCTGAGTATTGTACTGGGGGCACTGAGTCAGAGTATTGTACTGGGTGCACTGCGATTAAGGATAAGATACTCCATATAGACGCTCAGGCAGAGCTGGGACACTCAACGCTTGATTGTGAAGCTTCAAAAACTGCTCCAAAGCATGGGTTGAAATGCCCATGTCACATGACCATGGCTAAGTGAAGCTTCTGTTGCTAAGTGAAGCTTTCTGTTGCTAAGTGAAGCAATCTGTTTCGACAGGTGGCATACACTATCTGCCACTCCTACGTTTGGCTGACCGTCTCTGACACGAACCTGATCACACATCTGTCTCAACCCCAAACTCCATGAATGCTTCAACGTTTAGGAAACGTGTCCCAAACGTTGAGGAGCGATTGTTCAGAGATCGACAGTGTGATTTAGAGACAGGATCGGTATGAAGGTAGAGGACGGACTCCTTCATAGGCCTGTGCGACACAGTCAGGGTCAGTCAGGACAAATACAATCACAGTAGCAGATATTAAAGGCTCTGTGTCACACGCTACACGCACGCTCTTGTGCATATGTGTCTTGAATGTGTATAGATGAATGATCCTCTAGTTTTTTGTCAGTATATCTGTACCTTTATGGCGAAACCCACCTGTGCATGCCAGCCACGAGTGCTCCACGGGAACGAGATTTCAGGGCGGGGAGGTCATTCAGAAAGAAAGAAGCCGTCTCAGCCCAAAAACAATAGAACAACTAATATTTGAAAATAAAATCCTCACGTAGCAAATCGGAGACGCTATTAATGACTTTTCCCTTTGCGATCTCCATTGTGTGCAGAAATAATTACTACATTGGTTCTCACTGCACTCTGCTGTAGGTAAAACCTGTTCCACACTTCACAGGTAACCAAGCGCAGGAAATCCCACCACATCCTTATAATTCTTTACCCCAGTAAACATGCCAACCTTCTGTCACTAGATCTTCATAAATGTCTTCATGTCTTACATATGAAACTGAAACACCAACAACTGACAGCCTTACAGATGCTAATAAACAGATCACAACAGTAAATAAAAACAGATTTATGAAAGTATAGTAGTTTAGACTTTGTCAACTCTTGTCTTAGGTGTTGTTTCACAGAATAGCATTATTAAGATGTGACAGTAATCATAGTGGCCAATAGGTGTCACCGTGGAGACTTTGTTGATTTGTTTGTTTTGAAAACTTGAAAACATTTTCAACACAAGTGAATGTTTCAGTGCTTCCCAGACCCTAGTAGGTCTGAGTATTGTGTTAGATGCTTTGCGCGTGAGTATTAAGTTTCTTACCTACCCACCCCACCCCACACACACCCACACACACACACACACCTCCTGGCCCTTATTTATATGGGGTAAGGCTGGATCTCATCAGAATTTCAGTGTAAAGTGTAATGTAAATTTAATTTGGATAGTGCAGTGTTAATCTCATTAGGGCAGTGTAGTGTTAATCTCGTTAGGGTAGTGCAGTGGCAATCTCATTAGGGTAGTGTAGTGCTAATCTCATTGGGTGGTGCAGTGTTAATCTCATTAGGGTAGTGTAATGTTAATCTCATTAGGGTAGTGCAGTGGCAATCTCATTAGGGTAGTGTAATGTTAATCTCATTGGGTGGTGCAGTGTCAATCTCATTAGGGTAGTGTAATGTTAATCTCATTGGGTGGTGCAGTGTCAATCTCATTAGAGTAGTGTAGTGTTAATCTCATTGGGTGGTGCAGTGTTAATATCATTAGGGTAGTGTAATGTTAATCTCATTAGGGTAGTGCAGTGGCAATCTCATTAGGGTAGTGTAATGTTAATCTCATTGGGTGGTGCAGTGTCAATCTCATTAGGGTAGTGTAATGTTAATCTCATTGGGTGGTGCAGTGTCAATCTCATTAGAGTAGTGTAGTGTTAATCTCATTGGGTGGTGCAGTGTTAATCTCATTAGGGTAGTGCAGTGTTAATCTCATTAGGGTGGTGCAGTGTCAATCTCATTAGGGTAGTGTAGTGTTAAACTCATTGGGTAGTGCAGTGACAATCTCATTAGGGTAGTGTAGTGCTAATCTCATTAGGGTAGTGCAGTGTTAATCTCATTAGGGTAGTGCAGTGTCAATCTCATTAGGGTAGTGTAATGTTAATCTCACTGGGTGGTGCAGTGTCAATCTCATTAGAGTAGTGTGGTGTTAATCTCATTGGGTGGTGCAGTGTTAATCTCATTAGGGTAGTGCAGTGTTAATCTCATTAGGGTGGTGCAGTGTCAATCTGATTAGGGTAGTGTAGTGTTAAACTCATTGGGTAGTGCAGTGGCAATCTCATTAGGGTAGTGCAGTGTTAATCTCATTAGGGTAGTGCAGTGTCAATCTCATTAGGGTAGTGTAATGTTAATCTCATTGGGTGGTGCAGTGTCAATCTCATTAGAGTAGTGTAGTGTTAATCTCATTGGGTGGTGCAGTGTTAATCTCATTAGGGTAGTGTAGTGTTAAACTCATTGGGTGGTGCAGTGTTAATCTCATTAGGGTAGTGTAGTGTTAATCTCGTTAGGGTAGTGCAGTGTCAATCTCATTAGGGTAGTGCAGTGTTAATCTCATTAGGGTAGTGCAGTGTTAATCTCACCAGGGTAGTGTAGTGTTAATCTCATTAGGGTAGTGCAGTGTTAATCTCATTAGGGTAGTGTAGTGTTAATCTCATTGGGGTGGTGCAGTGTTAATCTCATTAGGGTAGTGTAGTGTTAATTAACAGGTCTTTAGTGTCAAGTATAGTTTTAATCTCTGCCAGACAGAAACATTCCTCCTTCACCAAAGATAATTCATTTATCGTACGACATTTCCTCATCAAAATGGTGCATCATACATGGCACTAAAAATAAATAAATGCATACATAATAAACAAACAAACAAATAAGTAAATACATCAGTAAATAAACATGTGATCCACTTTAGTTAAAGGTCTCTCTTATTGATTTAGACCTGAACTTGGTTCACATGGTATTGTGTAAAAAAAAACAAAAAACTGCCCTTTACGAATCTAAAGGGAATACTGTTGTTTCATAATGAAAGTCATTATATACCTGTGATACTAGGGCCTTAAATTTGTAAAACAGGAGTGTAAAACAGGGCCCTTAGAGTCTAAACCAAAAAAGACTGTTTTTTTTTCATGGCAAAGTGTGGGCCAAGGCTAAAAATATTCTAAAAGAATCAGGTACAGATTTAAAATTGACCAGAACAATGTAGCGCAGCCCAGTTAATTCAAACCAGTCAAATGACGATCTTGTAGGTGGGAAAAGGCCCATTAAAGTGTCAGAGCCATGAGTGGTGAACGTCTCCACTTGACCTTTATCAAGCAGGAGCAGCAGTGCTAACGGCACTTCCTGCTTTCCCATCACGCATCATGTCGCCGTGACAGCACACAATTAAAAAGCCCAGATGAATTCACAGTCACTTCCACAGAACGGCCTCATCTACACAGTCACTTAGCCCTCCACTTTATACATCTTAATCCTGTCTTAAGGTCATAATATTGCACAGAGAGATGTTGCAGACTTGTAGTTGTTGAATGTAACAGATGACTGGCTCTTGAAAAAGCAGTGAATAATGGGAAAAGTCCAACCACCCTAAGAAGGGCATTGGAATATTTGGACATAGCACGTTAACACCGTCTGTACTTTCAAAGCCCAGAAATTCTGCATCGCTTATTAAATGATGAGTTATGGGTTTGAAAATAATGTCCCACTCATCCGCAGAGTTGGTCCTAGGTGCACAGCACCTCCTGGAGGTCTGCTAGAGCTTCAAGGTCAAACTGTGGTTTTCCAAGCCCGTGGGACCTTCACGCTGCGTTCATGGATCTCTGTGGGGTCTTGAACTCTCAAGCTTGGGAACACAGATCCGAAGGAGAGGCTCCAATATTAAAGCAGTAAAACATAAGATGTGCTGTTACATTTTGCTAGTTTATTAGGTTTTACATTTATGTGTCAATAATGTTTAGACATGCATGTCCATGTGCAGGGAAACTCTCAGGAGCTCAGCAAATATTTGTGTATTAGTTCAACTTTGCTGACATGGCTCAAGCCACTGGTAAAGCGGTACTGGGACTTCACTTTAGGCACTGATCCAGGATCAGCCTTCCTAACGGTCTGAAACACTGACCCAGGGTCAGCCTTCCTCTCAGTCTGAGACACTGACCCAGGGTCAGCCTTCGTCTCAGTCTGAGACACTGACCCAGGGTCAGCCTTCGTCTCGGTCTGAGACATTGACCCAGGGTCAGCTTTCCTGAGACACCAACCCAGGGCAGCCTTCCTGTTGGTCTGAGACACTGATCCAGGGTCAGCCTTCCTCTCACACTGTGTCTTATACAGAAGCTGCAAAAGGAATGCATTCCACTGGAAAGGTTTTAGCCTTTCAGATGCTTTTGTGGTGGTCGCGCTTCGCGTCATGAGCTTCTGTAGGAGAATTTCAGATGTGTCAAAATCTGTATTGAGTGAACAGCTCAAATGTTCAGTTTTCCAAGACAGAAATTTGCATGTTTATGTTTGTAACCGCACCACTCCATTGAGCTGTAACGCATCTTGAGCAGTGTGACGTGCCTTTATACAAAAAGTGACTTCAGGAATCTAAGATGCCGTGCTGTATTACCAAATGACTTTAATATTATAGAAGATGTTTGCGTAACTGTGAAAGCTGGATCATGGACCAGTGAAATGAGGAACAGCAAATCTCATGACACGGTATGCTCCTAATCAAACATGTCATCTCCACAATACATGAAAAGAACAAAGGGAGAGAGGAAGAGAGGCAGAGAGAGAGATAAACAGAGAGGAAGAAAGCTTTGATCTTTGGGAGACTGTTGTTCTGATCACTCGTGGCACTGTGGCGCTCATATAAAGCTGTCTGAGCATCCCACCTGCACCACTGTCACCTCTCACTGGTCTGGGATCAGTTTTACCTGCCCACATCCCACCCTCAGTCCCACACAGAGGCATGAAGAACGCTGGTTTAAGGTCAGCCTTTGTTACTCCTCATCTGAGGCCTTTCAGGAAGGCCGTTAGTCCTCCAGCTAACCTTGTTATGCCGGGAGCTGTGAATGGGAGCACTGCTGTCTTCCCTCCTGGATGTGGTCTTACGCTCGTCCGTGTTTACAGCTATCGCAATGCATGGACTCGCCGCAGGACAAGCACGTGGCTTCAGTCGCGTTTTGATGAAAGAACTTTGCATTGCAAACCCAGAGAAAATGTCCCTGTTTTTAAACTTTTGTAGTGTTGGGTAACGGTAGAGCCGAGAGAAGCAGACAACTTTCAGCAGGTGACATGTTTGAGTAAAACTGTAGAACTGCTTTCACTACATTTCCTGGAATGATTCACATCACGTTTCAGAGTGCAGTTTTAATATTGCTTGGTCTCTTTTCTATATAAATATATATATATATATATATATATATATATATATATATATGTCTCCCTCCCTCTCTCTCTCTCCTTCTCCTCCCTCTCTCTCTTTCTCTCTCTCCCTCTTTCTCTCTCTCCCTCTCTCTCTCTCCCTCTCTCCCGGTCTCTTTCTCTCTCTCTCTCCCTCTTTCTCTCCCTCCCTCTCTCTCTCTCTCTCCTTCTCCTCCCTCTCTCTCTCTTTCTCTCTCTCCCTCTTTCTCCCTCTCTCCCGGTCTCTTTCTTTCTCTCTCCCTCTCCCTCTCTCTCTCTCTCTCTCCCTCTCTCTCCCGCTCTCTCTTTCTCCCTCTCTCTCTCTCCCTCTCTCTCTCCTTCTCTCTCTCCCTCTCTTTCTCGCTCTCCCTCTTTCTCTCTCTCCCTCTCTCTCTCCCTCTCTCCCTCTTCCTCTCTGTTGTTGTTATTGTTTAATGCCCCAAGGAGGGACAGCGGAGAGATGAGATACTGGAAAGTTCCTCCTCGTGTTACAACTTTAAATGTTGGCCTCAGGTTTTTGCCTTAATGGAAGATGAGAGTTTATATATGACATTCACAAACACAAACACCCTGTGTAAGATGTATCGGCCCACAGAGCTAACACCAGCCTCCTTCACAACAAAAAGCGCATCATCCCAGCCGCTTGGCGGCTTCCCCGCAGCACCCAATGAACTTTGATGCAACGTTGTTCCTCTTTCAGTCCGCAGCGGTAGTGCATGACCCCGAGGTTTTTCTAAAGGGGCTGCGACGTGACCCTCCTCCCTCCTCCCTGCTCCCTCCTCTCTACTCCCTCCTCCCTACTCCCTCCTCCCTCCTCTCTACTCCCTCCTCCCTACTCCCTCCTCTCTACTCCCTCCTCCCTCCTCCCTACTCCCTCCTCCCTACTCCCTCCTCTCTACTCCCTCCTCCCTCCTCCCTCCTCCCTGCTCCCTCCTCTACTCCCTACTCCCTCCTCCCTCCTCTCTACTCCCTCCTCCCTCGACTTTTGTCCTGCACATCAGACTCACATCAGACTCACATCTGCACTCATATTCTGCATTCTCTTGGGATTTGTTTACTAAAATACTGCAGTGAAAAAACAAACCCAAAGCCTCTACTGAGCAGCAAGAACAAAAGTATTTTCTGGATGTGATTTAATTGTCCCGTGGCACATCTGTTTGTCCAAGCATATGGAACGTTTCCCTGTCATGTTTTGCCGGGTCAGTGAGACCCCTGTGTGTTCCTCAGCCAGTGCTATAGCTTTGGGTCTGGGTGACCCAGCTGGGTGTTAATGGGCTAGCGGTTATGGAGCAGG
>NC_137504.1:1845000-1847500 GCF_041902795.1 Electrophorus electricus
TGTTTTACACTGTGGGTGTGTTCACTGCAGGGTTTTACACTTCCGGTGTGTTCACTGTGGTGTTCTATTGGTGAGTTGGTGGGTTTCGCTCATGTGTGATGTCCCTGGTCCCCGCCAGCATGCCCAGACAAGCTGTAACTGAAATTTATTGTGCAGCTCATCACATATTACGGGTGCAGGGCGTTGTGTCGGGGAGGGGTGTGTAAGGCAGTGTGTGTGTGTGTGTGTGTGTGTGTGTGTGTGTGATGTGTGGTTGTGTAAGGGTGTTTAGTTGTGTAAGGGTGTGTGTTTGTTTGAGTGTCTGTGTGATGTGTGCTTGTGTAAGTGTGCGATGTGTGCTTATGTAAGGGTGTATGGTTGTGTAAGGTGTGTGTGTGTGTGTGATGTGGTTGTGTAAGGCGTGTGTGTGATTTGTGGTTGTGTAAGGTGTGTGTGCGTGTGTGATTTGTGGTTGTGTAAGGTGTGTGTGCACGTGTGATTTGTGGTTGTGTAAGGGGTGTGTGTGTATGTGTGTGTGTGTGATTTGTTGTTGTGTAAGGCGTGTGTGTGATTTGTGGTTGTGTAAGGTGTGTGTGCGCGTGTGATTTGTGGTTGTGTAAGGTGTGTGTATGTGTGATGTGTGGTTGTTTAAGGTGTGTGTGTATGTGTGATTTGTGGTTGTGTAAGGTGTGTGATTTGTGGTTGTGTAAGGTGTGTGTGTGTGTGTGAGACGTGTGGTTGTGTAATTTGTGTGTGTGTGTGTGTGTGTGATGTGTGGTTGTTTAAGATGTGTGTGCATGTGATTTGTGGTTGTGTAAGGGGTGTGATGTGTGGTTGTGTAAGGTGTGTGTGTGTGACGTGTGGTTGTGTAAGGTGTGTGTGTGTGTGTGATTTGTGGTTGTGTATGGGGTGTGTGTGTGTGTGTGTGTGTGTGTGTGTGTGTGATTTGTGGTTGGGGTGTGTGTCTGTGTGTGTGTGTGTGTGTGTGTGTGTGTGTGGGTGTGATTTGTGGCTGTGTAAGGTGTGTGTGTGTGTGTGTGATGTGTGGTTGTGTAAGGGTGTTTAGTTGTGTAAGGGTGTGTGTTTGTTTAAGTGTCTGTGTGATGTGTACTTGTGTAAGTGTGTGCGATGTGTGCTTGTGTAAGGGTGTATGGTTGTGTAAGGCGTGTGTGTGATGTGTGGTTGTGTAAGGCGCGCATGTGTGTGTATGTGTGTGATGTGTGGTTGTGTAAGGCGTGGGTGTTTGTGTGTGTGACGTGTGGTTGTGCAAGGTGTGTGTGTGTGACGTGTGGTTGTGTAAGGTGTGTGTGTGTGTGAGACGTGTGGTTGTGTAAGGTGTGTGTGTGTGTGTGTGACGTGTGGTTGTGTAAGGTGTGTGTGTGTGTGAGACGTGTGGTTGTGTAAGGTGTGTGTGTGTGTGTGTGTGTGATGTGTGGTTGTGTAAGGTGTGTGTGTGACGTGTGGTTGTGTAAGGTGTGTGTGTGTGTGACGTGTGGTTGTGTAAGGTGTGTGTGTGTGTGTGAGACGTGTGGTTGTGTAAGGTGTGTGTGTGAGACGTGTGGTTGTGTAAGGTGTGTGTGTGACGTGTGGTTGTGTAAGGTGTGTGTGTGTGTGTGACGTGTGGTTGTGTAAGGTGTGTGTGTGACGTGTGGTTGTGTAAGGTGTGTGTGTGTGTGTGTGTGTGACGTGTGGTTGTGTAAGGTGTGTGTGTGTGTGAGACGTGTGGTTGTGTAAGGTGTGTGTGTGAGACGTGTGGTTGTGTAAGGTGTGTGTGTGACGTGTGGTTGTGTAAGGTGTGTGTGTGTGTGTGTGTGTGACGTGTGGTTGTGTAAGGTGTGTGTGTGTGTGAGACGTGTGGTTGTGTAAGGTGTGTGTGTGTGTGTGTGTGTGTGTGTGATGTGTGGAGGAACAGAGGAGGTGTTCTTCCTGTCACTGGGTGAGTGTGGTGGGAGGCTGTGTGGAGTGTGAGAGTGAAATTGGCCATGCTCTCAGGGAGGGAAGGGTGGCACTCATTCCTCCCTGTCAATCACAGAGACACTGGCCAATCACAGGTGTCTGTGAGCTTGTGTGTCAGAAGCGGGTGGATATCAGTATTTGGGAAAAACCTCGTAAAGAGAAAGGTGGGTGGAATCTCTGAAAGAGGGTGTGGCTTGTGAGATGTATATACATCTAAAAGTAAACAATTTTACAATTTTACAATTTTCCAGCAAAACTTATTTTGACGTGTGGTTTGTGCAGAATGAGCCGACATCTTTCGATACAGTAAACAAGATTTTTTTTCAGTTTCATCTGAAATCCTACACACTGCTGAATGAAGTGAGCCTCCCTAAAACCAGTTAACACACTCGGGCTCCTAACAGGTGTCGCGGTGGCACTGGGAACATTGCCTGCTGTAGCGTGTGTGCTACTACTTCACTGCAGCTCAACACGCTAGCACTTCCATTCTAGTGACGGTGCAAAGGAGAGGCTGTCCAGGTTGTCTGCAGCTAGTGAACACATGACCTCGCAGCTAATGAGACTC
>NC_137504.1:1852500-1865000 GCF_041902795.1 Electrophorus electricus
GTAGGAGTTCTCTCCATTACACCTTCATCTCTCACACCTAGCCTTTGGGTGGTGGGTTCATGTTACGCTGACCAACAGCTGGACTCGTCCCTCCGGATTTGGAAATTTGGGTGAGATATTTGAGACGGGAGCTGTCCAATCATGCGGGCAGGATTTACATACATTTACATAAAGCTACTTAAGCGCCTCAAGGAAGGAGGGGCTCTGTCAGTGATGGACAGATCACAAAAAAAGGTTAACCATTGAGCTCAGAGGTCACATGACCAAACGGTCAGTTGTCTGCAGGGTTGCATAAGGTATCTGAAGATTAAGCAGGGTCGCTGGAGCACCTGGTAGGTCAACGTTAGTGATAATGAAGGAGGAGTCAGGAATCTGAGCACTAGAGCGGGAGAGACTATGATGACTCCCTGAGACTGAACACTAGAGAGGGAGAGACTATGATGACTCCTTGAGACTGAGCACTAGAGAGGGAGAGACTATGATGACTCCTTGAGACTGAGCACTAGAGAGGGAGAGACTATGACGACTCCCTGAGACTGAACACTAGAGAGGGAGAGACTATGACAACTCCCTGAGACTGAACACTAGAGAGGGAGAGACTATGACGACTCCCTGAGACTGAACACTAGAGAGGGAGAGACTATGATGACTCCTTGAGACTGAGCACTAGAGAGGGAGAGACTATGACGACTCCCTGAGACTGAGCACTAGAGAGGGAGAGACTATGACGACTCCCTGAGACTGAGCACTAGAGAGGGAGAGACTATGACGACTCCCTGAGACTGAGCACTAGAGAGGGAGAGACTATGACGACTCCTTGAGACTGAGCACTAGAGAGGGAGAGACTATGACGACTCCCTGAGACTGAGCACTAGAGAGGGAGGGTCTATGACGACTCCCTGAGACTGAGCACTAGAGAGGGAGGGTCTATGACGACTCCCTGAGACTGAGCACTAGAGAGGGAGGGTCTATGACGACTCCCTGAGACTGAGCACTAGAGAGGGAGAGACTATGACGACTCCCTGAGACTGAACACTAGAGAGGGAGAGACTATGACGACTCCCTGAGACTGAACACTAGAGAGGGAGAGACTATGACGACTCCCTGAGACTGAGCACTAGAGAGGGAGAGACTATGACGACTCCCTGAGACTGAGCACTAGAGAGGGAGAGACTATGACGACTCCTTGAGACTGAGCACTAGAGAGGGAGAGACTATGACGACTCCTTGAGACTGAGCACTAGAGAGGGAGAGACTATGACGACTCCTTGAGACTGAGCACTAGAGAGGGAGAGACTATGACGACTCCCTGAGACTGAGCACTAGAGAGGGAGAGACTATGACGACTCCCTGAGACTGAGCACTAGAGAGGGAGAGACTATGACGACTCCCTGAGACTGAGCACTAGAGAGGGAGGGTCTATGACGACTCCCTGAGACTGAGCACGAGAGCGGGAGAGACTATGACGACTCCCTGAGACTGAGCACTAGAGAGGGAGAGACTATGACGACTCCTTGAGACTGAGCACTAGAGAGGGAGAGACTATGACGACTCCTTGAGACTGAGCACTAGAGAGGGAGAGACTATGACGACTCCCTGAGACTGAGCACTAGAGAGGGAGGGTCTATGACGACTCCCTGAGACTGAGCACTAGAGAGGGAGAGACTATGACGACTCCCTGAGACTGAACACTAGAGAGGGAGAGACTATGACGACTCCCTGAGACTGAACACTAGAGAGGGAGAGACTATGACGACTCCCTGAGACTGAGCACTAGAGAGGGAGGGTCTATGACGACTCCCTGAGACTGAGCACTAGAGAGGGAGAGACTATGACGACTCCCTGAGACTGAGCACTAGAGAGGGAGAGACTATGACGACTCCCTGAGACTGAGCACTAGAGAGGGAGAGACTATGACGACTCCCTGAGACTGAGCACTAGAGAGGGAGAGACTATGACGACTCCTTGAGACTGAGCACTAGAGAGGGAGAGACTATGACGACTCCTTGAGACTGAGCACTAGAGAGGGAGAGACTATGACGACTCCCTGAGACTGAGCACTAGAGAGGGAGAGACTATGACGACTCCCTGAGACTGAGCACTAGAGAGGGAGAGACTATGACGACTCCCTGAGACTGAGCACTAGAGAGGGATGGACTATGATGACTCCCTGAGATTAATTAAATAGTGAAACACTTATTCGGAAGTGGTGATGTGTAATATGAGAGAAAATGAGTACGCATAAATACATTTAATGAATACATAAACAATAATTACAAAATGAATAGTAATAAATAAATTAATAAATGTTGGGTATTAGTCAGTATTGGTCAGTATTGTGTATTTCTATCATTTCTATAAACTTCCTATAAAAATAAGCCTGATAGGTATTAATGTACAACAAAGAAGAATGACACAGAACATACAATATCACTTAACAATCTGTCCTGTTAGTGTGTGTGTGTGTGTGTGTGTGCGAGTGTGTGTGACTGTGAAGGTAAGTGAGTGTGTGTGTGTGTGTGTGTGACTGTGAATGTAAGTGAGTGTGTGTGAGTGTGTGTGTGTCTCCCGTTGTGTTCAGTAGAAACAGACCCATCTACAGGACCTTGTCGTCATGGTAATTGGACTGTGTGTATTGGTGCGCATGCTTCCTCTCCGGCGGGTGTCTGGTCTCTGCAGCCCTTCTGCTGGCCTGAACACGCATGTCATTACTGCGCTCTCACTCTGAACACGCATGTCATTACCGCGCTCTCACTCTGAACACGCATGTCATTACCACGCTCTCACTCTGATTGTTGAGGGCTCTGAAGGGCACTGGCTTCATCTGCACCAACTATTTGGTCCTACATGGGTCAAAGAAATCCAAAAAGAGAGAGAAGGATGGAGAGAGAGAGGGAAAGAATGTGAGAGATTGAGTTTGTGTGTGTGTTAGAGAGAATGAGAGTGTGAAAGCAATAGAATGTGTGTGTGTGTATGTGTGTGTGTGTGTGGGTGTGTGTGCGAGAGAAAGAGAGAGAGAGCACAGGGACTGGTAGATTATTCTTCCTTCTAACTCATCTCCCTTTGAGAGCTCGTTATACTGTGAGTGTCTTCTCCTGTGTAGTAGTTTTCTCTGAGGATTGATGAAGAGAGAGAGAGGCAGAGAGAGAGACAGAGAGAGAGAGAGGGATGCACTCATTCACATCTGCTCAGTTTCCTGGAGACCACACTCATCCATCCCTGGGGCAGGGTGTCTTACAACAGCCACATGCATGGAACTTTTGTTGGGGTGGCAGACTGCGCTGTAGTTACCAGGGGTTTATCGCCGCGACCGCGCGCCGATCCGTACCACACCAACCCTCGCTTCCCACGCTTAATATCGTTACTGAGCGTGAATCCTAAACGTAGGATTATCAGGGGAATTGTTATTCTGCATCGCACAAACCCGTTACCAGTTACAGAATGACGGCATGAAACAAAAGTTGAAAGGGCCAGATGAAATTATTTGGAATGAGTAAGAGGCACCACACAAGTAAGAAGGCCTGTGATTGGTTAAAATGTCTGGCATGCCACAATCTGTGCTCACATCTGTCCAATGATGGAGCAGCTTTTGTGCTGTAAAGGGAACCAGACACAGTAACCCAGTAACTGGCCCAGGATCCATAACAAACGCAGCTGAAGACACTTATTAGTCCCGAAGGCCAAATTTATCCTCTCCTTCATTTTATCCTTCCCACATCATTTTAAACGACAAAGCTGAACAGGAAGAGATTTACAGAAACAGAGTTTCTAATGAGGTGCCAAAGGCAGATCAACCCATCTAAGTTCAGTGCGTTACCGCGTGGCCGACGTGCAGCCGTATCTACGGAGGTCACCTTGACCGCGGCAGCCACAAGGCAGGCAGGAACTGAGAGGGAGACTCTGTAATTGGCCCCTGTGCCATCCAGAAGCTCAGATGTTACTTCCTGTTTCGTTTAAACGCAATCCTCTGACACCGCCTACATGGTGTGTGGCTAAAACAAATAAACAGGACATGGCCACGCACACGCATGCGTCACGCGCCGTCCTGTCATTAATGCTAACAATGTCGCTGCCAATGTTTCCCTTTCACTGTAGTGTGACAGGTCTGCTTCACAGCAAATGGACATTAGATATGGCTCATATTCAACACTTTGTAAATTGTGAACTTAATGAGAAATCGAAACAGAAAGAGGAAGAAAGAGAAACAGAGAGAGAGAAGAGAAAGGAGAGAGAGACACAGAAAGAGACAGAGAGAGAGAAAGAGAGATAGAGAGAGAAACAGAGAGATAGAGAGAGAGATAGAGAGAGAAAGAGAGAAACAGAGATAGAGAGAGAGAGAGAGAAAGAAAAACAGAGAGAGATAGAGAGAGAAAGAGAGAGAAACAGAGAGAGATAGAGAGAGAAAGAGAGAAACAGAGAGATAGAGAGAGGGACAGAGAGAGATAGAGAGAGAAACAGAGAGAGATAGAGAGAGGGACAGAGAGAGAAAGAGAGAAACAGAGATAGAGAGAGGGACAGAGAAAGATAGAGAGAAACAGAGAGAGATAGAGAGAGGGACAGAGAGAGAAAGAGAAACAGAGAGATAGAGAGAAACAGAGAGAGATAGAGAGAGGGACAGAGAGTGAGAGCGAGAGAGACAGACAGAGAGAGACAGAAAAAGAGACAGACAGAGAGAGAGAGAGAGACAAAGAGAGATATTCGCATGATCAACCACCTAAAATTTAAAATTGAACAAAAAGCTCGCACAGACGCTACATAAATCTAAAAAAAACCATAGTAAAGCTTAAAACATGAAGAATGTGCGAGTGAAGGTCACATCCATCTGATGAAAGGTCCATCCTCAGCAGAACATCCCGACACCTGCGCCTGAGGTACTCTGTCCTCTATCGCCACTGGTACGTGGATCTGTGGAGTTCTTCCTCGGATGAACAGATGAAATCGGAGCGTGGTGACCCGACTGGCTCAGAGGACTCAGTACACCTCGTTCAGATCCAACTGGGAGCTCCAGGAACAGGAGCTGGGATCAGCACACAGAGATCCGATCCAGGAGTGCGAGAGCAAGAGCTGACTCAACCTCTGCATAGTGCTGGGAAGTACAAGACGAAGAAAAATATCCCAGCGTTGTTATATGGCTGCGCGGTCTGATTGTGACGTACCTCACAAGATGTTCAAATATCCTGGTGACTCCAAATTAATCAGCAATATTTTAACTGAAGTCATTTGTTTGTTTGCTTACATTAATACTGAGATTGATCAAAACAACGATGCTCATTTTATCTGTTATTTTGTTTGTTATCTGGTCTCTTATCAGATTCTAACATTTCACTACAGTATATATATATATATATATATATATATATATATATATATATATATATATATACACACACAGTGTGTATATTATAGTCAATATTGCCATTAGTGACTGTGCTCAGATCAGACCACTGATGACTGTGCAAAGATCAGACCACTGATGACTGTACTCAGATCAGACCACTGATGACTGTGCTAAGAACAGACTACTGGTGACTGTGCTCATATCAGACCAATGATGACTGTGCTCAGATCAGACCAGTGGAGATTTTGCTCACATCAGACCATTTGATGACTGTGCTCAGATCAGGGCACTGGTGACTGTGCTCAGATCAGACCAGTGGTGACTGTGCTCAGATCAGACCAGTGGTGACTGTGCTCACATCAGACCATTTGATGACTGTGCTCAGATCAGACCAATGGTGACTGTGCTCAGATCAGACCAGTGGTGACTGTGCTCAGATCAGATCACAGCAGATCAGACCAGTGCTGACCAGAAAAGGCAGCCAGTGTCACCTAGGTTACAGATGCTGTGAAATGAGCAGCGTGTTACCGTGACGTCCCAGGCAGAGTTAGAGCTGTCCTTCATTCATGGTCTGTAGTTATCTCAAAGCCCTTTCATCTTGCACAGGTACCATGTCCGTCAGAGAAGTAGAAGCACGCGCTGTGGTGATATGATTTAGTCTCACGGGCTCTGTGCACACAAAAGGACCTTTTGTGGTCAGTAATTGTACCAGTCTGATAAGCAGCGGTGTTATGAAACACAGGCCCGTGCTGGAGGGGAATCTGTCTTATGCTATTCTGTGAACGATTTTTCTGTAATTGTAGCGATAATGTGCAAGTTCCCTACACTGTCTCGATAGATCCCATTACCCGGACTCTCATTTCCAAGAGAACAAAGAAGACATTGTGACCCAAGGTTTCCCCAGGCCGGTTTCATATTCCTCCACTTCAAATGAGGCGTTCTAATATTTCCGCCAGCCTGTCCCATTCAGGGCTGTGCAGGTCGTCCTCATGCTTCAGCGAGCGATTGCGAAACTGTGCGGAAACGAAGCCCCGTTTGAGCGCCGGCACGTTTACTGCCCACGTTTCTGCCCTATTGGTTCGTGTGAAGCCTGCTTCAGAGAGAGTGACAAGTCAAAAATGGAAAACCGAATGCATCGCTAAGCATTTGTGCTCTGGCAGCCACCGCGTAAAGTGTCACTACGTCATTATGGCAAAGGAGAAATGGAGCAGGCTGCTCACCCAAAGAGGCAGCCTACTGCCAACTGACAGCAATCCCCATTCTGGCCACCCGGGGGCCTCCACACTGGATTATTAGCCTGGTTGTTGTGGTTACGCTCACCTGTTGCTAATCCCAGCTCATTAGCCTCACTACCTAAACCCTCTAGTCACTTCATTCAGTGAATTATTACCAGCTCTCTAGTCAGTATACTGAGGTGGGAGTTTTGTCTGGTGTTTATATGGGCTTCAGACCTTGCCTGGATTTGTAACTTTTTCTCCTGTCCAGCACTTTGGTACTTTTGCTAGTTTTTCTCTGTGTCTCGCCTGGTTATCACCTATGTTTTTGCCTGTGGCCGTTTGCCACAGCAGGATTGTCAGAGCTTCATACAATCCCAGCACCTCCAGGGCAACCATGAGTCAGCCACGAACAACATTTTCAGCACCTCTGCAGAGCTGTAGAAGGTCTCAGCTGCACCCTGCAAGGTTTGGCCGTTTCCTCCAACCCCAGTCAGCCTAACCAGGGCCCGCCCACTCAAACTCCTGCTGGACCGGCGTAGTTGCCTATAGCTCCTTTGCGATTGGCTGTTCCTGATGAGTATTGCAACTCAACGTGTCAAGGATTCCTACCATGATGTTTGCTATACTCCATCTTGTGTCTTGCCGCTTTTCCTTCAAATGCCACACAGATTGACCAAAGATCAAAACTTGTGTCATCGACCTTCACACTTGGAGGATTTTGCAATGGGCCACAGCAGCTTGGAACGCTGTTTCTCCAGTGACTCATAGGCACTCTGCCTATATGGTAGCACCAATGACCATTTTTGGAAAAAGTGTTCTCTACCAAGTAAATCCAGTGTTGCGAGTGAGTGTTAGCACAACCTTCCCTTATGATACGCCAAAGTTCATGGTACCACCCAAACTAACTTGGTTTGCCATTTCTTGTTTTGTTACAGCCCTTCTATAGATGATATATTTGCTAGTGATGTCCATTCCAGTGCCCTCTTGTGCCTTTGCCCTGAGGATTGACAGCTAGGCTTTCGGTACCTTTTTGAATCAATTCACCCAAACATCCGATTGTGTTAGGGTTCCCTTGGTCAGCTAAACACAACCCTGTACTATCCTGGACCACAGTCGAAATCACTAAATGGAGCTGCTATTGCCACTCATGTTGCTTAGTAATGGCTTGTCCTGCCACAAGCATCATGACTCTCGACACCTCCACAGGAGCCACTGTTCCTGTTGAACATGCCAATTTTACTGACGTTTTTAGTAAATGGCAGATGAGTAAATGGTGATGAGTTATCTCATCACCCCTGGAACTAGAATAAATTTAATGCCTCGTACCACAACCCCTGAAGATTCAACATTACCCCCCCACCACCTTGAGCTAGCTGAGTAAAACATCCAGGAAGCCCTAAAATTAAGCCACACGTGGCCATCGACGTTATAGCTTCTGCACCTGGATTTTGGTTGTTTTGTAGAGAAGAAGGATGGGGGGATTAAGGCCATGAATAGATTATAGAGGGTTGAATCTGTCACAGTAAAGAATCCCAACTGGATTTCACTTGTCCCTTCAGCTCTGGAACAGCTTCACCAGGCCCGTTTTCACTAAATTTAAATTTTATGGAATTTAGTGGACACTTTTATGCAAAGTGACTTACAATTATGACTGAACACAACTTGAGTAACTGAGGGTTAAGGGTCTTGCTCAAGGGCTCAAGAGTGGTAACATGGTGGTGGTGGGATTTGACTGGCACCCTTCTGATTTTTAGTCAAGTACCTTAACCACTGAGACACCACTACCCCTGAATTGGACTTGGACTGAATTAGATTGCAATGCTAACAATTTTGGTCTGAATCAGAGAGGGTGACGAGTGGAAAACCGCTCAGAGAGCCTTCCAAAGTCCCCGTAGTGGGCGGTCCTTGGAGAAGGTTCAGAGAGCTGTCTGGAGACAAAGGATTCAGGCGGGGCACCGTTGCAGACACTGCCCTGCCTGTGTTCTTGGCCAGTTTGTATGGTTGTCTACCAAATATCTCTGGTTGAAAACTCCGAAGGATGTTGTACCCCAGATAGAGAGGACCTTTCAAGATCTTCTGTAGAATCAGTCTGGTTTATAGCATTTGCAAGTTCTCATTATTGTATCTCAGCCACTTTCCATGTGTCCTCCTTCTACCTGCCTCTTCTTCTAGTCAGTCTCCTCACTGTCCACGTTTGGACATCGAAGGGTCACTGGCCTACCTAGTTAACCCCTTAATACACCGGCAGTTTTAAGATCATTTTGGAAAGATTTGTACTTGTTCACTTTAACACTAGGTCTCTGAAATTGTACACATAGCCCTAATGATCATTCAGGATTCAAACTGAAGTAGACACTTGGAACTAGACATCCATTCAAATCCAGGCTTATTTGTCCATCATTTAGGTTCCATTTGAGCTCATCTAATACAGAAGAAAATGTCAAAAAAAAAACATAAAATGCCTTGATTTTTTTGATGTATAATGTGTCTATTGATGCTGGAGATTCATTTTTACTCATTTTTTGATTCACCACGGTCTTGTGTAATATATTGAACAGTTTTGAGCACATACATGAAATGACTAAATAGCTAGACAATGTTTTCCACTAGGTGTCCTAGACTTCTCTGAAGTGTCCAAAAATCTCTCCAAATGCACACAGTCATTAATCACTATACATCCAGTTTGCATGTTTCTTTTTGCACAGTAAGTTACTATAGTAAGTTCCACAAGAATATTAGCTTCATAGCATCATTGTTAACATCATTAGGGGAAATTACTGTAGCTTATACTGTAAATGCTGGGGTAAATGCTGTAATACTGTAAAGAAATATTATAATTTATATTTATACTTACAATTTGTAGCAGGATTACGAATTTTTCCAGCAGTGCATGGAAATATCCAGTGATTTGCTATGCAAACATCGAAGCTAGTCCATGCTAGCAGCGAAGCTAGTCTATGCTAGCAGCACCCAAACAACTCCACATAAACTTCAGCTAAAATAAGCCTCTCCCTTTCCATGATGTCCAAAAGTATTGGCGATCAAATCATTCTTATGATTGTGCGAGTTTCGCCAAACAGAATCAAACACATGCGCTAGGCTATCCGCTAACAACACTGAAGCATTGACAGTAGACAGTAGGCAGACCTTTAAGCATTAAAGGCATGACTAAATTAGGCAAGTGAGTGGTCTACGTTTTCGTCTAACCCTCCTCTATTTGATGATACAGCTGCCAATCACGCTGCTTGCCCTGGAAACACTTGGAAATGCCTGGAAGAAAATGATGGTCTCTCTCCCGTCCCTTTCCCCTTTCACACATGGGTGAGAATTGCTGTCACTCCAAGACAATGGAGCTGCGATGGCCAATAGAAATCAATATAAAAGAGGAAAGGGGGTCTAATGCTCTATTCAGGAACACTTTTACGTTGGTAACGTGCATTTCCAGTTAACCGAAGGCTGCGTATTTTGGGTTTGCTTACGGAGGAACCGTGCAGTACCTGGTTAATGCCCTTCTGGACTCGCGTTGATGAGGTTGCACAGTGGAGTACCTGGTGGGTTTGGAGGGTTACTGTCCCAAGGAGTGGAGCTGGATTAATGCTGAAAATGTGCTGTACCCCTCCCTCATCCTGGATTTCCACACGGCCCACTCCACCAACATTCCTCTTCGGTAGCAGGAGCTGCCTGTTTGGAGCAGGGGACTGGGGGGGGACTGTCAACAATCCCCTCTCTGGCCATCAGAGGTCCTCCTCACTGGATTATTAGCCTGGCTGTCATGGTTACACTCACCTGTTCATTCATTCAGTGAGGTATTGCCAGCTCTGTAGTCAGTAAATTGAGTTGTGGGTTTTGTCTGTTGTTTATATGTGCTTCAGACTTTGTCTCCTCTCAGGCCCTTTGGTACTGCTGTTAGTTTTTCTCTGTGCCTCATCTGGTTATCAACTTTTGCCTCTCATTGCTATTTGCCAAAACCTTTTTGTTGTCAATTTTTTATTATCAAACCTCCGTACCTTTACATGGATCTGTCTCATCTCTCTTTCTCAAATATTACACCAACTTTATTCCCGATACCCCTACAGGGCTCAGGCTGGGATTGTTAGTGGTTGTTAGGGGGCACCTGTGGGCTCGGGCAGGGGTCGTTAGGGGCCATTAGGGGGTGTGCCTGCAGAGCTCAGGTAGGGGCCATTAGGGGGCACCTGTGGGCTCAGACAGGGGTCATTAGGGGCCATTAGGGGGTGTGCCTGCAGAGCTCAGGTAGGGGCCATTAGGGGGCACCTGTGGGCTCAGGTAGGGGTCATTAGGGGCCATTAGGGGGTGTGCCTGCAGAGCTCAGGTAGGGGCCATTAGGGGGCACCTGTGGGCTCAGGCAGGGGTCATTAGGGGCCATTAGGGGGTGTGCCTGCAGAGCTCAGGTAGGGGCCATTAGGGGGCACCTGTGGGCTCAGGCAAGAGTCGTTAGAGGCCATTAGGGGGCACCTGTGAGTAAGGCAGGGGCCATTATTTCAGGAGAAGAGGACATAATGGGCTTAACATGAAAACCACAGTAGCAAAGCCACACAGATTAGCAGGAATCACGTCAGTCATCCTTTCAGATGCCCAGCTAGCCACAGAGGGGGATGACAGCAGAGCTGTTGTAGCTTTTTTCAGCATTAGTGGGGAGGGGTGTGCTGAAACGTTTCTCGCCTGCCACTGCAGGCAAATCTGACCAACCTCCTCCCACAGTAGAGGAGATCAGGGCTGGAAAGATTAATGCTGGTTATGAAATAGATGTCAACGGTGACAACATTGGCAGTGCACGGAGGAGACTCGCCTCCTAGTCGCGATGTTCAGACAAGTCGAGGCTGAACTTTATGGTGAGCTCAGCTAAATCAGTTTGTCCCAAACAAAATGGAACCTTATCGTACTCTCCCAGCTGTGATGGGATCAATACAGAATAACCGGCAACACTGCTCGTTTGGTTCTCGTTCTCTCTCTCTCTCTCTCTCTCTCTCTCTCTCTCTCTCTCTCTCTCTCCCTCTCTCTCTCTGTCTCCCTCTCTCTCTCTCTCTCTCTCTCTCTCTCTCTCTCTCTCTCTCTCTGTCTGGCAGGCCTTGAGTGCTGGCCTTGCAGTGTGTGTGTGGGGGGATGTGGATGGTCAGGGCTAAGGGACAGCGATCGTTCATGTGTTTTGTCATCATGTCATGACAATCCATTAAATCACACTATCACATTTCCCATGTACCTTAGCTTGCACATGTGTGTGTGTGTGTGTGTGTGTGTGTGTGTGTGTGTCTGTGTGTGTGTGTGTGTGTGTGTGTGTGTGTGTGTGTGTGTGTGTGTGTTTGTGTGTGTGTTTGTGTGTGTGTTTGTGTGTGTGTTTGTGTGTGTGTGTGTGTGTGTGTGTGTGTGTGTGTTTGTGTGTTTGTGTGTGTGTGTGTGTGTGTGTGTGTGTGTGTGTGTGTGTGTGTGTGTGTGTGTGTGTGTGTGCATGTATACTAACACAGCAGCTCTTGTTTGAAACGGACGGGTTTTCGGAGTTCATTCTCCAGTACTTTCATCTCTGTGTGCTTCACAAACACCAGCAGTCATTTGCCTTCCACAGCACCACCTCACACCCTCTCATGCTACTTATTTATTTATTTTCACTCTGTTCAGCTTCAGTCAGTGAGACATTTCAGTCGGCAGTGTGATTTTATGAGAGCTCCTGGTGATTTTAAATTGTGTTTCATTTCACTGGGGCGGTTTACGTAAGCCATGTGCTAATTAGATTCCTACAGACCTGAACAGACCTTGTGCCCAGTATATGAACATTTTTCTCTCACACAGATGTGTTTTCCTAAACGTGATGTATCACTGTTTTGAAACGTTGAGGGAAACGTTGGAAAGTCCGCAGCGGTTTCTTCATTGCACCAGTAGAATCGGCGTTCGTGCGTTACTGTCTAACTTCTCCCACTAACTGCAGTTGGTAG
>NC_137504.1:1867500-1887500 GCF_041902795.1 Electrophorus electricus
TTGGACTACAGGAGGGTAGAGTTAGAGTGCACCAGCACCCAAACAAGAGAGTTCGTTAGCACCTGGCCAAATTATGTTTGTCTTAATCTATCTACCCATCTATCGTCTCACCTGAACACAGTAAAGTGAGCTGGTGGGTTTACTCACACACGGAAAACCACGTAAACCAACTTGGGAGACGTTTGTGGGGTTTATTCGGAGGGTTGTAGTATAAGTGACGTAGACATTACAGAGCATACATGCGTGTAGAGGCGCATCCCCTCCGCAGCAATTATAATGCAGTCAACAGAATGAGTGCAGCTGATGACTCAGCAAACTTAAGACTCTGACACACACACGCACACACACAGCTGGTCAAGAGAGCTATTTTTACAAGTCTGTCCATGTGATAAAGCTGCTTTAAATAGATCAACTCTGTAGTCCTTTTTCCCTTGGTGAAGGACCAAGGCAGGATGCTGTTATCAAACACACTATCTCTCTTTTTGATTGGGGTCAGAACCCCTGGCTAAGCTGTGTGTGTGTGTGTGTGTGTGTGTGTGTGTGTGTGTGTGTGTGTGTGTGTGTGTGTGTGTGTGTGTGTGTGTGTGTGTGTGTGTGTGTGTGTGTGTGTGTGTGTGTGAGAGAGAGAGAGAGAGAGAAAAGGAGATTTGACAGCAGTAGCAGGTATAACAGGGTAAAAAGAAGCAGTACTATATGGTAAAGATGGTAAAGTTCATGGGTATAACACAAAGTAATGGACTGCAGAGTCAACGACTCCCCCCACCAGAGTGTGCTCTGCCTAACCCTACCAGGCACGTTCATGTGAACGGCATCCTGTTCAATGAGGGCTAAACATGAAGATGAGGAAGCAGACTGGCTTTCCAAACAGGATGCCTGCCATGACAGTGCGCCCAAAACACAGTCCCAACTCAAATCCAGGTGGTTGGAGAAATATCCTGATGGCACTTGAAGTTCTTGAAGTATCCATGTATGATCCAGAGCAAAACAAAGCCTGTGGCAGTCAGAACAGTGGAGATCTCCAACACGTTCAGAACTATTTTCTGTCCTGGCTCCAAGATGGTGGAATGAACGCCCGCTTGCTGTCCAGACAGCCGAGTCCCTTGCAGTCTTCAAACGCAGACTGAAGACTCATCTATTTACAGAATATTTAAAGGACAACTGACACTGCTCCCTTATTGACTGACTAATTTAATACTTATTGTAGGGCACTATTTATGCTTTTTAACAAACTCTAGCACTTATTGTTTATAGCACTTATCATTGTTTAAGATAGAGCTTATGTATTTTGCACTTCTATGTCTCAGCATTCATGCCTGTATTCTACAGTATTCTAGTTCATTGGTATGTTTAATTCTAACCTACTGTACTGTACTTGGATATATTCTATGAGGAAATGACAAAGCACTTTTGTAAGTCGCTCTGGATAAGAGCGTCTGCTAAATGCCGTAAATGTAAATTTAAATGTAACAGTGGAGCTCTCTAACATGTTCATAACAGTGGAGTCATAATATCTCTTCTCAGGTTGTGTTAACCGGGCATATTAGCCAACTGAAAAACTAAAGAACATTATAAGCTGCCTTAGCAATAAGTCACGTTGTGCTTTTGTGTTTTTCGTTTTGCACAGGAGATTGTGAACTTCAACTGCCGTAAGCTGGTAGCCACCATGCCCCTTTTCGCCAACGCCGACCCGAACTTTGTGACAGGGATGCTGAGCAAGCTGAAATTCGAGGTGTTCCAGCCCAACGATTACATCATCCGCGAGGGTACCGTGGGCAAGAAGATGTACTTCATCCAGCACGGCGTAGCGAGCGTCATCACAAAGCACAACAAGGAGATGAAGCTCACAGACGGCTCCTACTTCGGAGGTGAGTCACCACCAACCCCCCCCCCGCCCCGGGGACCAGCGTGGTGTGTTGCGAAGGAGCAGATTTTCCAAGGAATGCTCGGGCTGTATGTTTTTAACGCACGTAGGCGCCCATGAGCGCCGTGACATGACGTGCACCGCACGGACCAGCGAGAACGAGTGAAAGATTAACAAAATTAATACAAAGCTAATGAAAGAGAAGAAAATCCACTGATGGAATTTTCCTGCGTGCATCAGCTCAGAGAGCTAGAAGGTGCGCCCGGACACACACCCCACCAACGTACACACTGCAGTTCTGCTTTGTGTTCTCTGTAGGCTGCCTGGAACTGAGGTAGCTTGATCTGTTATGTAACGTCCATCTGTCCATCAGGCTCGCAAGCAGCAGGCTCTGCCCCCCAGGGGCCGCGTGGGAGCCCCCTCTGTTGGCTGAGTCAAGACTGACCTACTGAGCTCTGAAGACCTCGGGGCTACGCTCCTTCTCAATGCTCACACACTTACAGATGCATTTATTCCAAGTAGAAGCTTAACGGTACAGAATTCATGTTGCAGAATTCCTAAATGATCTCCTTTCGTCATCTGCCTGGAACCCTTATGTGCGAAGCGTGGGGGAAACAGAGATTAAAAGGATACAAGGATGTTTTTTCCTCTTTTGTGTTCCGTGGCATGGATGGCGTACACAACTCCTCTACAGTGCGGAGCAGCACCCACCACCTGGCCCGGTGGAACGCCCATCTGGTGCCAGCATTGTAATTCGCGGCGTTAACTCTGCTCATGTGCGTTTCAGTGTGTGTGTGTTTGTGTGTGTGTGTGTGTGTGTGTGTGTATGTGTGTGAGTGTGACCTTTAATCTTACACAGAAACACGCCCTCTCTCACACAGACCTCTCACACACACTCCCTCACACACACTCCTGCACGGTGCTAATGTGTTACTAATGATTGTGTCTTTGGCTGTCAACAACATAACCAAATTTCCAGCAAGCAGAACATCTAAACGTGAAACGCAACAGAAGCTGGTTACCGTGTGATGCTATTACCTCACGCTACCTAACACGTCACATTCAGTGATGCTTAAACACACACGACTGTTAGAGGTGTGCAAACTCACCATCAGCGAACACACCATGATTTTGAATCACCCTATTGATTTAAACATGAATTATTCTTTACTTTGTCTTATTCCGATGGGTCCAGTGTTGGGCGTTGTGACATTTATTCAGGCTGAAGGGATGGCTGGTCCTGGATCGGCTCTAGCCGGGCTCTGCCCCATTGTGTACAGGAGGAGAATAATTGGCATGTGGGTGAGATTGGGAGGAGGACGATGATTGGATAATGGCATGTGGGTGAGGTTGGGAGGAGGAGGTTGATTGGTTAATGGCATGCGTGTGAGGTTGGGAGGAGGAGGATGATTGGATAATGGAATGCAAATGAGGTTGGGAGGAGGAGGAGGATTGGTTGGGAGTAAGCTAGTTTACTCACGTGGGCACCATTTTATGGTGTTCTGTTCCTTTCCTCTCAGGGGTCTTTAGTCACCTTGGTAACTCTTATTTTTGGTGTTTGTTCCTGGTCCTAATAACAAGGAAACAGCTGAATGAGTATGAGACAGTTTTAATAAAGCACTTATCGATATGTTGATATAACCCTAGAGTTTATTCTGGGGGATTTTAATGTTTTCTTTGACAAAACCTTTGTCTGTAAAGCAATAATTTAACTGCATAACTAGTTCTTCATAAATTCTCTATCTTTGTTATAGCAATAATGAGACTGCACTTAAACTTGCGTTCAGACCCCCCCATTGGTAGTTGGAATTATGTTTATTTATTGCCAGAGGACATGCGAAAGGTGGACACCCCACCTTAAAGACATCACAAGAACAGGAGGAGAAACGAAGCTGTTGTTTTGAAACCACAAACTGGGGTGTGTTTTAGAAAACATACACACACCCCAGTGAGCTGCAGACTAAATTACTTCACATATCCACTTCTGTGAGGAATCTGTCATTAAAACAAAGCGATATTAAAATATTTCCCGAAAACAAACCCTGGCTGTCACAGGACTTGAAAATGGATCTTAATAGTAAAAAAGCTGATTTCTTCAGCGGTGATGGGGAGGGTTTAAAGACAAAGAGAAGGAGAAGCTTTGACATTAAATATTGACACACATCATTCCCTTCACTCCGCATTTCAGTTGCTCCCCTCTGGGTGGTGCTACAGCATGCCCCTGTTCTTTTGTACTAAATGCAGTCAAGCTCATCAACAAATCAGACTTGAGTGTAATTTGTGTAGTTGTTGGGTATGCTTGTGTGTTTTCTTGCTGAAACGTGTTCTATTGTCCGCCATGGCCAGACAATAGAGTTAATTTTATTTTCTGACAGCAGTCACGCAGTTTTTTCCTCCACCCTGCTACATGCCCTGTCTCTCCGCTCCGGTCCCGTAGACCTCGGCGCGAGAGACCCAGCAACCCGGTGGCACTCAGTCTGTTTCCTCTTCCCGTTCAACGCAGAGATCTGCCTGCTGACTAAGGGGCGCCGTACAGCCAGCGTGCGTGCTGACACCTACTGCCGCCTGTTCTCGCTGTCTGTGGACCACTTCAACGAGGTGCTGGAAGAGTACCCCATGATGCGGCGTGCCTTCGAAACTGTGGCCATCGACCGCCTGGACCGCATCGGTAAGCCCACGCGGCTGCTTCCGTTGGCTCCGCTCGACCTCTCTACCGCGCACGCCTGCACTCTGTTTCTCTGTTCAGTGTGCACGTGTGTGTGTGTGTGTGTGTGTGAGTGTGTGTGTGTGTGTGTGAGTGTGTGTGTGTGTCTTTGTTCCTTCATCACACTTGTCTGCCATCGAGCTGCATGAATTCTGTGTATGCTAAAATGCCTTTCTATTTTTCCCCTAATGTCTCACACAGATTAAATAAGTTCACCACTGGTAACGTATTATAGAAAGTGTATATACAGTAACTCATTTTTAAAAAATGCTACCTGCAAATTAACACCGTTCTGTGGGAGGCAGTGCATGAAGCTGTCCTGGCCGGGGTCTGGTTGTTCCGCTGGGGCTCTGGTCCGGTGTTTAACCAGACCGGACATGATGTGAGCAGAAGGAGGCAAATCCTCGCCCGCATGAGCCTCCAAACAAACCCCACCCTTCCTGTACCACCCCAACCCCTTCAACCTTGGCCATAACTCACCTGAGCTTACTTGCAGCGCACCTGTGCAGGGGCTTTGGGGACTCTGGTGCCATGGAGTGCGTGGCCCCTGAACCTCATATCAGACACTTTCATTCTTGGCCAGTGATTCTGACATTCATTTTTTTCCCGGTCAGAATCTGGCCTTAAAATGCCATCAGAAAAATTCACAGAAACTGAAGTCCATCCTTATAAGCAAGATATAATTCGCTTTTATTTATTTATTTAATTGTTTGTTTGTTTGTTTGTTCATTTATTTAAACATGCATACATAAAATACTGAATGTGGTTTTTTATTAGCTATAACCTACATTCTCTTTTATGTCATAATGAGGCTTTTATGTTCTTGCTTGTTTTGTTATTGATATGTAAACAGGCAAAAAAAATGTTTATTTGTATATAAATTTAAGTTAATTTTATAAATTAACAAACGAACAAATAAGCCTATCTTATAGGTGATAAGAATGTACAATGAGTGTGTATGCCCAAAAATTAAACAATCCAGTAAACAAGTGGGGGGGGGGGGTGATTTCAGACAAACATGTTTGTTTCATGTTGCTGTGTTTGTGTTGTTCCATGATGAAACCTCTGGATATGTTCAGGCAAAGTAATGATGAAAAAACAAACACTCACAGTATGTTCTTAGAAAGAAATTTGCCATTCAAGTTAGTCACATTTGAGTGCCAAAATTTCAGTAAAATCAATTGTTAACTGATCAGTTAATTATTTCATTTTTAAAACAAATTTAAGTCTGGTTGTTAATATTTTTTCCACCCAGCTCTTAGATATGATCCAACAGAACAAATAATGTTTACTTTAAACATTATTATCAAAATGTTTTGTGTCTCTTTGACTCATCCCATGTAAACAACGGAATGCTATCTCCATGCATTCACGGGCTTTTATCAAGTTTTATTTACCTGAAGAATACTTATTAGAAATTCTCTACATTCCAGTTTAAGTCATGCTAGTGCACCATACGGATCTTGGTGGGTTCTCTATGAAGCTGGCTTCAGTTTAAGGTAGTTTTGAATTTAACTTTGAATGTTAATCATTTTTAAGACCACCTACCTTAAACTGTGCAAACATAACACTTCAGCTTCATAACATAAGCCCAGTCTTACCTGGAACTGACATATAGCACATCCTGACCTGACATCAGAAAACCAACATGGGACTTTACACATTAAAATCAGTACTGGGATAAAAAATATACATTTTTAAAATTAGATTTATATTTTATACTAGTGATTTTATGATCTTCTTTTCATTGTTATTATTATTATTATTATTATTATTATTATTTAATTGATTAACTAAATCAGGTTGTTGAACAGTTATTTGAACAAGGAACCACAGAACCCATAGTTTACTCACATTCACCATTGTTCACAGGAGCTGGGAGCACTGTGCTAAATGGTACTAGACATTTATACACATACGCATTCTTGTTTTATGACTTTTTTTAAATATAGTATCCATTTTTGTACGTTTGTGTGCAATTCACAAGCCATCAGTAACAGTGAGGACAGGTGTGTTTAGGCCAATAAGGACATGTCCACCTCATCCATAAGTCAGAGTTGCTGATAAAATCCCTAAACACTTTTCACTCCAGTTCATCTGGCAATCTGTGGCTTTAATCTCCGTATAACACAGTGCCCAGTTTGAACGAACACACACACACAAACACACACGGTGCACATTTGCTTCTGATAAGCTGAAAATCAGGCTTTATACTCAACTCACCAAGTGCAAAGACAATGACGCATCACCAGCTCCTGCAAAACACTTCAATGACCGAAGTGATTTGTATGAGTCTAACCAAAAAAACCAGGGGTTTTGTCTCATACAAAGGTCAAAGGTTGGAGCGTGTCATGACCCGTGCTCGTTGTACTTTTTTCTCTTTTCTTTTTTCCTTCTTTCTGTCTTTTTTTTTCCTCTTTTTTTTTGGACTGCAATTGCTTGGTTTGTCCTGAACAAAAGAATCTTGACAAAACCCAAACGTTACCATGCATTGAACACAGAATGTTTCACGACTGATGTATCTATCTTCATCTAAAAACAAAACATTATCCAACCAGGAGCCCCTCTTGAGGTGAGGTCACCTCGTTTTCAAGAGAGCCCTGGCCGAAGAGTAGGCGGCAGGTAAATTCCTCGTTACAGTCCAAGTCCTGTGCCACCCTCCCCCACCCCCCCCATCTCAAAAGCCCACACGGCAAAGCTACCTTAGGCATCTTCTGCGGTTTGGCCACTGGGCTCGTAGAATGTGATGTCACCCAATGAAGAAGACACTGTTATTGTGTTTTCCTGTTTATTTTATTTAATGACTAACCTGACAGAAAGATGCATGAAAATAAAAATAAGCAAGGAATTATATATCTAACATTTTATTCTTGAGTTCAGAACCTTTCATAAGCACCTACCTGGAACATTGTCAAAATATGTTCATGGTCAACATCTTTTAATGTAATACAAATATAATATTTCAATTCAATCTTTTTTTGGTGAGGATACTCACATTGAGATTAAAATCTATTTTACATGTAAGCCCTGACCAACAAGACAGCACACACCAACACACAATTAAAAGAACACATTAACGGGGGGTATCAATTAACAAGAACAAATATAGCAATACAAACCTTTAACAGTTATCGTAAAGCTGCAGTTGGTAAGACAGATTGGAGCTGGTTTAACCGCTACCACAAAGACCAAAAAGACCAAAAACACAACTGGTTTGATCGTAACACACGCTCAGCTTACACAGCAATGGCTGCTCTTTCACTAAGACACAGCTGCTACGGCATCAGCGTGTGTTGATTTTAAGAACTGATCTGGGATCATCACACGCTGCTATTTCACTACGACATGGCTGCTATGACATCAGCGTGTGATGATCTCAGATCAGCTCTTAAGGGACTGCTGTTAACTCCTTACATGTCTATCTGTGCATTAGACGTTGTGGTGATTACGTTTGTTTATCTGGACTGATCCTGACTATTTTGGTTGTCTGTTATCTGACCATATTATTGGAATGTGTGCGTTTTCTGTATCATTGAAAACTAATAAAAAATTGATCGCAACAAAAAAATAAATCAAAGAGTACAACTACCAACTACGGCTGCGCATCAAGCTACTAGGGACGTTCTACCTGTTGGTAGAGGCCATTGGGTGTTGGTCTAAAAGGGGAGAAGTAGCATGCAGCTAAATGTACCTCATGAGGTGTGAACCCATCCAAGCCCTGAGGAGCCCAGCTGAGCTCAGCATGTACAGCTGCAGGTCCACCATCGGGGCCTATGTGAACTGGTTCCTTGGCTGGTCAAGGAAAGACACATGAAGGTTGACTGATGAGCCAGTGACATGGGCCACACCATGACGCATGGTCTGGAGAGAGAAGAACTTGTCCTTGAAGGCCTAAGCAGCTGGAAGGATGATTGTTCTGCTCCATCCTCTAAAATTGCTTGGGTCTTCAGCATTCTGCCTTCATGCTTCAGGATAACTGGCACAACCTTCCCCTCTGACCACTGGGGTGGTCAGGTACATGCCTGAGATGTGTTGTGCTATATGATGAAGAACCTTGATGTGAAACTCACTGTGGGCCTTCTCCAGAGTGCATGAGTCTAGACTATGATCTTTTACCCTTTTACCCTCACTGGGACAGGAGGACATTACTGGACACTGTCAAAGGTCCAGAAACATTTGGTCTTCTTCTGCTTGACAGGTAACTGAGCGGACTCAGTTAAGTGGCCTGAGGGCCTTTTCTGGGACATGGTAGTCTCCTTTTTGGACTGCACTGCTTGTTCTTAGACTGAACCATCAAGACTGGCAATGCTGTACCATCTTGGATGAGAGTTGCTGAGCTTGAGCTTTAATCTTAATCCACTCTGCAAGGTCTCTCAAATTGTAAAGGCTTAAGTTATTGATTAGGAGGTGGCCATGCACCTGCAAATGCTCCATGATGGTATCCTGCAAGTATTTTGGGACCTCACAAGGTGTCCTGCGAGTATTTTTGGAGCGTGTGCAAGCTGGTGAGGTTGACCATAATGTCACTGTAGTGAGGGCAGAGCCAACATGACTGTGTTATCAGCTGCTCTCGGCTTTTTGTAGAACCAGGTGCTCCGTAAGTACCCTAAATTTGTAATATTCAGAGAGCTCAGGATGTGGATTCAGGAGAAAGCTCAGGGCAATCTTCAAATCCGTAAATTCCCTCTCAATGTTATGCTTAAGTTTGGGATGTTTGGGCACAGGCTGTTGATGGGCTGGTGGGCTGGTGACAGAGGTGCTGATGCTACAGACTGCTGGAATATACCCCGGCATTGTGATTGGACTGGCTAACCAATAGCCGGTAGGTGGAGGGACTGGTGGTTGATTTGTAGACTGGGCAGGGTAGAGGATGATATGCCTGAGAAACTGATGAGCCAGAATACTGACAGCTTGTTGGCTGAGGCATTACTGTGCTGTTTGGTTGTCTGTGCTGTGGAGTACAGATGGATGAGTATGGACCAGCCATGTAGCCTGTTGCAGTGGACTGGGGCTGGTAGAGTAACTGGAGTAACTGGCTGGTTCATTGGGTCCACTGGAATGGATGGTGTTTGGTACACTGTTGGTGCCACCAACACCATAGCTGTTTGACAGACAGAATATGCACGTGATGTAGGTAAACAGTGTGGTAGCCACTGTGTTTGTATCGAAGTCTGAATAAACTTGGTGATCCGCCATATGCGGTAGAAGTGGACATGACTGGGACAAGCTACAGGCGTAGAATGTCCAGGACGTGCCATGAGTGGGAGGAAGTGTTCCACAGTGGGAGGAAGTGTTCCACAGTGGGAGGAAGTGTTCCACAGTTGGAGGAAGTGTTCCACAGTGGGAGGAAGTGTTCCACAGTGGGAGGAAGTGTTCCACAGTTGGAGGAAGTGTTCCACAGTTGGAGGAAGTGTTCCACAGTGGGAGGAAGTGTTCCACAGTGGGAGGAAGTGTTCCACAGTTGGAGGAAGTGTTCCACAGTGGGAGGAAGTGTTCCACAGTTGGAGGAAGTGTTCCACAGTGGGAGGAAGTGTTCCACAGTGGGAGGAAGTGTTCCACAGTTGGAGGAAGTGTTCCACAGTGGGAGGAAGTGTTCCACAGTTGGAGGAAGTGTTCCACAGTTGGAGGAAGTGTTTGAGTCAGTGTGCACCTAGGCAGCATTCTGCATGAACACTTAAATCTGGAGGGCAGACATGTTGTTCCCATGGGGTAGTTATGGGCTCTCAAAACTAGGCATGGTGAGAAGAATGAGTAGCTCATCCACTCACAATTGGGCCGACGTCCCCATCACTGTCATCTTCGAATCCTCCATTACTGCTACAATGACTCCGTATTTCCAAATAAGGGTCACTGAGCCTCAAAGCCTCGTTCAGTTGTAAGCAAAGGTTATGGCTATCAGCATGAGAATCCTGCTGAATTACCTCATGGCTTATTCACATATGACCTAGTCCAGATGGGGGTAGGAACAATGCATTAGGATGGTCACTGAGCGAAGAGCGATGGCTGTTGCTCCATGCTCTGCCATATCGCCACAGTGGCTGAAGAGATCCAGCTCAGAGGACCAGTTCTTCTCTATCGGGTAGGGAATTGGGCAGAGCCTGTGCTGGGATTCCTCAACCACTCTGGTGCTCTGGTAAAAGAGTGGACACAGAGACAGAGAATGCAGCTTTTATGCTCTTGATATCAATCAGCAGATCATAGGCTCAGTTACAAGAAGCTTGGCCTTCTGAAACGCGTATCTGGAGGAGCATTCGGCTATATGGCTGCAGCTACACACCATGTGCTAAGGACCCCTCAGAGCTATCCTATCTCTGCCTGATAGTGCCCTTTAATGGTGCCTGATGTAAATACACATGAAGGCAAATCTCTACACCTTCTTATCAAATTTAGATACTACTATTGGAATGTCAAATTAAATTATTAGAACATAGATTGTACAGTCTTATTTACTATTCATTTATTGATGAAATTACAAAAATGAAAGAAGCTTGCTAATAATAGTTTCACACTAAAAGTGGTGTCCAACCCTATCTATGTGTCATGTCCCTAAAATAAAATCAGTTTTAACTTTAATTTACTCAAAATTTAACATGCTGTTTCAAAGACAAAATATAATTTAAGTCTTTATAAAATTATATTTGTCAGCCCTACAATGTATTAATTTTTGCAACATAAATAATGGCTAGTCTCCAAAAGATAAAGTTGTGTCATAAATACTATGACAATCTCGAGAAATCTCAAGGGCTGAGAGAAGAGCTGGATATGATGTGGAAGTTGAAAGCAACAGTGGTTCCCACAGTAATCGGCACAACAGCGCTGTGCCCCCAGACTGGGCGAGCGGCTCCAGCAGATCCCAGGAACATCCGAGATCTCTGTCCAGAAGAGTGCGGTCCTGGGAACTGCTAATTTACTACACAGGACTCTCAGGCTCCGAGGAGATATATATATATTTCCCACTTGCCCTTGCAGTATATATGATGGTGATGGGATCCATTTTGGTACATATATATCACCAGACTTCTCATTAACCTTCAGAGACAGAAAGCCATCAGAAGATGCACACTGAGCTCTAGTACTCTAATAGGGTCCTAAACCATCCTAAGGAATTGTCAGACAGCCCATAGCCAACTGAAGCAATGAAATGTTAAAACTAAGTGCTAAAAGCTTCTGATAAATTAAACTAAATTAATTATGTAATTAATGATGTCATTAATTAACTTGTGGTAGCTGTTTTTTTTTGATGAATATGAAGGAAAAAGAAATGATTAATAATATTTGTTTTATGGTATTTTTGATCATAAGCACAATGACATTTTGGAGACCAAAAGTGAAAAAAAAAATTGAACACAGACAGCTAAACTCCTCTACATAAAAAGCTGATTTACCTCATACATGAATTTTCAAACTTTAATAAATGACACTGAGTACACAGCAGAAATAATGACCCTTCCTTGATTGATCTCTGTGCTTATGGATGGTACTGAACTTAAGTCTATGCCCTATCAATGCATGCATGCCATTTCAGGTACAGTAACTGTGCAAGTTAAACTACTGGTTTCAGGGCTTCAGTTAAGAAAGCAGCGCTGCTAACCATGGCAATAAGGCTGCATGAATGCGGAATGACACAATGCTGGACTACGTACATGGAACTTTTTATTCGGAATGTTGCACATGTTTTTGCCATGGTGTTGTTGCTACCCCTCACTACACATCGCCTCACGCATTCAATGGTATGACCCCGCTAAAACCGTACAGGAGTCGGGCCAGACGGGGAAGTGGCAGAGGCGTGGCCATGTGTTCGAGCTCCACGGGCAACGCAGCACGCCTCACCATGGCCTGCTCTTTCTTTTAAAACCAAGAGGCGTACACCTCTGTGATTGGGTCACACCTATGAAAACACCTGGGATAATGGGGAGGGAGGGGAGTCATAAAGGTGACGGACCAGTCTGTCGTGTGGAATCTTAGAATGTTTTTTCCTCTTTTACACAGTGAAGGCTCTTAAAAAACTCCTTTATGTTAAATGGCGTACATGTAACGACCTTGTTCATATATCCTTACATTACCCTTGCTGAGAATGTGCACATTTTCAGTATGTTCATGTGTTTGGTTTGTTACAACCTGGCGCGTCTTGATTCGGTGGACACTGAAGTTGTAGTTTTTATTCAGAATGTATGAGCTGTAGAGATCCTGTAGAGATGTCCTGTAGAGATCACTGATGTGATCTGTATATCACATCATGGCAAAGGTTTTTTTTTATGAAACCTGCAAATTCCAGTGACTGCATACGTCTAACATAAAAAACGGAACCAAATATAACATGCTATCGGCACCGCTGTCCCTGCCTACTCCCCCCACATGCTTATGAAGGTATTGTGGGAGTTTTCTCATACTGCAGACATGCAATAGTAAGCAGCACCAGGAGGGTGTTGGAGAAGAGTCTAGATGTCTCTGATGTTGTAACATATTGTCGTGGTCCTTTACTAATGCAGGATGATTGAGAAAAGCCTGCCCCCTATAGTCAGGGTGTGATGGTTTGCTATTTTCTCACCTGTCAGTGTGAAATAAATCCTGAAATCCACATAACACACTTCAGAAAGTTGTGTTTATCAGGTCATGCTGGTCAATAGAAAGAACTGACAAGGTTTGGGTGTGTGTGTGTATTTGTGTGTGTGTGTGTGTGTGTGTGTGTGTATTTGTGTGTGTGTGTGTGTGTGTGTGTGTGTGTGTGTGTGTGTGTGTGTGTGTGTGAGAGAGAGAGAGAGAGTTTGGATGTGAGGCTTCCTGGACTGGTTGTGAGAAACTGTTCATCTTAATCTTTATTCCCCTGGATCAGCCGTCCTGTCAGACTCTTGCTGCACCCCCTTTTTTTCTTCGTATTGGTACAGTCCATGTCCTTCTTCTTCTATACAAAATGTACACTTAATCAGGACTCTATTCCAGGTTACTGGAAATATTGATCACTTTTGCAGCTGCTGCATTTACTGTGTTCAGTTGACAGCACAGGCTGTAGCACAGGCAGTACCACAGGCTGTAGCACACGCAATAGCACAGACTGTAGCACACGCAATAGCACAGGCTGTAGCACACGCAATAGCACAGACTGTAGCACAGGCAGTACCACAGGCTGTAGCACACGCAATAGCACAGACTGTAGCACAGGCAGTACCACAGACTGTAGCACACGCAATAGCACAGGCAGTACCACAGACTGTAGCACACGCAATAGCACAGGCTGTAGCACAGGCAGTACCACAGGCTGTAGCACAGGCAGTACCACAGACTGTAGCACACACAATAGCACAGACTGTAGCACAGGCAGTACCACAGACTGTAGCACACGCAATAGCACAGGCTGTAGCACAGGCAGTACCACAGACTGTAGCACACGCAATAGCACAGGCTGTAGCACAGGTTTTTGTGGCTCTGAGAAACACATTTAACTCTCATGCCTTATGTCCATCTGTTCCTCCCAGACCTGAGTTAGCACATCAGCTAATTAACAGCCACGTGATGAGCTGGGTGTGCTAGAGCTAGGGCATCACTCACACCTCCAGGGAAGACATATCCAAGGAGCAGGATTATGGAAACATTCATAATCCAGGACATCATCATGGAACCTAAACGTCAGGGTTTGAATTCCATTACTAAAAAAGAAGAAGAAATTATTCAGTCTGTGGTAAAAAATAAAAATAAAAAAAAAATTTAAAGAGATCCAAATTGTGTTTGGTGAGAAGACGAAGCTTCCTCATTCTCAACACACAGAAACTAGAATAATTCTCCTTGTAAAGGGGCTGATGAGGTCAGGCTAGAAAAAAATAGCAAAGTCATGTCCCAGCCAACCTCTCCCTCTGGAGGCTGTCCTCAAGATGAGTCATTGGCCTGCGTGTGAGTATTTTTACTCTTCTGCTGTCCGGTTTTCTGAACCCAGATGAACTCAGGCGTGATAGCGTGATAGACGAGTATGAATATTGTTTTTATACCTTGAAGGAAGAATCCAACAAGGAGACCAGGGCAGTGAGCCAGACTTCCTGTTCCCTCTCAAGGCTGTGGTCAGGATAGTTCATCCTTTAGTGACTGTACAGCTCTGTAGTCTCATTCAATAACTCTTACCAACTACCTTGTTCAGCTCATCTGATGCCTAATCTGGTCTGGAAAATTGGCCCAAAATGAAATAAATAGTTCTGTAACATAGCAGTTGGGAATTACATCCTACATCTTTTTTTGGCCTCTGAAGGTCCTTTTGAAAGGTCCTTATCCATGCCTTGTTGAGTTTATTAAAAAAAACAACCTACAACAGAACTGAATCGGTCTGGTTAAATCAATCAGACTTAAATCGAATGACACATTTTGAAACACTGTCAGCAAACTGCCAGCACTGTCTGATCGATGCTTGTCACGGAACTGATTTCCCCAGTGGGCTGTCCCAGCAGCTGACAGGATCGGTCTGGATCTCCCAGCATGCCACTAGTGTCTAAGCTGAGGATGTACCTGCGCCTCCTGACCGGGCAAAGCTAATTCTAGACCCCCCCCCCCCCCCCCACACACACACACACACACACACACACTTAGGATCCATGATTCTCCCTTCTCCCACCGACAAGAATAAAACACAGGTTACAGTCTCCAGTTAGTCATTCTACATTTAAGGCCTTTTGTTGGCATGCCGGAGAATTTACACAAAGCTTCCAGCTAGGCTTCAATTGAAGGGTTTTCTCTGGATTTCTCATTTTTCATTATCCTGCACTCCCGACGTAATCTTTAGTAATGCCGACTTGTAATTTTCTAGCACTTTCCAGTCCTAATGGCCTTAAAATGACTAGCTTGTCCACTCCTGACTGTTCTGCAGATTATATCCACGAGCATTGAAAAGATATAGCTTCATAGTTCACAGCGACGTCAGGCAGGACGGTTAAGCAAGCAATGGAGAAATTGTCTAGGGTGAAAACGTTGTGTGACTGTGTTCAGTGTAATTATAATGATGTTCAGAATAACACCGTGCTACTAACCGTCCCCATGTCAAATGCAGTAGCTGGATGACCCAGTACATACAACGTCAGTGTGTGAGTGTGTGAGTGTGTGCGTGTGCGTATCATATGTTAGCACTTGTGCACATTCTTCCTAGTGTTACATTTGATTAACTGTCATTGAGACATTTTAGTAATATTAAAACCTTTAATGAGACATCCAAGACATTCATTGAGACATACTTTCTAAGGTGCAATTTTACCTTCTGCTTTAGGATGTGTTTTCACAAGTCATGAGACTTCCCTTCACCTTGGTCCTCAGTCTCCATCATATTCATGTTTCCACATTTTCCGTGTTCTTCCACATCATGTCTTATAACCCTTCAGCACATGTTTAATGGCACACACTGTGACTGTTGCCACCGGCTGAAATATCGTCCTGTGGGAATTGCCTCGTTTCGCAGGGAAGAAGAACTCCTTGCTGCTGCAGAAATTCCAGAAGGACATGAACGCCGGGGTCTTCAACACTCAGGAGAACGAGTTACTGAAACAGATCATCCAGCAGGACCGAGAGATGGTGATTCCCGTGGACCGGAAGCTGTCAGTCACGGGGCCCAACTCAACTCCGATGTCTGGCAACTCCATAATTAACTCCCCCGCCCAGCCCCCTTTCGTCGGAACCTCCATCCCCCTCGGCTACAGCCAGCTACAGCAGCAGGCCGCCTCCATGACCTACAGCACAGCCGCATCCATCACCCCGGCCGCCCGCATAGCGCAGGGCGTGGCCTTCTCCGGGGCGGGCACCTCGCCCGGAAACCCAGCCTCCTCCTCCTCGCCCAACCCGGGTGGCGTCATGTCGCCCGGCTCTTTCACGGCGGCCGTGTACAGCCCACCCGTGCAGACGCCCCTTGCCGCCCGAACGTTCCAGTACGGATCGCCCACGGCATCCCAGCTGTCCCTGGTCCAGATGCCCCCGCTGTCCACTGCCTCGATGCCCCAACCATCCCAGCAGCAGCAACCCCAACCACAGCCGCAGCCCCAGCAGGTGTCTCCCCAGAGGAATGACATCCACAAGAGTTCCCAGGGGCTCCACTCGGCCAGCCTCAGCCGGGACATACGCCACCTCTCTGCCTCGCAGCCTTCTCTGCCCCACGACACCTCCATGGCCATCCGACCACATCCCTCGTCCGGCGAATCACTGGCCTCTGCCCAGCCTCCCGCCGGTCCCGCGCAAGCCGGCCCGACCCAAGCCGGCCCGGCAGCCTCAGGCTCCACCCAGCAGGCTGCCATCCGCACCGTCCCGCAGAGGGTGGCCCTCTTCCGGCAGATGTCATCAGGAGCATTACCGCCAGTGCGTGCGGCGCCCTCTACTGGTCCTCACAGGGATTCTACGGGATCCCGGAGAGAGTCAGCAGGCTCCAGCAGCATAGAGACTGAACAAGACAAGATGCGATTTGCATCAAATTTATGATCCCATGGTTTTTCCTTCATTATTTTTTAAAAATGATTTTGCTTCGTTTTTATGGAGAAATAGGAAAAAAGACTCAAGTATTTTTGTTTTCCTCCAACTACTCTCTAAAAGATAACCTCATAGATATCCTGTACAGACTTCCCTTGTATTATATTTTAGACACATTTCCCCTTCAACTTAAGAATGTATATTATACAAATATATATGTATGACTCCAACTAGAATATTTGTCATTGACTACGTGAAAAAGACAGAAACACTAGCAGAAATGCAAGTCTTCCTTTCTGATGTATCTGACAAACATGTCAAAGTGAGTTTTTATTTCTCCTGTATTAAGTTAATTTTTCATTTGTCTTATTTGTTTGTTTGTCTAAATGGAATGCAATGGGAAACCAGGAGGTGACTTTTTAAATTTTATTTATTTATTTATTTGGTTGTTTATTTGATTGATTGATTGATTGATTGTTTTTTACTTACAGACAATGATAAACAGGTCCAGCAGCTTTTGGCATCACTGTGGAAAAACAACACGCAAACAATACTGGGGTAACTACAAAACATATAAATAATACTGGGGTAACTGCAAAACAAACAACCAATACTGGGGTAACTACAAAACAAACAAACAATACTGGGGTAATTACAAAACAAACAAAAAGAAAAAAAACAACACCATGCAAATGCAGATTCTTGGGGAAGGTAGGGGCGTCCACAACCATTGCAATAATGCGGGTGAGACTGTAGTTTCTGAATCGCCCTCTGCAATACCTTCTCTTGTTCAGTAACTAAAGTGTAGTGCTGAGACTGAAGCAGTGTTACTGGGTTGAAGGGGACACTTGCGGTAAGCCCCTTAGCTTTGGTTTTAGAGGGTGTGGCTTAAAAGAGGGTGTGGCTACTGGGAAATGTTATTTTCTATTCCTGATGTCTGGCCGAGATGGACACAACGAAATGTTACTGAACTACGTGTACATTTATAACATTTATAAACTAAAGATTATCACCATTATGCAATAGACTGTGATATAAAGACAAACTATATGTGTGTTGTAAATAGTTTTGTAGATCTAGTATTTACAGAATAATGTGTGGTGCATTCTCAACCATTCTAATGTCTTACTGCTGTCTAAAGCCTGGGCATCATATATATATATATATATATATATATATATATATATATATATATATATATATATATATATATATATATATATATATATATATATAAAATGATAATAAGTGACAAAATCACAAATTATCATTATCATTAGATAAGCAAACCTTATAGCAAAGAACTGGCACTGTACAGGATAGTTAATGCAGGATAAAATATATACAATTAAATTTGTATTTTATATATATATATATATATATATATATATATATATATATATATATATATATATATATATATATATATACACACATACACACATGCACACATGCACACACACACACACAAATTACAATGTCATGACCCTAGTGTGAAACATAAGAGTAATATAATTCAAATCATGCTCGATGGTATCTGGTTTGAGAGATGTCACCTCAGTTAGAACGGCAGAAGGAGAGAAGGTTTGTCTTGGCTAAGAGCATTTTGGAAATTTGCATTTATTTACCGATTTGGTTCCTAAATGGTCCCCATAATCACAGCTCCTTTAGGGGGCTCGTCGGTGTACAGGTCCAATAAGACCGTCACTGACAGCAAGGATGCCGTTAATGAGCGTTTTTGTGCATTATATGTTCAATTCAGTATTATGCTTGAGCAGGTGGTGCTGCCCCGTCTATAGCTATGCAGTAAAGCTGAACTTTTGTGCAGGTGTAGTCTTGCTTGTTTTTCTTTTCTCCTTCATCCCTTCATCCCCTCATCTCCTCATTCTCTCTCTCTCTCTCTATAACTCACTCACCTGTGCAGTCTGTGTGTGGTTTTCCATCTCCAGCACCAACCAAATCAATGTTTTTTATGAGATCGCGCATTTTCATCAGATCACTTCGTCATGAAATCACACTTCCGTGGCATTGTGTTTGCATGAGATCATGCGTTTTCACGAGATCGCACGTTTTCAGGACATCACACGTTTCCATGAGATCATACATCTGCATGAGAGCACACATTTGCATGAGAACACGTTTTCAGCTCACGTTTGTCTGTCTACAGGATGAATGCACATTTGACTCCAACCCAGCCGCAGTGCTGGCTATGTGAACATGGAGTGAAATACCAAACTCAATGGTATCAATGGCAAAGAATATGTGTGTGTTTGTGTTTGTTTGTTTGTTTATAGTGAGGATCTGTATCTGATATCTGAGCTGTACAATACAGAGGCCTTTTCTGTTGATTGAAAGAGTGAGCACAAATATCTATTCTATTTTAGATATGTAGAGAACAAAGTTTAAAGCTGTAATGCATTAAGATTTCTCTCTTGTGTATGTGTGAGTGCGCATGTGTGCGTGAACATGAGTGTGTATGAGAAAATTTAGTCTCCATGGGGTTTGATCCTCTGACAGGCCAGGTTTGTCATAACTACAACAACTAAAGGGATTTCACAGTTCTACATAAATGATTTACCAATACATTTTCAATATTGTTGCTTACTGATCTATCAGACAAATGTACAAGGTCCTGTATTCATGATTGTCAGCCATTATTAGCGAATTAAAATTAAAATTCACTGCTTATTAAATTTGGGGGTTGTAACTGGTTGAAATGTCAGGTCCCTTCAACCCCAGGTCAGAGCAGAGGTTCATGCCCCTCGGAACAGAATTAAAGCACTTCAACTTCAAAACCCCACCTGCATCAGTACTGTACTAATACTAATAACCACCTCATTACTACAGCATGCACTGTCCCAAATGCTTAGAGATACTATTTAAAAATGTTGACGTTTATATGTATTGTGAGATTTGTTTGTTTGTTTTTCATTTTCATTTTCTGCCTAGATATTATGTGTGTGTATCAGAAGCATTGAAATTTTCCAAAAAGGAGATTCTTAAGTATTTGTG
>NC_137504.1:1892500-1905000 GCF_041902795.1 Electrophorus electricus
TCAAGGAGAAAACAATGATTAATAGAAAACACCACTTTTGAGTATGATTTATGACATTTTAAGATTTCAGATTAAACAATGCCGTCGACTTTGAGTGCAGCTCATTCAAACGGCTTTGAACAATTTGCACTAATTGTAGACACAAGTGGTTACTCTAAGTTTTAAAAAGAAGTATTCATTCGTATTTCTGATGAGGCAGGACGCAAGCGCAAGTGAAGGTTCTGAGAAAGGTGTTTAAAGAAAACAAGCAAAAGGATACCTTTAAACACTCAAACACAAAAGAACAACAAACACAAGCCAGAGAAGCCGGAGCAGTCTATTACATGCGTGTATGTAGAGCTCGGTAGTTCATAACAGAGTAACGTCAACAGTACCATTCACAATAACCAGCGAAGGAGACATGGGACAGTGATCACGTGGAGAAAAACCATGTGGGATGTCTTCATTACACGGGCAAGGGAGTTAGGAAGGAGCGTGAGGGCAACCCCACCTCAACCACATGGTTCGCGCTGCACCCGTGCAAACTGGGTGGGCAGTGAATCCTGAACCAGCACCACAGGGAAGGAACTGGGGGGCCCAGGCAAGGACAGGCAGGCAGGAGCAGAGTGTAGAGGAGAAAGGGGAGAGGGAGCCAGAAGGCAGGCTGGGATGCCAGCTCTCTCCCCAGTTGCTGGAACCTCTCAGCAAGGGGGTGTCCATGTCTTTATCACGGGGACAGTTGGAGACGAGAAGCAGACTGTCACAATATTCCAGTCTGCAAAGGATTCATTCTGGCCATGTAAAGAACAATAATAGGTAACAAAAGATGCCGAAGGAAACAGTTTACAAACAAAAGTAAATAAAACAGCATCATCCAATATATATATATATATATATATATATATATATATATATACACACACAGATCAAAGACTTAAATCCTAGTAACCAAAAACTTAGTCAGCAAGTACAGCTTCTTTGAACTAAAATATACAGTCTATCTTCCTCTTTTCATCTCATTTATGAATGTGGAAGTGTCTTTATCAAAAGCACCACTGGACACAAGCATACAGATATATCCAAGCTGGAATAAGCACATCTAACTGGAACGCCCAGAGAAGGTCGAACACAGGTCAGCGGGAGTGCATCATTTTGTAATGGAGACTGCAGCAGCCATGGGTGGGTGGGTGCGTGTGTGTGTGTGTTTGTGTGTCAGTCGAACACAGATGCTGGAACTATACAAAAGTCGCCCCAGCACTGTGCGACTTCAAGGCCTCAATGTGCAGACCTCACATGCACAGTAAAAAGTTTCAACTGCATTAATTAGCAAAATCAAAAAAATAACAGGGAATGCGTAATCAATACATTTTCCACAGCTATGAATATTTAAATATATTTTTAAAATGCAGTTTAGATGCACCCATAAACTCTTGTATTAGTGCATTTGGAGTTCTTCACGAAGATCCATTAATGAAATGTAGTGTCCTTGGTGCTGTGCCAGCTCAGTGAAAGGTTAGTGCACACTGTTTCTGCCCTGGGAGTGCTGAGACCTTCCCCAGCTTTGCACTGTGTCCATCAGCACAGCAGCATCCTGGCAGCACTGCGCCACAGAAAGCCGGTCTCTGTCAGACGGGCGTGAGCATGGGCTTCTAGTCCTGTCCGCTGGGCATATTTTGAAATCTGCTGTCTCGCAACCATGCGGAGGGGCTACAGCTGAACTGGGGCACACAGGTGTGCTGACCTGGTACCTTATTCCATTCAACGCAATGCATTTACCTTCATTTCTGCAAGGAATTTCATTTGTGAAGTGGTAAAATAAAACAAAAAAAACATAGAAACAAATAAAACAAATAAAATGTATACATTGCTAAAGACATAAAATTGAATAAATTAAATAACTGAAGAATATTTGATCACTCGGTGTGTGTGAGTGATTGTAAAAATTGTCTGAATGATTGTATCTGTCTGTAAAGCATCCTTGAGTTCAAGAAAGGTGCTATAAAAATGTGACTAATAATAAGAAGAGGAATAAAATGCACAATAAAATTTGATCTAGAAGTTCAAAAGGCAGAAGTAAGGAAGCTTCTTGATACTCCGTTTCTTCTAACATCCAGTGATCTGTAAAGCTTTCCAGAGGCCCTGAGGGCACGGTGTGTATGGGGTGTATGTCTGTGGTCATTAGGTACTGAGGGCACGGTGTGTATGGGGTGTATGTCTGTGGTCATTAGGTACTGAGGGTGTTGTGTGTATGGGGCGTATGTCTGTGGTCATTAGGTACTGAGGGCACGGTGTGTATGGGGCGTATGTCTGTGGTTATTAGGTACTGAGGGCACGGTGTGTATGGGGCGTATGTCTGTGGTTATTAGGTACTGAGGGCACGGTGTGTATGGGGCGTATGTCTGTGGTCATTAGGTACTGAGGGCACGGTGTGTATGGGGCGTATGTCTGTGGTTATTAGGTACTGAGGGCACGGTGTGTATGGGGCGTATGTCTGTGGTCATTAGGTACTGAGGGTGTTGTGTGTATGTGGCGTATGTCTGTGGTCATTAGGTACTGTTGTGTGTATGGGGCGTATGTCTAATCTACAGTCTAATCTACATGGTGTGTAGAGTGTAGTCTGTAACAATGCAGTGTGCAGTCCCCCATCTGGGCAAACTCACCATGCTACACCATTCAGAGTCCTTGTGCAGGATACCAAACACTAGATTCACTTCAGTGGCATGACTGAAAAAGTCCCTCTGGATAAGAATTTCTGCGAGATGTGTAAATGTAACTGGCACTCAGATCCTGTCTAGAGCAGGTTGTGTGTTGTTAACAGTCCCACCACGCCAGGTTTCTGTTGGACCAGTCACATTGGCTTTTTTGTATGTCCACTAATGCTTACATATTTTCCTGGAGTTGATCGAGTTTGTTTCTCTAATATCTAACCTTTGCTGGCGTTATTGATGGGAGAGGTGGGTGTTTCAGATACGCTACCATCATGTTCACCCCAGCATTCCAGTTAACTGCAAACTCGAATCTTTTATATGTTATGTTACAATCAATACACTGCACTACTTTCACGTCCAATCTATACACCTTCGATCCAGGACAAGCAGAAGTTCGACAAATGAAAAGGTCCCATTCACACCTGCCGTTAACACGCTTCCTGAGAGATCCAGTTACAAGGGGCTGTCAAAACGCATAGCTGTTTACACCTATCATTTTGAACGTGTCTCACATAATTTCTTCTGAAAGAAGCGTTGTGCACATTTTCCACATCGCTCTTCCGCCGCGTTTGCTTTGAAATCCATCTTTTTCCAGCTTGGGCTGTTACAAGCTTTTTGACCAACTACTGCACTGAGACCTCAACCCAGATGGAAACGAGACATGCTGTTTCATTGGTGCACCTGATATAAGTATCGCTTTATTTCTTTAGCTTAGTATACCTAAACAGCCATTTTCAAATAGTTCTGCGATTATTACACGTTTTCTGACGAAGTTGATATGGGCTGTACTTCAGGAATGGCTGATGTGAATACAGTGATCTAACCGCTTTTGTCTGGTGAGTAGCCTGCATGTCCAGTGATGGTTGGTGCTCTGTGTTGGTCTGTGCTGGTCTGTGAAAAACTGGCTGCCGCTTCTCATCAGGTGTGTGAGTGTAAAAAAAAAAAGCAATATTCGTAAAGCATCCTTGAGTTTGAGAAAGGCACACTATATATATGCAACTAATAATAATAATAATAATAATAGCCTGCAGATGACATAGACGATAAGCAGATTAACACGTATTTATTTGTTGTACAGAATCTACAGGGGAAATGAGAGCGCCGATTCATCTGTGACCGTTTTAGCTGAGCAGTGCAACTATGGACTGGTAGATGGCAAACTTAAGATACATGAGACGGTCTAGTTTTAGGCTTAGACAGCAAAGCATCGGAACACATGCAGCTGGGGAAAGATTTGACACTCCAAATGTAAGAAATAAAACGCCAGCAAAGCAGTTTGCATATTGACTCAGCTATCGCCTGCTCTGCTAGCAGTGATCAGCAGTGCCTAAACGGGGAGAGTCTATGAGACAGAAGCCAAGCAAGAAGGCCATGCTTTTAATAAACGCAGGAAATTCCCCTCATAAGGCTGGCGCCCAGCGAATGATGCGGACTGATGTGGAACCAGGGACATTTCCAGCTAATGTCAGATAATGCAGTGCATGATGAGGATGACATATTCCTCAGAACTGTGTCAACGACATGAACCACAGGTAGTGGGTATGCTGGTTCTTGGCACAAATGTCAAGTTTAAAATTGGTACTGGGACAGACTTAACTGCTATTCTGGAGGAAGTGTTCATGAACATGCTCTCTGGTGTCCCAAAGCCAGCCCCGACACCCACAAAGGGAACTCTTCCTGGGCCTGGTCGTCTGTGTTTAGATGTGATGGGTATCAGTAGGTGAGACAGCTGACACATGAAGGGTACATCATTAAAAAGCTATAAACACCCTAACTCCATATGCCAGCCATCACAAGCCTAGAGCTGGCAGGAAGGCATCACACTGTCAACACTTTGACCTTAGCCCACCTAACCTATCCAAAGCTGTGGTTTGGGGACCCTTCAACAGCCCCTGCTGTTAAGACAAAACTTCGAGGCGGATTCCTGGAACTCCAGTTCATGCAAGAACATTAGTGTCATGAGCAGAGTGGAGCAGCCAATTTCTTGGTGCTCAGGAATGGTAGAACCTATCCAAGCAGAACACAGCAGGACAGAGAGTGAAATATATACCCCTTTCTCTTGACAGTTGTGAAGTGGCAAAGTGTTTAGTAAGTCGATGCTAACATGGGGTTTCCCAGATTCCCCTCACAGCAAAGTCAGTTAAGTACATTACTGTCTTTACACCATTTGGAAGATTGTTTCTAAATCAGCTTCTATTTGGTGCTGCGTCAGTACCTGAAAACGCTGAAAGCAGATTGGTGGTCCCAGAAGGACTGGGTGGTGTTGGCCATACAGATGACATGCTTGCCTGGGACACAACACAAGAGGTTCTTGATGCAGGTTTGCACATTGTGTGCAGATGGCATCCAGCCTGATGTGAGCTAACCCCCCCAATGATGAGAGAAGTTTTCTTTACATGGTAAACCAGCTGGGGAAACTCACACCCCACCCTCCATAAGAGTGGAGCTGGAGGACAGGCACTAGGCTGGTCACAGGTGTGAGCGGTTTTGATACCTTCTGGATGGGTAGCGTTTTCAGATGGAAAATGATCACAAACCTCCTATCAGCCTTCTAAGAGCTCAAGCTCCTATAACTTTGCTTATTCAGTCATTTGTCTGTGTGCTGTGTAGCTATTTTCTGCCCATGGGGCTCGTGACACAACCCAGAGCAGAAACCAGGACGCGGATGGAGGAGGGTCTCCGGACAGAGGGATGAGCCACGGAATTGAGGTTTTGGTTTGGCTAAAGTGTTTCTTCTATTTGTGCCATGTGTTCCCTCTTGGAAACACATTGTTAAGCTCTCCACCCACGTTCCAAATTAAACAAGAAAAAGAAACACCGCATGAACAAGACATCCCACCACACATATCCCAGACCGCAAAGAGGCATTCCCTCGGCACATAGCCCAGACCCCACAGAGGCATTCCCATGGCATTCCCACAGCACATAGCCCAGACCCCACAGAGGCATTTCCATGGCATTCCCACAGCACATAGCCCAGACCCCACAGAGGCATTCCCACAGCACATAGCCCAGACCCCACAAAGGCATTCCCACAACATTCCAACAGCACATAGCCCAGACCCCACAAAGGCATTCCCACAACATTCCAACAGCACATAGCCCAGAGCCCACATAGGCATTCCCACAACATTCCAACAGCACACAGCCCAGAGCCCACATAGGCATTCCCACAGCATTCCCACAGCACATAGCCCAGACTCCACAAAGGCATTCCCACAACATTCCAACAGCACATAGCCCAGACCCCACAATAGCATTCCCACAACATTCCAACAGCACATAGCCCGGAGCCCACATAGGCATTCCCACAACATTCCAACAGCACATAGCCCAGAGCCCACATAGGCATTCCCACAACATTCCAACAGCACATAGCCCAGACCCCACATAGGCATTCCCACAACATTCCAACAGCACATAGCCCAGAGCCCACATAGGCATTCCCACAACATTCCAACAGCACATAGCCCAGAGCCCACATAGGCATTCCCACAACATTCTCACAGCACATAGCCCAGACCCCACAAAGGCATTCCCACAACATTCCAACAGCACATAGCCCAGACCCCACAAAGGCATTCCCACAACATTCCAACAGCACATAGCCCAGAGCCCACATAGGCATTCCCACAACATTCCAACAGCACATAGCCCAGAGCCCACATAGGCATTCCCACAGCATTCCCACAGCACATAGCCCAGACTCCACAAAGGCATTCCCACAACATTCCAACAGCACATAGCCCAGACTCCACAAAGGCATTCCCACAACATTCCAACAGCACATAGCCCAGAGCCCACATAGGCATTCCCACAACATTCCAACAGCACATAGCCCAGAGCCCACATAGGCATTCCCACAACATTCTCACAGCACATAGCCCAGAGCCCACAGAAGCATTCCCACAACATTCCAACAGCACATAGCCCAGAGCCCACATAGGCATTCCCACAGCATTCCTATAGCACATAGCCCAGAGCCCACATAGGCATTCCCACAGAATTCCTATAGCACATAGCCCAGAGCCCACAGAAGCATTCCTCTTCAGTCACCACCCTGATAATGAGGTTCGTACGGACAGTTTTGTAAACACTCACCTACAAACATGGTCACGAGTTCTATGCAGTCACAGACCAACCAGGGCATTAAACACTTGACTGCAGCTTCACGACATTTTGATTTGGTAAATCAACAATTTGATGTTTGGCCACATTACAAATGATAATACGATATTATATGATCCACTTCTCTCTTGCTAATATACAATATCGAAAATTGATAAAGCCAAACAAAGACATATTGCTATTTAAACTTAAAATTAACCCAATGATCATAAAAAAGTAACAATTACAAACTTTGCTCTAAAAACAATGAGAATCTGACAGTATCTTTATTGGATGATTGGACTCGTGTAAGTACACTGGATGGTAGTCTTTAGGACCGCAATGTTTTTAACATCAGTGAATCAATCAATGTATTGTTAAAACACAACTCACAGCCAGCCAAAGGAATCTAGGGCATTATGGGATATTTCAGCATGGGTGATCTGTCAGTTAAGCATGTAATTATATATTAACAGGTCTATGGTTCAAGCCTGTTGCTTAAAATCTTATCCTTCTACTTAAGTAATGATTTCTGAAGTCATGATGCATTTGTTTGGTATTTCCTGTGGGGGACCAGGGTTCATACCCCATCCAGGTAAATGTTCTGTGCTATAGCAATAAGACTCCTAACATGACACTTGCCTAACACTATCTCTGAAACATGATTGAAAATTGTAATAAGAGCATAAGAGTGTCTGTGAAATGTGTTGAATGCAAACCATGCAGGACTGAAATGTTTCTTGTGTCACTGACCAGAAGCCAAAGACTCATCCAGATGTGGGCGTAACCCTCTACAGGAGTGTTACTGCCTCCACAGGCACTACAGTTCAGAATTAGATGTCTGTCCATGTCTCCAGTGAGAGAAAGCAAATCCACAAGTATTCTGCTTTTGTTGCCAAGAAAGTGCTTGTGGCCTAATACTCAGTTTTCTGTTTCATGACATGCAACTGTTCACCAGGGGACCTCATTTCAAGGCATTACAGCTGTGAAAGGAACCTTCATTGTTTTTTTTTAATGTTTTGTAGTTTTTTTGCCTTTAATAATAAAAGTGTTTATTTTTTATTTTATTTTATTCGAGTTCCATTTTTTGGAGTCGATTCATGTCACTGAGCAGTGACTCCATGTGCAATCCACTCTGTATAATCGAGCATGGCGCATCACATGAAGCGCAAAATGACATTTTCTTGTTAAATCGATTTTGAAGCTGCCTGAAATACAGGCACACTCCACCCCAAAATCCACTCTGAGCATGGAAATGAAATGAAAGGTCAGTAGAGGTCAGTAGAGGTCAGAATAGGTCAGATGAGGTCAGAGGGCTTTGAGCCAATAAAAGGTCTTTGGAAGTGATGGGTGGAGGCAACCTCAGGTCATGGGGTCATGTGATGATCGCTGTCTCCCAGCAACCATAGCTGCATCACTCGTAATCCTCTCCTCTTACGTGTGTGTGCAAGGCTTTTTCAGTACACCTGACAACCAGGTAAGTGAGTTCACACTGTTGCATAAGACTGAAAGGGAAGCATTAGCATCCTGACTTTAACATTCCTTTATTGTAAACATTTTTTAGTCAGATTATTTGACTGAAAACTCTTCTCATGCTTTGCATATAATATCTGCAAAGATTATTTCACATTTATAGAGAGTGGAAAACATTTTGCATTCTAATAACTGTAGGTGTAAACCAAGTTTAAACTATAACATTTGTATTGTAGCAATATTTGTCCTCTCCCTGACATTTTAAAAACAGTCACGTTATGGTTCTGAACAGTGTGAACATTTACTCCTGTTTACAATAAATCGCCACGGTGCCCCAGGCACTCAACACGAGGGGCCCCCCTGCATCGTCCTGCATCGTCCTGCATCGTCCTGCATCGTCCTGCTCGCGGTCTCTCTGGTTATTGGTTGCCTTCACCTGTCTTTCCTTTGCCTTTTTCATTCTCTTTGTTTATTGCTGCTCTGCTGCCTTCCAGCGGCGCCTCGAGAGCGCTTGTGCAGTTTCTGCCAGCGCATGTGCTTTTGCGCTCGCTGTTTAGCCAGCCTGCCACTTGCGTCTTGATCCTTCCCCGCACTCCTCACAGAATGTGTCTGGAAGCGCACAAAAATAACCCAGGACCTGGTGGATGCGTTTAGACCAGCTAAGGCCGCCCGGCTTGCTCCTCACCACGAGTACGACTGTGCCGTCAACCCGCGGCATGGGACCGTCCCCCCGGATACAGCTTTACCTGCTCTCCCAGGAAGAGGACCAGGCGAGGGAGTGCTCCGTTCAGGAGGGTTACCTTGCCGAGCTGCTTTCGTGGCGCTTACGTCCAGCTCGCGCCACCCCGGAATGCATCACATGGATATCTGCGCTTGCCCTGAAATAAAACTCATCAGTTCGCTTTTTGTACTCTTTTTCTTTATGGTATGATTGTAAGGGAACCCAAAAATAAAGACAAGGCTGACCAGGAGAGAGAGAGAGAACGCAGAGGAGGAGAGATATAGGTATATACTTCAATCATTCAATATGGTAGCATAGACCTGTCTGGAGGTAAATTATAGATTATTATCTCCTCTCCTATAAGCCTGAAATAGCATTAGTGGTCCAGGGTTCCTCAGCCAGGGGCAGAGTGTGGTCTTACTGCTATCCATGGTTCTTCTATCTATGGTTCTTCTATCACTAGTTCTTCTATCTATGGTTCTTCTATCACTGGTTCTTCTATCCCTGGTTCTTCTATCCATGGTTCTTCTATCCATGGTTCTTCTATCCCTGGTTCTTCTATCCATGGTCCTTCTATCACTGGTTCGTCTATCCCTGGTTCTTCTATCACTGGTTGTTCTATCCCTGGTTCTTCTATCCCTGGTTCTTCTATCCCTGGTCCTTCTAACTATGGTTCTTCTATCCCTGGTTCTTCTATCCATGGTCCTTCTATCCCTGGTTCTTCTATCCATGGTCCTTCTATCCCTGGTTCCTCTTCTATGCATGGTTCTTCTATCCCTGGTTCATCTTCTATCCATGGTCCTTCCATCCATGATCCTTCTATCACTGGTTCGTCTATCCCTGGTTCTTCTATCACTGGTTGTTCTATCCCTGGTTCTTCTATCCCTGGTTCTTCTATCTATGGTTCTTCTATCCCTGGTTCTTTCACCTTCATCAGATCCATTGCAGTGGTGAAACAAACATGGTGCTAAAATAGTCGAGCCAGGTCACTGCCAGGGTGCTCCATGCACTGCCACAGTGATCCATGCACTGCCACAGTGTTCCATGCACTGCCCTCGTGTTTTGTTCCTGTTTTACTCCTTTTTGCATTGAAGCTTATCCCATAATGTGCAGTACTTACGGACTCGGCCTGCACACTAGGGCTGCGCTGATAGAGGATGCCATCGTCCATCTTCAGTTGCTGGCAGATGTTACGATTTATCAACCTGTTCTTTCTGTCCATTTTCTTTGTTTAACTTGTAACTTTTAAAAGATTTTGTTTACACGCTTACCGTTTACTTATTTTGGTGATTGTTAAGTCACTTGGGAGCAGCTTTATGAACAGCATTTGCTTTATGAAAGAAACTTTGTGGGAATTATTATTATTATTATTATTATTATTATTATTATTAATTAAAAATTATATATTATTAATAATAATAGTAGTAGTTGTAGTTTCCACTGTACTGTATTCATTAGGAGGGTAGGAAGTGACAGCGACCCTGGGATGCTTCACAACGACACACCCCAACCCCATAATTGAGATAAAAATTCTGTTCCGTGTTCCATGTTTTGACTTCCGGTTCTCAGTTTCACCATCCGTTTCCGTGTTTATGCTAGTTACTGGCCACTTCGTTACTGGTTTGCCCTTCGTGTTTGTACTCTGCTTTTATCTCGTCTGACTCCCCCAGTATTTTTACCCTGGATCATACTCCTCGTGACAATGCTGGATTTGCCTGTAATAAACGTCAGTCTTGACACTTGCATCTTCTCTTGGTTTGCTCAAAGTCAGAGAGATATTGCTCCTGTACGACTCTCCTGTTTAATGCTGCCGAACGCTTCTAAGTGAGGGTGTACGGGAAAAAATGATACTGATGAATTCAAAGCCTTTTCCTTTCCTAATATTTACATTCACACTCTTACAGGCTTTTAAAATAATTTTCTTCCTGTGGTCAGGAACATGCCGAATAAAAAAAAAAGGCCATTCAGCTTGACTATTCTTGACACAGCTTGATTATGCTTAATTTTCTGCAATTTGTCAGAGACTCTGAATGAATTACTACTGTCTTATGCTGTAAGGCTTTTGATAAAGTCTAATAGACAAGTAGCAGTCTTAGATCAGGCGTAGCCATTGTGCATTAATCTCACAGTTCTGCTCTCTGCTCTCTAAAGGATGTCAAACTTTTCTATTTATCATCATGTATCATATATAACAATCACAGAAGGGGCTACTGATTTCATTACTGATTGATGAGAAGCGAGAAAGTCCATAGTTTCAACCAATAATAATATAATACCACAGTTTCAATCAATAATAATATAACACTATAGTTTCAGCCAATAATAATATACCACCGTGCAGCCAAAAGATTGGTAGAGGAAGCTTCAGGTCACATTGTCAGCAGTAATAACCTGTTATACATCTAACACCACCAGACAGACTCAAAGAATTCTTATAAGAATTCCTCAAAGCACTGGCTGTTCTGTTTCTCAGACCCAGGTACAATTCCACAATTGCAAAATCAGGTCTGGGCTACAAAACGGTGAACGTTTTCTGTTGGGAGATGAACATATGTGTCACTCTGGACCAATGTTCCCGGCCATGACAGCTAAAGTTTGTACTTTTTGCTGGTTCCAAAAAAAATTCAAAGACATAACTAAGGTCTCAGTGAACTGAGGAGACATATGAAGAAGAAAATGTAAAAAAAAAATAAAAAAAAAAAAATGTCCAGCATGAAATTCTTCAATGACCCACTGACATTTGAAACAAGGCAGTAGTGTGCAGCCAGACTAATGACTACAGGGGGCTACACAGCGCTGCTGACAAGACCCTAGAGGACTGCAGCTGCACAGAGTTTCCTAAATCCGAATCTTATATCCTGGCATTTCCTCAATCTAATGTAAGAAAGCCAATTTAAGAAGAAGTTATCTTTTGGCTTCCCACACAGCACAGCTTAGCCGATGAATCAGTGTAAGTTTACGCCCTTACAAAGACATGAACAGTCTATTCCATACACACACACACACACACACAAACACAGTAGGTATATTTTAACAGAGACAGACAGAATATCAACATAATAATCAACATATTAATATGTATTTGATTAAGTGAAATAAGTATTTGATCCCCTATGAACCAGCAAGAAATATGACCCCCACAAACCAGTTATGTGCCCATGAGGCACACAAATGAGTCCTGTCCCTTTAAGAAAGTACTCTTACTCTCACTTCGTTATGTGTGTAAAAGACACCTATCACAGAATCAGTCTCTTTTATTCAAACTTCTTGGCCACCATGGGCAAGACCAAAGAGCTGTCAAAGGACCTCAGGGACAAGATGGTAACCTGCACAAGGTTGGAATGGACTACAAGAACATCAGCAAGCCAAGAAGCTTGGTGAGAAAGAGACTACTGTTGGCATGATCATTCGAAAATAGAAGAAATTTAAAATAACAGTCAGTCACTCTCGCTCTGGAGCTCCATGTAAGATCTCACCTCGTGGGGTAGGATGATTCTGAGAAAGGTGAGAGT
>NC_137504.1:1915000-1927500 GCF_041902795.1 Electrophorus electricus
AAGAAAGAGAGCAGTTGCAGCTAATGATTATAAAATCGAGAAACAGAGGGAGTGGACATCCTTGCCTAGTACCTCAATTCTCTGTGACATTTTGTCATGTTATTCCATTAGTATTAAGCGTGGCCTTGGGTGTAAAGAATTTTAATCCAGTTCATAAATGATTTTCCAAAACCCAACTTATGCAATACGATGAATAAAAAGTTGCAGTTGACTTTATTGAAGGCAGCGGGTCTCACATTATCGTTCCACACTTTGCACACTGCACACGTATGTTATGGTATCTTCTGTCTTCAGTGATAACGTGTTTCAGGTGCACCAGCGTGTCTAAAGCAACCATGCACCAGTTTTTCTCTCCAATGTGACTGTTGAAAACACTTTTTAAAAAACGATCAGTGTTTGTTTGTCTGTTTTGGCAAAAGAATTTTAAAGGTGACACAAACAGTCCTAATGCTACTCCTTTCCATCTGTCATAATCCAGGAACCACATCTTCCTTGTGTTTGTGCGTGTAATAACAATATAATGAATATTCTGAATTTCATCTGCATGTCCTCTCATCTGTATAGTGGCGATTTGCACAATACTAATCAATAATAATAACGGACCCGTTAAAAAGACACCAAACAACAGCAGTCAGCAAACCAAACACCGCTTACGTTACCACCTGGCAATCAACTGGTCCCCTGCCAGCAGTATTTAGATGACAAACACCCCATCAACCCATATTAAGCCTGATAGTTCATTATCTTAAACACTGCAAACACAATCTAGACAGTCCTCAGTGCTCAGAGCATGCAGTGACGACAGCTGAGCTCAGGAAGTCAAGACTCATCAAGACTCAGTTCAGAAACCTTCTGTAAATGTAACATTGCCAGTTAATACAATAAATGAGGATTAATTACTTTGGTGCCACAGTAAGTTTGATGCCTTTTCATAGAAATGTGACAATAATAGTTTTGTTGTAAGTGACTCGTAATGTACGTGCATATAAAACAGACCTGTGTAATGTGTGTGTGTCTGTGTGTGTGTGTAAAATAGACATGTGTAATGTGTGTGTGTGTGTGTGTGTGTGTGTGTGTGTGTGTATCAAGCAGACCTATGTAATGTGTGTGTGTGCGTATGTATTAAGCAGACCTGTGTAATGTGTGTGTGTGTGTGTATGTATGTATCAAGCAGACCTGTGTAATGTGTGTGTGTGTGTGTGTGTGTGTGTGTGTGTGTGTGTATCAAGCAGACCTATGTAATGTGTGTGTGTGTGTGTGTATGTATCAAGCAGACCTGTGTAATGTGTGTGTGTGTGTATGTATGTATCAAGCAGACCTGTGTAATGTGTGTGTGTGTGTGTGTGTGTGTGTGTGTGTGTGTGTGTATCAAGCAGACCTATGTAATGTGTGTGTGTGTGTGTATGTATCAAGCAGACCTGTGTAATGTGTGTGTGTGTGTGTGTGTGTGTGTGTGTGTGTGTGTATCAAGCAGACCTGTGTAATGTGTGTGTGTGTGTGTGTGTATCAAGCAGACAGTTTTTTCTATGGCAAAGTCACAATTTCTGCATTATTTCACCTCAATAAATGTACTGCCCACGAGGAGCAATTAGATGCAAAAGGGAAAAAGGTTTAATCTTCCAGGAATATTTTCTCCAGACAGGTGATGGAAGGTCAACATTACAGTCACTGAGATGTAGAAAGATGAGTCATGGTTCTGATTAAATTGCCAGTGCAGTAATCAATTTTCGTTTGCCCATGGACTTGGTTTCCGTCACCTTTACTGAGATAGAGAGAACGGCCTTCCCTTGTGCGGAACATGTAATTATACTAAGAGGAACCTCGCCACTCAATTTTAGAGAAGGAACAAGATTAAGAATGAAGAAAAAACCATAAAAGAGTCACTTTGTGTGACTCTGTGTGTGTGTGTGTGTGTGTGTGTGTGTGTGTGTGTGTAAGATTGAGAGAAAACAGCTGGATTTCAGGTAGAATCTCTGGGAGTAAACATTGTTTGTTGAATGGTACATCCTGTATGACAGCTAGACCCACACCTAATGGCAGGTTTCATCAATGTTTAATAAAGCATAACAATGATTATCCCAATATTTCAATATTATACGTTATAATAGTATTATTTCAATATTATATGTTATAATATTATGCTAACATGCATTAAAAGAGTCTAATATTTAACCCAGTTTGATAAAGCTGTTAGCCTTGTTTTGAAACCCAGCAGAGCACGTCCTCACCACGAACACTGGACCACGTGACCTGCAACCAGTGCACTTTACTTGTGAGGCAATACGGTAAGAGGAAGTGGACAACGTGGTTTCCCTTTACGAGAGGGACACTTATTCTGCTCCATATTATCTGCACTGTTATTATTGTGGTGACCGTTGTCAGCCAGAGGAGGACGGTCCCCCCCTTTTGAGTCGTGGTTCCTCTCCAGGTTTCTTCCTCGTGCTCTAGGGAGTTTTTCCTCACCACTGTCGCCCTTGGCTTACTTACTGGGGGCTTGGACTTGGACATTTGTAAAGCTGCTTTGTGACAACATCTGTTGTAAAAAGCGCTTTATATATAAATTTGACTTGACTTATGAAGGACCTCAAAGTTAACCAGTCAAGTCCCTAAAAACACATTCTTATTCATCTGATTGTAGCAGTGTGTTGATATTTAGAAATTAGTGAAGAGCCAGTGTGGAGTGTGATGGCGTCACAACTCCTGCTCAAAGAGCTAAATATCTGCACCAGAACTGGGAGCTCTGGCCTGGAAAGCTATGATTTGGTTCCACATTTCAGCTTGACAAAGACTGCGTACCTACACAGAAGGCTATTTTGCAATGGACCCTCCCATGCTGAAGGCTTCTGAGAAGGTGAAGTCCACCTAAAGGTGACCAAAACAAGAAGAATTGGGGACAAAGAGCTGATTTGCATAATACACACCATGTAGAAATCAGACTTCTCAATAACTAACCAGAGACATTTTTGACCTACAAGTGTTATGTGCATGTAGTTAAAATCTTATCAGGATGTAATCCACATGCTCAAAACAACCAGGTCTAAATAGAGTCTTTGATGTTTCTTCAAATGTCAACCTGTTTCTGAAGGTCAAGGATGAGACTGTTATTGCTATGTAGTAGCAAAGAAAACCAAAGAGCAGTATAATCTAATCAAAGAAAGGCAGGCGGAGAACGTTAAAGCTAAAATGTTAATGCACTTTCCTGGGGCCCAAAGTTCATAACAAGCCATGGCTTTTTCAGGGAGGACTACAGAGGGCAACGCAATATCCGTTTCGGATATTATGGATGAGAAATACTTGGGAGAAGAGTAAATTACAGATAAGCATTCCACATATGAGATGGGGGAAGGAGAATATATCAGACGTAAGATATTTGGGGTGTAATATGAAGGATATTTTCCAGCTCCAGACTAAACAGAACACAGGGGAAGTTGGTTTTAACTGTATTTCACACACCAGTTCTCACTTAGTTAGACCACTGTAAAGGACCAAATACATAAAACACTCAAAACTTAAAACAGGAACAGAGATAAAGGTAAACAGGTAAACAGTCTGCGCAGTTTAAACACTTTGTACAGTATGAACATACTTTTTATCTACTATTTAATTTATCAGTGTTTCATTAATATTGGCAGAAGGTCATAATTCCCCCCTAGTTCAATAGGTCATAATTGCCCCTAGTGCAGTAGGTCATAATTGCCCCCAAGTGCAGCAGGTTCTTTAAACCCTACAGGTTTTGTCTTCATTTCCCTGATTGCATTCAGATTTAATATACAACCTAGAATCGGAACACCATCCAGAAAGCAGGACCCTGCTCTGGCAGTAACTAACCTCCTGCTACTACTGGCTTTATTGTGCTCACAAACAGCTTTCAGGTTTGTTGCCGTGATTCATCCAAGCTGAGGAAGAGGGAGTTGTTATGTCTGTCATAACTACCTGACCTCACTCGCAGACATCAGTGATGGAAAAAAGAGCAGTGAAGGGTTAACGTGAGGCAGAACGTAAGGAATTCCATTTTCTGAATCCAACGCTCATGTATTTTTCACAAAACACTGTGGTTATAGAACACTTTTAGTCCTGGCTGAAGACGGCTAATTACAGGCCACTTTGTATATTATTCCCATGGGGACAAAGTGTATCCGTGAAGTTTCTTCATTCCAGGTTTTGCACAAGCCTTTGACGGCGTATCCACACTTCCCTTGAACTCTGAGTGAGGGTTTAAACCTTTAAACCTGCTCTCTGCCGAGCTCGTCTTACGTAAGCTACACTGAAAAGCACTGTGTTCTTGACTGCTGCGTTCATGAGGAACTTTCTCCATTCACAAAGTCTTACGCACGGCGAGCGTCTCATGATAGCAGGTCCATTCACAAAGCCAGCAAGGCGCTGGAGGTGCATTTGGCCAGTTCTTCAGTGCACAGACACAAAGGCACAGCGGGACACGGCCTGCCTTTTCGGAGGAACAGGCAGCGAGTGACGCGGGGAACAGGAGTTTTTTTCCGGCGTATTCATGGAGGTGTACGTGACAGGCCGTGCCGTTCCGTGCCGTTCCCGGCACACCCTGAACGTGTCTTCAGGTGGCCTGTTGTGTAAGAGTGACGAAACACTAATGCAGGCAAAATCATCACAGAGAGCATGCAGCTTTGTGTGTGTGTATGTGCATGTGCATGTGTTTTGTTTGCTCTTTGCTCCATACTCTGCCTGTCTGGACTAAGATGACATTAACTCTCTCTACACAGGGATGTGACTTTAGTGTCCCAGATCTGCAGTCCTGCTAAACCATAACTCAGCTACACACGTTCAGGACACGGGACACTCACACTTTGCAAGTAACATCACGGCTGTGGACGAAATGGTTTCTCTCCGGACAACACCTCTGTGCGCTCGAAGGCACACAGAGTGCATGTCTGTCTATAAACGCCAGTGGCTGAACACAAACCTCCGTGGAAGCATACTTTAAACACGAAAAATGGCAGCATGGATCAAAAGATCAAAGTTTTTAGGTGTTTTGTTAGTGCTTTTTTTTTCATCTTTATTGAATTCATGGAAAGCATTAAAACAAAACAAAGCATGGATTAACATTTTACTATATAAAACAACAGCAGCACACACAAGAAGGCTTTGTTTCCAATCGCAAACCTTCCTTTGTGTCTTTGACTGGATCAGCTGGGCAGTAGATTTCATTGTGGCGTATTGTTGGCTATGGCGAGCCCTCATTCGTTAATCCCGCCGTAACTGTGAAGGTCTGACGTATAATCGCAGTTTTAGCTCTACTTGGGATGATGCAGTTAGCATGTTTAGATGGGAACATGGAAAGGGAGGATTGTAAACCCACTGCACATTAAGACATGAGCGTGCATAAACCTCAGTGATTTAGCCGTCTTTTTCTGGCTGTATGACTGTATGACCGGCCATGTGTCTACAACACAGAAATTCATATTATGTGATTAGCGAATGGCTTCCTGCCTCTGAACCCGCCCCCCAACCTGTTACATCACAATGACATTCTCATCCAAGAATGTGGGAATCACTGCCGTTGCTACATTAATGAGCTAATGGCAGTACTTCTTCCTGACATGGAACCTTCCCTAATTCTCAACCTTGATAAGCAAAGTGTTCGAGAGATGTCATTTACATAAGTCTGACAGCGGATACGTGTCCTGTGATCCCATATTTGTACAGTTCAACGCTGTCATTCACTTCTGCAGATTTTCAAGGAGTTATTATCGGTTTATGTGTAATGCTGCAATCACTGCAGTACAACTCACAAACCCGTACGGAATCCATGTTTCTCTAATCAGTCGTCAGGTGATTATCACCTCTCCACACATGCTCACTCATACAAAATTTACATTCCAACAAGTCATATGTCTCATGACTCGTGTGTGTGTGTGTGTGTGTGTGTGTGTGTGTGTGTGTGGTATAAACCAGGAACACCAGTGTTTCTAGCATCTAGTGTCTATCTGAGCATGAGAATGGCCAGCGCAAATGGCCTTAGTGACTTTAAGGAGAGATAGGATAAATGATGTCAGTTCCAACATCTCCCAAATGGCCACAGCCGATGGCTGTTCACATCTTTCAAAGTACTTTACCAAGAGTTGTGTGAAAAATGGAAAAATCAAATAAAACAGTTTTCCAGTGGAGTCTATGCAGCTGTCCTGTTTGGCATGAACTGCACAGGTCAGTGGGAATACTGTCCTAGCACACATTCTCCCCATTCAGGAATGTCTGAACAATAAACGGAACAGCCTATCTGATCATTTTTGCTTTGTCTCATCATGGCTACAGTTGGTCACCTCTCAGATGAATGCTTCTAACATGATAATAAAAAATGTTTCACAGATTGCAGGAACATGGCATTATGTTTTCACTGCAGCAGTGACCCCAGACCTGACGCCTGTCCAGCACCTGTAGTGTGAGGTGCACAAGGCTGTGTAGACATCAGTGTTCCTGCACAAAGCATCCAGCTTCTTGAATAACAAAGCCTAGAAAAGCAGCAGCTCAGTGTGTGTACCGATCCAGAAAAGAAAAGACCAGAATAAACCTCATAAGAGTGTTCAAAGCTCTTTTAGCAACTTTGCCTTAAGGTCAGACACGGAAAAATCTTTGCTATGCTAAAAATGTTTTAGAACAGGCACAGAGTACATTGTCTTCATCTCAAGATCTTCATCTAATGTAAGTGTCTTCATCTCACGAAATATCCCAGAAACATTTAGGTCCATGACTACTTCCAGGTTTGGCTCTACTCCAGCCTGGGGTGAAAATAATAGGTTTGGACAAAATGAATGTAACAGTTACTGCTTTGATTTTATTCATTCATTTATATGTATGAATGAACGTATTTATTCATATTAAAAAGGTTAATATGATGATCATCTTGTGCTAAGCTCTTAATACAAATCCTCTACATAATAATAATAATAATAATAATAATAATAATAATAATAATAATAAATCTCGCTCTTCTCCACACATGCATCCGCCTCCTCACCACTCACCGTTACAATATAATAATAATAATAATAATAATAATAATAATAATAATAATAATAATAAATCTCGCTCTTCTCCACACATGCATCCGCCTCCTCACCACTCACCGTTACAATATAATAATAATAATAATAATAATAATAATAATAATCATAATAATAATAATAATAATAATCATAATAATCATAATAATCATAATAATAATAATAATAATATTTTACCACTCACCATTACAGTATAATAATAATAATAGTATTATTATTATTATTATTATTATTATTATTATATTGTAACGGTGAGTGGTGAGGAGGTGGATGTATGTGCGGAGAAGAGCGAGATTTATTATTATTATTATTATTATTATTATTATTATTATTATTATTATTATTATGATTATTATTATTATTATTATGATTATTATTATTATTATTATGATTTTTATTATTATTATTATTATTATTATTATTATTATTATTATATTGTAACGGTGAGTGGTGAGGAGGCGGATGCATGTGCGGAGAAGAGCGAGATTTATTAGGGGCAAATCCAGAGTCAGAGTCGTTCTAACGGTCCAGGGTCAAAGCTGACATGGAGAGTACAGGGACACATGATAAACAAACAAACAAACACATGACGGCAGACAGGGGAAGCAGGCTATAACAGAGGCTAGGAAACATGAAGGCTAGGATAGCAAAGCAGGCTAACATAAACGAAGGCTTTGAAACACAGCCGGGTTTTCATACATCCAGACATTAAACCAAACACAATGAACCTAACACAAATGCATGGATTCAAAGAAACACAACCATTCAAATAAACAATAAACAGCCGAGACACAGGGCACACAACAGGGTTTAAATACATGAACTTAACAGTGTAGAAACAAGGGACAGGTGTGAGCAATCAAATGAGAGGTGGAGAAAAGGAAACTACGGCATGGAACTGAACTACACAAAACGGAAAACACGGAACACGGAAGCTGGGAGCGACTAACCGTGACAAACAATAATAACAATAATAAAAGTTGCAGCCACCTAGGTGATTTTCTTCCAACATCCCTGCAAGGTTTGTGACCTTCTCAGGACTTGTACAGTCTGCTGTCTCTAATTCACAGATTACTCCAAGCATCACACAATAAACACCAGAAGAAATTTGACTTTGGAGAATGACACATATTTTCAGGGATCTATTACATCTGCTGAAACGTCTTATATGACCTACACAAAAAACAAACAAACATGAAAACATGAAATATATATGTAACAAAATTCATCTTCCACGGTACAATATTTTGTGCTCTTTCCTGTGCGTGTATTTGTGCACCAATAAGGTTTCTATGCAGTGCAAGTTTGACATTTTTAAATATTTTTATCTTCTGTCATGGAATTGCACACACCTGCACAGGGTTTAGTGTTGAATGTCTGTGTGTCTATTTAAACCCATCAGTGTGTGCACCCTGTCGGTCATTGTCTCTAGTCTCCATAACTGTCCATATATGTAAACAATGCAGTAGCCATAACGTCCGCTTGTGTCATTACCATTTCATGTGTATATGTATATGTTATATTTTGTTGTATATTATATTGTATATGTTAAACGTGTTATCATGTTCATCGTAAGTGTTATGTGTGAGTGCCACCTGTGTCGTCTCTGTTTAATGTGAATAAACGTCTTTCACTGTCGAGGGAGTCTGTGCATCCTGCCCCGCGCCCTGCGGCACTCGGGACAGCAGCGTTACATCTTCCTTAGACTTCAGAGTACTCCTGTATTTTGCAGCTTTTCTTCTGCACCAGTTTTCACTTTTAACAAGCTTCCATCTTTTCCTCTCTCAGCGAGGTAATGCCTATTTGATAAAGTCTTGTCAATTTGATTTTTTTTTAAATGTATTACAGATGTCGGTGTCCCCAATTAATTCCTGCAGCACTAAAACACATTTTCTCCTCCACCCCCATGAAGCAGCTCTGTGCTGTAGGTCTTAATGTCAGGAGGGCTGGTCTCAGGTCAGTGGGATGTCCTGCTGATTTACAGGCCCAAGAGAAAGATGGAGTGGGGGGGATTAAGGAAGATACAAAAAATATAAAAAGAAGGTGGGGAGAAAAGACAGACAGAAGAGAGAAAGACACACAAACAAGGAGGGAGAGTGAGAAACAGAGAAAGAAGCATTCAAACTACAGAGCATTACATAGCAGGTGAGTGAAACTTTCACAATCATGCAAGATAACACCTGACAGCGTTACTAGATGGAGTCTGAGTGTGCCCACACACACACACACACACACACACACAGTCTAAGCACCTTCCCAATGCCATTCTTAGCTGGATAACAAGGAGGAGAAAACTCCGCCCTTTGTATTCACATCACAGGATGCACACGCTTCTTTTGATCAACGCCTGGATTCATGCAGCGGGACTTGCAAGCTTCTTTTTGGCTCCCGGTGCAGATAAGCTGGTGGAATTGGAAGCCAGCATCCAAACCTACAGGGCGGGGCCAGGGGCGGGGCTTGACACTGCTGCCTCCAGGCCTACAGGGCGGGGCCAGGGGCGGGACTTGACACTGCTACCTCTGGGACTACGGTATGGGGCTAGGGCGTGGGGCTTGACCCTGCAGATGGACAGGGATCTTAAAAGGGAACGTGAATGAATGAATTATACATCAGTGAATATCAGGACTACTGCTAGACGTCAGTGATGTGTCAGGTTTGCTGCTATCCAAGCACAAGGTGCGAAGTGTGTTCTTTTGCATGTGACAAAATTACCTTTCGGATGATCTACAACAAATTTTTCATACTACAAGTTGATACTAAAATACGACATTCAGGCTTCACTACTCTGCGTGGTTCTCTTTAATTACAGTGGAGAAACTTTTTGTAGGATTTAAAAAGGCAACATGTTTTAGATCCTTTTCACCATCAATGTGCAGAAAACCTCCACTACAAGGCAGAAGGGGAGATAAATTAACCAAAACAATCATTGTGAGCAAAGAAATGCAATACCGAAGAGAAAAATAAAGAAATAACTGACAGACGGCGCCCCCTGCCAGGCATCAGCTGTGCACGCGCCGTGCGGGGCTGCCACAGAGCTGCTCCACTTTAGGCCTTGCTGCTGGGGGGTGACGATGGTGCATGTGGTCGAGTCGATATTTATAGCGCCTGCGTTCAGCCGACTCAGCAAGACACGCAGACAGCGGCGCTGACATGGCTACAAGTTTACACAAGATAAGAAACAGACCTGCAAGGCCAACGTTGCCATGGGAGGGACATTGTGCACACCCGACAAAACTGGAACTGTACGCATTTTCATGCTTAGGATAACAGTCCTGTCAACAGGACCTACCTAGGGACCTACCTATAGAAACTCAGGCCCCTACGAAGTCAGCACCTTTAAAGATGTGGTGTTACGGTTGTTACTTTACCAAGCATGGTTTAAAAACAGGCTTCACTTGGTGAAGGGCACAACGTAGCCACACAAGCCGGCACTCATATTCAAGTCAGATGCTTTAACGTACACTCAGCAGCACGAAGCCTGTTGGCAGGATGGTTATTTGTTTATATTGTGATCTTTTTGCTCAGCATGCCAGCACTGATGGCTCTTCCTAAAGTTGTTAGCACCCCGAGGCAGGTTTCTGCTGGGGCTGAACGTGTTGGAAACTGCTTGGATCAGCAGAGATCCGGACAGGTCCTGCAGGCATCTGATGCACACACCACATGCTCCATATTACTAACGCCCCCCCCCAAAGCACACGCATCCACAGCAGAATCAACATACACGTGTATCTAACCTTGCTAGAAGAGCTTAAGGTGGCATTTATAAATGTCATCTTGTGAAGAACCAAGTAATGCAATGTGTTCACGCACAAAATAATTTAGGTTTAAATTTCCTGTAGTGTATTTTGATTGGAGGAAATTAATAAGACCAGAATATTTTTAACCAATTAAAAAAAGGGGTGGTGATAAATTTGCAGGGTGAAGAAGTGACATGAACAAGCAGTGCAGAAGAGTGCCTGCAGATCTGAATACCTTCTGGGTTTTAGTTTTTGTTCCAGCCTGTTTTCCTTTTTTGGTTCTTTCTTGTTTCTATGTGCTGAGTGTCCTTTAATTCTGCATCTTAGTCCCTCTATGGCCATTTACCACAGTGCCATAAAAGAAATGTATGATTGAGTGGCGTCCATAAATGTCCATAAATCTTTCCAGTGAGTGGGTGAGTAAATAAATGAATGAATGAATGAATGAATGAATGAATGTCTTGAGAAATTAAGGGAACCTGTTGAATGACTTGATGAAACCTAGCAACAGTAGCAGGCAGGGTCTGAGGGGAATCAGTCTCACTTGGCCTGTAAGATCAGTGCTAACAGGAAGAAGTGTGTAACAGAGGTGTGTAACAGGGATATGTAACAGGGATATGTAACAGAGGTGTGTAACAGAGGTGTGTAACAGGGATATGTAACAGGGATATGTAACAGGGGTGTGTAACAGGGGTATGAAACAGGGGTGCGTAACAGGGGTATGTAAAAGGGGTGTGTATCAGAGGTGTGTAACAGAGGTGTGTAACAGAGGTATGAAACAGGGGTGTGTAACAGGCCATTTTACCATGACTAAAGCAGATGGTCTCAGATTCATTCGGAATAAAGTGTATATAACCTTGATCCAAATGTCCCAGGAGATTGTCACTTTTTATATATTTGAAGGGAATGAAATGATTTTGTCTTTGGATGAGACCATGTACCAGTCAGCTCACCTCTTCTCTACACCTCAGACAGGTAGGGTGCATAATTCATGCGAGTGATTTGTAAAAGTTCATTTTATTATGCTTCCTCGCTTGTCTTTTCTAATTGAATTTGTCAGCAAATCTTTTTTAAAAAAAGTAAAAACTGAAAATGCTGCTTACACAACCCCTTCTGTCTAGTCCTGGGTAAAACCATCTTCTGTTGTAATAACAGTTTTCTCTGTGCAGAATTCCACCTGTTTGGGAATGTTTTCCACCCAGTTTCCCGAGCATGTTTGCTCTGGTTTGTTCACATTTGTTCAGTTCTTCAGACCTGTGATTTTCAAGTAATTACACAGGCACTCACCATGACTGAGATGTGACCTTTGAACTCAGCCACCCTGCTGTGCTGTTTTGGCCTTCAGCTTTCTTTACAAAACTGCAGCAGGTCGCCTTGAGCTGATTTTGTGAATTTTTTACAATCCAATCATCCTTTGGTTTTATCCCCATAACGGCAGAGGGCAGCGTTCCCACAGTGTGATGTTTCCATGCCTGTTGGGGTGCTCTGAGGAACAGCCAGTGTGTGTGTGTGGGGGGGTGGCAGACACACACAATATTTTTGGATTGTGGTCATTTTTTGTTTCTTCTAACCACAAAATGTTAGACTGTATTTTTATTCACTCTGATGTATTCAGCAAACTGAATAAGTGCTTTGATGTGTTTTTTTCCTTCGTTAAAAAACAGCAGCGACTTCCTGATACTGTTCCGTTCCTTGGTTTTGTGTTCTCCATCCCTCCTCTGTTCCAGTCCAT
>NC_137504.1:1937500-2180000 GCF_041902795.1 Electrophorus electricus
AGAACTAATGTGAAAAGAGCAGGATCAATGTTTAGTCACTAGGACTAGAGCCTTGTGAAGTCTTACCTTTAGTCTGAACAGGCAGTGGCAGCTCACTGGTTAAGGTACTGGACTAATTATCAGAAAACTGCCAGTTCAAGTCCCACCACTCCCAATTTTCCCCTGTTGAGTCCCTGAGCAAGACCCTTAACCTTCAATTACTCAAAATTGTATGATTGTAAGTTGCTTTGGATGAAAGTGTCAGGTAAATGTCTGACCTTGAGTTTTACCTGGAGCCTAATCTAGTGTCTGAGCAGAACTAACACTGGTTCAAATTTCCACCTTCCTATTGGAACCTGTATGACTGGCTGCTTGTTATTGCTGATGTCCAGTGAATGGCCATTCTATATACTGCCCCCTAATGGTTCTGTGGTGCCAATGCCCACAGATCAAGTATGAACAGAAATGGTTCCAGTTCTGATTATCATCATAACAGGGTACAATGACACGACCCCTGCACATAAACTTGTAATGAAACAGAGCCATGTTCATGGATAAATTCAGTAAATTTCTGCTGACATTAGTGCCAGGCTCTAAAACAGAACACATGGCACAAAGAACATTACCTACACCAGGTTGGGTAAGCATGAAATGTTTCCTTTGATATGTGTGCTTCAAATAGAAACCTCGTCTATGAGAGTACTTCGCCTTACTGGGTCTAATTATAGAACCAAACGTGCAATATTGTCACAGATATGTACAGGCAGTGGGTCGGGCTTACCAACAGGAAGACGGCAAGGCTGTGATTCAATATTGAATATATCAAATAAAGAAAGATCAATAGAAGAGGTTTTTCCTGTCTGAGATCTGTGCACGGATGACACTACTCGAGCAGGGAACTGCAGACAGATCTAAGAATTCAGCAGCCTGAATCAGATCCAACATCTAGCAAAGGGAAATAAAATATCCCCACACGGGATTTGAGGAAAAAGCACACGGCTCTTACTGGTGGTTCATTTTTCTACGCATGACTCCTGCATAGACCAGGGGTGTGCATGGCAATGCTTTACGATTCTCTGTGACCCATGACAGGAAGCAGGAGAGACATTTGTCAACCTCAGGGGGGAAGACGGGGTCAGAAAAGGTCAGAGTATTTGTCAATCACCGCAATAGTCCACCATGATAGACACACAGAACAGGGTCCTAATGGCAAGCATCCTGCAGAATGACAACAGGAAGTTGGAATATTGTAACCGCACACTTCAACACTGTTGCTTACTGGTCTCTGACACAGAATGGCATGATTTTCTAAAAATTCAACAATTCTGTGATCATGAGTAGATCTGCAAATACATGCCAATGCAAAATAAAGCAGAAGTCACTAGTACTAACTTGGTTAAAAATAGGGGATTGCCACATTCCATTATGCGAAACAGAAAATCCTCTAATTTTCTCATCCTTATTTTGCTTCCCACTCTCACAGGTTTAGTAGCAGATCTTTCCCTGTGATCCCCACCTCCATTTTAATATCAATTTCCAGCCCTTCCTCCCGTGTGCCTCTGCTGGAGAAGAGAGAAGTCCATGAGAAGCAGTGGCACAGGTTAGGAACACAAGGAGCTGGGATATCAGGGATAACCAGAGAGAGGATGTCCATCCCCTAACTGTGTGCTGTGAGGATGAAAAACATGCAGAAAACAGCGTAACCTCAAGCACCACACTGCCCCCTGCTGACCAGGAGAGGACTTGGACATGTTTATCATTCACACCGGTGAATTCCCTCATTTCTGAATTATTCATGGGAAGTGAGTTTTGAGATCAGAGCCGCGAGGGCAGATTGTCAGAGTGGTTTCTACTGTACAGTGGAGCAAAGCGGAGATGGCCTCAGCCTGACAGAATGGCATCTAATCATCCTGGCGGCAGGGAAACAGCTGCCATAGCGACAGCCAAAGCTCCAATCACACACCAGAGCTGCTTTCAGAGCAGTGGCTTGTGTGTTTGAGTGGGGTTTTTTGTCTTTCAACTATTGCACCACCACCACAGAAGGGCTCAGATAATAGATGCAGATCCCACAACAATCTGCAAACTGGATATCAGGATTCCCACTGGACAAATTCTTTAACCCATTAGGTATGCCATCACCATATGATGCATGGCAAACAATGTGCTTGCACAGTCAAACTCCAGCAAACAATTCTGAACTGGATAAACACACAATATCTATAATAAACAAAGGCAAAAATTAGGATGTGATAAAATATCTGTTGGCTGTTCAGGCCACTGAAAATGAAATGCCAGAGACAGAGAATTTAAAGTCATGGTTGGTCATTTAGCTGAGTGCCCATCACGTGAACATCTGAATGAGTACCCTACATTTCACTCCTTAGCTGTGTTCCTAAAACTCATGTCCTATGAGAGGGGATGGAGTTGCATGTCTTATGAGCCACTCACTTAACAGTGACATAAAAATCGCAACTATACAAGCAAAAAATATCATTATAGGCCCAAAGGCTCCTGGTCATGCCACTGGTCTGGAGTAGTAAATGTGATAGTGTTCTGTTTTGTGTATTTTTAAAACCAAATCGAGCACAACCTTTCCACACCACAAAAAGGCTTCTGCTGAGAGGAGTCAACATTCACACTTCAAAGGAAAACAGTTTGGAAGGATTTCCAACTCCCATGAAACCCCAGATTGTGTTTACGCCATCAGCGCCTCTGACTCTGCAGTAATGTTGGACATTCTCAGGCACCCATTCTGAACCTGTTCTGAACCTGTTTGCGGCAGGTGTGATGAATGGAGAAAACAAAAATAGCACAAAGCCATTGATTTACCTGATCCTAGACCAGCTGCAAGCTTGCTGACGTGAACCACAAGCAGGTACACGAATCACACAAACACCTAGAAACGTCCACCATTAATTGTTTCTGTGTAGAAGAACAGTCATGAGAAATTGGCAAAGGATGACACGTGATCACCACAGAGGAGTGAAAGGGAATTAACACTAATCACTAATGGAGGGGACCACATACACACCTAAACAGAGGAGGGACTAAACCACATACACACCTAAACACAGGAGGGACTAAACCACATACACACCTAAACAGAGGAGGGACTAAACCACATACACACCTAAACAGAGGAGGGACTAAACCACATACACACCTAAACAGAGGAGGGACTAAACCACATACACACCTAAACAGAGGAGGGACTAAACCACATACACACCTAAACAGAGGAGGGACTAAACCACATACACACCTAAACAGAAGAGGGACTAAACCACATACACACCTAAACAGAAGAGGGACTAAACCACATACACACCTAAACAGAGGAGGGACTAAACCACATACACACCTAAACAGAGGAGGGACTAAACCACATACACACCTAAACAGAGGAGGGACTAAACCACATACACACCTAAACAGAGGAGGGACTAAACCACATACACACCTAAACACAGGAGGGACTAAACCACATACACACCTAAACAGAGGAGGGACTAAACCACATACACACCTAAACAGAGGAGGGACTAAACCACATACACACCTAAACAGAGGAGGGACTAAACCACATACACACCTAAACAGAGGAGGGACTAAACCACATACACACCTAAACAGAGGAGGGACTAAACCACATACACACCTAAACAGAGGAGGGACTAAACCACATACACACCTAAACAGAAGAGGGACTAAACCACATACACACCTAAACAGAGGAGGGACTAAACCACATACACACCTAAACAGAGGAGGGACTAAACCACATACACACCTAAACAGAAGAGGGACTAAACCACATACACATCTAAACAGAGGAGGGACTAAACCACATACACACCTAAACAGAGGAGGGACTAAACCACATACACACCTAAACAGAGGAGGGACTAAACCACATACACATCTAAACAGAGGAGGGACTAAACCACATACACACCTAAACAGAGGAGGGACTAAACCACATACACACCTAAACAGAGGAGGGACTAAACCACATACACACCTAAACAGAGGAGGGACTAAACCACATACACACCTAAACAGAGGAGGGAATAAACCACATACACACCTAAACAGAGGAGGGACTAAACCACATACACACCTAAACAGAAGAGGGACTAAACCACATACACACCTAAACAGAGGAGGGACTAAACCACATACACACCTAAACAGAGGAGGGACTAAACCACATACACACCTAAACAGAGGAGGGACTAAACCACATACACACCTAAACAGAGGAGGGACTAAACCACATACACACCTAAACAGAGGAGGGACTAAACCACATACACATCTAAACAGAGGAGGGACTAAACCACATACACACCTAAACAGAAGAGGGACTAAACCACATACACACCTAAACAGAAGAGGGACTAAACCACATACACACCTAAACAGAGGAGGGACTAAACCACATACACACCTAAACAGAGGAGGGACTAAACCACATACACAACTAAACAGAGGAGGGACTAAACCACATACACACCTAAACAGAGGAGGGACTAAACCACATACACACCTAAACAGAGAGGGGACTAAACCACATACACACCTAAACAGAGGAAGGACTAAACCACATACACACCTAAACAGAGGGGGGACTAAACCACATACACACCTAAACAGAGGAGGGACTAAACCACATACACACCTAAACAGAGGAGGGACTAAACCACATACACACCTAAACAGAGGAGGGACTAAACCACATACACACCTAAACAGAGGAGGGACTAAACCACATACACACCTAAACAGAGGGGGGACTAAACCACATACACATCTAAACAGGATCACAAAAGCATATCCATACATGATTGGCTGTAACTACCTTACTGTAATATAAACTGTATTTGGATGAATATAAAGTAAATAACTTAGATGAAAACATCTAAATAAAAACACAAATAGACATAAACAGAACAATACAGCACAGCATATTCTACATTAGTTCATGTTTCATCTTTACACCCTAAAAACGAACGCTAAATTGACTCCTGTGATTGGATCCCTGCAGTCAGGACGGACAGAACACGGCCTCTTTAGTGACGGTATTTGATTTAAGAACCACTCTGGAAGGCAGATGTACCTCTAGTCTTCTCTGTGTGCTCAGTCATCAGACGAGGGCTTCGCCTCCCTCTGTGGAGCAGGTCGAGGATGCTGATTACCGCCCTCCGTTTCAAACACTGTCGCTGGGCCGCTGCCGAAAGCCATTTGTCAAAATGATAGCATCTCCAGGCGGAGAACTAAACGCCAGCGACTCATCACGTTTCTGCTCGTGGCTGCGCTGAGCTGGTTGGAGATTAGAAAACGTTTTCCCTCTTCACTCACAACCAATCAGGTTACTCACACTGGCTCCACCGACATAATTTGATTGCTTCTGAATCAGGCCAACCATAATAAAGAAAGATTATATATTAGTATCAGTTCTGGGTACATAAATGGGGGATGTGACTGTGTAAATGAAGACAAACCTCAAATCAATCTAGTGAATAAAGATGACTATACCATAGTCCCACGCCTCTTAACTTTTCACTCCCAGATGCAGATGTTCTTAATCTAGACACCAGTAGTAGTCAGATTAACTTCTGATTTGAATTTTGGATTGGATTACATTATTAGAAGCAGTTATAAGATTTTAACACAGTGCAATCAGGTCACATTTGAGCACCTGATCCCAGTACAGCCAAAACACACCTTTGTGTTCATGCTGTATTTTTGAGCACCTGATCCCAGTACAGCCAAAGCATACCTTCGTGTTCATGCTGCATTACAGAACTGTATTTTCAGGTTTTTCTTTCTACAGCATCTTAAAACAAATACTCCAACTCAGAGGATGTGCTGAGAGTGTTCCAGAGGCTTGTGTGTGTGTGTGTGTGTGTGTGTGTGTGTGTGTGTGTGTGTGTCTTGAGTACCACAAAACAGCATGTAAGACCACTTTACATATTGAACCTGTCAGAGACAGTTAAGGGCTAGGAGATTGATTTACTTTTAGTTAAAAAAACAATTGGATATTGATGATAATTTCATGTTTGATCTGTTATGCATGTATGTCATTTATATTGAATTAAATGCAAAGGTTGTTCACATTTGAGTGATGGAATATTGAAACTTGACCATTGAGTGTGATGTCACTGCTCTTTTTTGTTTGTTTGTTTGTTTCTGATTGGATGTAACTTGATTAGTTTTACTGAGTCTGTTTTTGTTCTAGAAGCAACACAGATTTTTTTTTTACTGTGCGCTAGGCAATTTAAATTGAAATGTTTTCTTTTTTTTCTGTCAGTAAACCTTTCTAAAAGCTCATTATTTTGTGTCTTGCCCATGTTCCAAACGTGTATGTGTGTGATTGACTCCAACATGTGGTGGTCCAACTGCTGCGCGTAGTACAGATCGTCACTGCAGCCCTCATTAATGAGTTGTCAGTGTTATCTTATATGGATATTATTGACATTTGTATCCACCAAACTACACTTAACTCACCCATAATGATGAAGTGAAAGGTGTTGAAAACTAATTACCAAACACAGTATTCACAAACGTAGTATTCACGAATGCAGTATTCACAAATGCATTCAAGTGCTTTGCTCTGGTATTCCAGACTGTGGTCAGGTGCCTCCCGTTTGCTTTAATTGTCCTAGAGATGTGTGTCAGCTGGACTCCACCTGTTGCAATTTGAATCAAACTATGGGCTTATGTCCCAGTTGCTTACTTACCTTAATACCAAATAATTGGTGAGGATGTAGTACATAGTTCAGTCACTGCTATCAAAGATGAGTATACTCAAAAATTCACAATCTATATTTAGAAATGGACGGTATGGTGTTGACTTTTGTCCCACAGTGCATATATGGTATATACTTTATAGTATAGTCTGTATTACACTACTGGGATGCAACCCCTCTGTGGATCTCCATGTTCAAATTGTGGCATGGCATAGTATTTAAAACAAGTTAAATATTTGAGTGTTCCCACAGCAACAGTGGGTAAAGTTATTTTGAAATGGAAGAAGTTTGGCAGAACCTGAACCCTTCCCCTGAAGTCACACACAGTGACAGAAGAACCTACTGAAGGAAGAAGAGTGTCAACAGGACTTCATAAGTCAGGCCATTATGGCAGAGGGACAAGATGGAAGGTATTGTTGGGTATATGATGTATGGAAGCCCATGTGGAGTCTAAAGGGTTAAATGACTCCTGAAACAGGAGGAAAACGATTCTCTGGTCTGATGAGAGGAAAAGGTTTTGGACTTTTTGGACAGAACTGGCAGGCATGTCAATGGACTTGCTCGATCCCAATGTTGCTGGCAGAGTTGTGGAAAATCTCCTCCAGTGCAGTCAAACCTCCTCCAGTGCACACTCACTCAGACTGTTACACCAAAACACCTTTCAACATGACGATGGCCTTAAACCTCATGACACCCACCTGAAGATGTCGGGTCACAGCGGTCCAGTGTGAGGGACCTTGAGATGTTCTCCATGCAGACGGCACTAAACTGCCCAAACCCAGGCGTTTCTAGCTCACAGAGATGAATCCCACAACAACTATAGTTGTGTTTGCTGCCAAAGGGGATTTTACAAAGTACTGAAAAAAAAGAGTCTGTATACAAAGAGAGAGAGACTTCTGCAACATCAAGGACAAGGAACACGAAAAGCTTGAGAAATACCAAGGGCTGAGAAGAGCTGGAAAAGATGTGGAGAGTGAATGCAACTGTGGTTCCCATGGTAATCAGAGCACAAGGGTATGTGATTGACTGGAGAATGGCTGCAATAGATCCCAGGATCAACATCGAGATTTCTGTCCACAAAAGTGCAGTAGTGTGTGTGTGTGTGTGTGTGTGTGTGTGTGTGTGTGTGTGTGTGTGTGTGTGTGTGTGTGTGTGTGTGCTGTGATTACTACTGGAACCATTTTTTCAGTCTGTATGTGGAAGTCCCACAGAATCTTAGTTCCCTCATTCACCACCTTCAGGAGTGTATCCCACTTTGACCTTGGAACTTCTGGCCCGTACTTGCCACTGACTTCAGTTTAAGAGGTTTGAATCCCAACCAGGGCTTTTATAACATATATTCTACTGAAACAGGGGTGTGGTACACCAATGTTACCCAAGATGTGAGACTGTGTCCCAATGTCAGGGATCATATACAGGAACATGTACAAGACATAAGAGCTGGACACCCTCAAGTCCAAATGAGAGGAACTACTGTGGTGAAGAACAATACGTCTGAGACCCTGTGTGACCTCCAGATCCAGACAGGTAGTGGCAAACCATCCAGACACTGTGATAGTGGGTGAGAAGCAGTGGTTATAGATGTGGCTTTCCCAAGTGAAAGAAGGGACGTGAGAAGAAAAAATGGAAAGAATGTGGTGTGTGTGGGGCACTTGGGGCTGTGACCCCTGAGACAGAGGTGCTCCACAGATCACAGGAATGACAACATCAATCTCAGTCCAGCATAGCACAATCCTAGAGACAGCAAACACACACGCACACTGGAACTGGAATGAGGTATCACTGCCAATAAAATTAATTGCACATTTTGTTTTTAAAAATATCAACGACAGCTAAGTTCAAATCTCTTTAATAACTTTATTTTTTGTTTACATTCTCCAGGACAATGCATCCATGCCCCCTCTGTTCCCACCATGGACAGCTTCTCCCTCACTGGGATAAATACTGCCCTCCCTTTGTACAACCAACTGGGATGAGAAGAATCCAGCATTGTTAGACACCAAGACACGCAGCAGCAGCCAATGAACCCAGTGCAGAGAAGGTCAGGAGGGTATTCACTCTTCTCAAAGCCCTCCTCTATGATGCCCCATCCTCTGAACTTCAAACCACACACACACACACACACACACACACACTAACAAAAAAGCTGCATCTAATCACAAAATGTTTCTAGTTTTTTTTTTCCACAAATAAAAGAGAGAAACACTAAATTCCATCCAGTGTCATGTTATGTAAAAGCAGTTCACAGGGTTGGCAAATAAAATGGCGCAGGAGTGGACACGTGCACGTAGTAGACATGTGCATGCAGGAGTGGACGTGTGTGTAGGAGTGGACATGTGCACATAGTAGACATGTGGATGTAGGACTGGACATGTGCATTCAGGAGTGGACATGTGTGCGTAGGAGTGGGTATGTCCATGTAGGAGTGGATGTGTGTATGTAGGAGTGGATGTGTGTGTGTAGGAGTGGGTATATCCATGTAGGAGTGGATGTGTGTGTGTAGGAGTGGGTATGTCCATGTAGGAGTGGATGTGTGTGTGTAGGAGTGGGTATGTCCGTGTAGGAGTGGATGTGTGTGTGTAGGAGTGGATGTGTGTGTGTAGGAGTGGGTATGTCCGTGTAGGAGTGGGTATGTCCGTGTAGGAGTGGATGTGTGTGTGTAGGAGTGGGTATGTCCGTGTAGGAGTGGATGTGTGTGTGTAGGAGTGGGTATGTCCATGTAGGAGTGGATGTGTGTGTGTAGGAGTGGGTATGTCCATGTAGGAGTGGATGTGTGTGTGTAGGAGTGGGTATGTCCATGTAGGAGTGGATGTGTGTGTGTAGGAGTGGATGTGTGTGTGTAGGAGTGGGTATATCCATGTAGGAGTGGATGTGTCTGTGTAGGAGTGGATATGTCCATGTAGCAGTGGATATGTCCATGTAGGAGTGGATGTGTGTGTGTAGGAGTGGATATGTCCATGTAGGAGTGGATGTGTGTGTGTAGGAGTGGATATGTCCATGTAGGAGTGGATGTGTGTGTGTAGGAGTGGGTATATCCATGTAGGAGTGGATGTGTGTGTGTAGGAGTGGGTATGTCCATGTAGGAGTGGATGTGTGTGTGTGTAGGAATGGGTATGTCCATGTAGGAGTGGATGTGTGTGTGTAGGAGTGGGTATGTCCATGTAGGAGTGGATGTGTGTGTGTAGGAGTGGGTATATCCATGTAGAAGTGGATGTGTGTGTGTAGGAGTGGGTATGTCCATGTAGGAGTGGATGTGTGTGTGTAGGAGTGGGTATATCCATGTAGGAGTGGATGTGTGTGTGTAGGACTGGATGTGTGTGTGTAGGAGTGGGTATGTCCATGTAGGAGTGAACATGTGCGTGTAGGACTGGACATGTGTGGCAAGCGGTTCTAACCTATAGTCGGTTTCATCTGACTACCCATAATAAAATTTAATGAAATCATCCACAAAGGAATTTTGATTAGTAAGATTTCGAATTGACTATTCAAAATGACAATTAAGGATCTGCATTAACAATCCTGCTAGTAAGAATGGAAATTTAAGATATCAACAATTACATTTTGAGGAGTCAAAATATATTTTAAGATCTTCAATTACATCATCAGGATCGTCATTTGAAGCGTCAGAAAACCGAAATGATAATTAGATCATTCGTCTAGTATAAACGACATTTTCAGATATCTGAGAAATCGTATGCATTATGGACCGTGTAACACATTTTGAATTGATCAGTTGATCATTAACATTAAAAGGGAACTACACGAATCTGTCAGTCCAAACATAAGTTAGGGTGTAAAGTTTATACTAAACCCTTTTTACAGAGTAAAACTAACAAAGTGTATTATTTATTCCACCACAGGGGTGGGTTTTCGTGCTAAAATCGGCTACATAAATCTGTTACGTACATCTGACTAGTCAGAATAATATTTCAAGATACAAGTTTACAACACATTCAAGATATCCATCATTTCTTTGCAGATATCTTAAAAGGACTTTAGACTAAGTCTACATCAAACCCAGGATATCTTTAATTCAGTTTTGACTAGTCATATTTTACATTCAAGCTATCTACAATTTAATTTGCACTAGTGAAAGTTTGTTTTCAGATATCTAAAAATACATTTAGGAACTTAAATTGTGAGATATCTTGAATTAGACTTACAACTAAACAAAAGCAAAGTGAACATATCTATAATTTGCATTATGACAAGTGATAATATACTGCATATCTTAAATTTATATTGTATGTCATCAGTAATGAATTTCAGATATCTTGAATTGAAGCTCCCTTACAAACCAACTGCAAACGTGACGTCATTCATTCTGGTCAAAATGTAATTAGTGATATCTTGAATTGGTGTTATGTCTAGTTATAAATGAATTACAGAAATATTTAATGCAAATTTGTTCAGATCAATAAATGTTAAAACTGCTTGCCATAGTTATGTCCATGCAGGAGTGGACATGCGCATGTAGGCATTTTGCGACTATACATTCACTCAAGTTTGGAAGCCCCAGTCTGAGTTTCAGTGAGACGTAATAAACACAAGTTGTTCTACACAGACCCAAACACCCTCCCTGCCCTTCATCTCATGCTCAACATCCGTCCCAGGTCCAAACACTCTGAGGTGGTGGAGAGGACAGCCATCCGGGAGCCCGTGACAGTAAACCCACCTCACCCCTCTGTCAAGCCAACCTTTCATAGCAGCTATTCGAGATACAGGCCTTTACGGACCCTGAACGTAGACCATGTACTATTTCAGTTTATACGCTTGCAAGTTTGTACATTCATATTTTCCTGCCTCGATTTTTTCTTTTAAAGTATTTTCTTGTAGCCAAGACTTACATTTGAAATATTCTGTATCAAGCAGAGAATTCAAATAAATATATAGTGGACTGTTCCAGGGCTCTTGGCTGGAACCACAGGAGAGACACACTTCTTTATCGCACCAGTAAGAAAGAGTAACCAGAGACAATAAAAAAGAAGAAATAAAATAAACCCAGACCAAACCAAAGGCATTTTAAACCCCAATGTGCCGGGCTAGGGCAATCATGCTAGGGGTAGGGCATCAGTGCTCTGTGTCCGAGACATCAGCGGGGTCCGTGTTGCGAGACAGCATGTAGTTGTCCATGTCTATAGAGGGACAGTTGTGGATTGAGTAGCGTAGGCGCTCGGCTAGCACTGCCTGGCTGGTGTAGGGCGGCAGACGTAGCTGGAAGAAGCAGGTCTGAGCAGTGGGGAGGCCATTCACAGGCTAAAGGGGAGAGAACGCAGCACATCAGACAAACCCACTTCACACCACAAGTGACATCATGTGTCAATTTCACGTAATACATCTGCTTTACCTGTCACAGGTGCGCTGCACAGTGTTTACACATACCTGTTATCTTGTACTTACATGTATGTAATCTAGTAACTTCACCCAGCAGTGTGTTTAAACTGTGTGTTTAAACTCCAGAAAAATGACATTTAGGGATGCATAAAGAAGCATGTTAACCCTCCGTCTGAGGTCCTCACCCGATCCACTTTGATGATCTGAAACTTCTGCGTGATGTCCGCCGGGTTGGATGGTAACCTGGAGCGGCCAGAAACAAAACGCAGAAACAGCACCCTCTCCTCATTGGTGAACTCCTCCAGGCTTTGCCAGAGCCAGCCAATCAGCTGGTGGCTTTCGGTGATGTCCCGGTATCGGACCACTTTCTTGAGCGTCTCCACGGAGACCTCAGGCAGACCACAGACCAGCTGCTCCAGCTGTCGGGCCGTCAGAAGAGAGAGCAGAGGAACCGGGACAATGCAGGACATGCCGTCCCTCACCGCCGCAGTCTACACACACACACACACACACACACACACACACACACACACACACACACACACACACGGGCATGCACACAGACACACAGACATTTATATAGGCAACTGGCAAATGAACAGATACACATGCATATATACATATACATATACATATACATATACATATATATATATATATATATATATACACACACACACTTGTATGCACACATAAACAATAAGACTTGTAGATATAAATCAAAACATGTGGAAACAGGCTGATGATCTTGTGTGCAAACTGCTAGTGAAGAAAAACTAGCAAAGAGGAAAATCTGATTCACTGCCACAGATATCTGAGACCTGAGTCTGGGTCCAGGAGTCGTGGTAAGCCTGCATTCATGAAGAACTCGACGAGTGGAATCAGGTGTTCAGGTTAAACTAAGATTAGGCTAGGGTTAAAGATTACCAACACTGAGAGAAAAGCTCTGTGTGCTAGACTCTGACCTGTCTGTCTATCTGAGGACACTGACCTGTCTGTCCATCTCAGGGCTCTTACCTGTCGGTCCATCTCAGGGCTCTTACCTGTCGGTCCATCTCAGGGTTCTTACCTGTCGGTCCATCTCATGCAGCCTGTACTCGAGTGCCCTTTCCACATACTCAGTCCTGTTCTGGAATGTCAGTGGGAGATTTTGCCCACCGGGCACCACTGGCACCAGCTTCCCGTCGGCACTGTGGGCCACGAAGGAGTCCAGAGGTATCATCTAGAAAGAGAGGAAAAGAGAGAGAGAGAGAGAGAGAGAGAGAGAGAGAGGGAGGGGTGGGGGAGGGAAGGAGAGGGAGGGTGGTTAGGTCTGTCTCTGTGTATGAAGCAATAATGCCATTACTAAAATGAAGACAAGGCAATTCTAAAAGTAAATGGTTCTTGTAACTCTTTCACCTTATTCTGACCTTGAAGGTTAAATTCACAGGTCAGCACTCATGCGTAGCCCAGTGCGAGGCTGGAGGTGCTCACCACTGTGAAGTTCTCCTCGTCGATGCTGCTGTCGTCCAAGTGGAGAATGCCCTGCAGGGAGCGGTAGGTGAGAAGGTCCACCTCCTCCAGGTCGGCTCCGCCCAGCGGGATGCAGCACAACTGTTTCCACACCCACGGGGCCAAGTGCAGGTCCAGGGGCTTTCTGGTACGCACGGCCACCGCCAACAGGATGCCCAGGAAACGGAACTGCGCCATGTGCTCATCAGAGACGGCCGCCGGGTTCAGCAGGTACCTGCCACAGCCAATCAGAGCCGCAGGGTCAAGTGAAGACAGCCAATCGCAACAGTTATGACAGAGAAGGAGACTTTGGGTAGATACATTTTTGTTTGTTGTGGGTGAGTATGTAGTCTGTGTGTGTGTGTGTAGTTAGGGAGTTCTATAATGAGCAATTGTGCCTGTCTATGTTTCAGTGTGTGAATCTTTAATGAGTAGATGAGTAGTACCAACTTATATATACACAAATATAAAATGAGTATGTCTGTGTGTGTGTGTGTGTGTGTGTGTGTGTGTGTGTTAATACCTATCAGTATTACTGCCCACATCTGCATAACTATTGGGAGTGCGAATGAGGAGATCAACCACACCAGACTGCAACTCCTGAGAGAGAGTGTATGAGAGAGAGAGAGTGAATGAGAGTGTGAGAGTGTGTGAGAGAGAGAGAGAGATTTTTGATTGTTTTTTTCTCTCCTTTACTTGTCAGTCATGTTCCACTTTTATAAGTATGATACTTTTATAAGTACAGTGCTTTGGCATCAGCTAGAAATCACAATTCACGCCAATAAAACTGTTTGATCTGAAATGAACTGAACTGAACTGAGAGAAAGAAAGAGAAAGGGAGGTGGAGAGAGTGAGTGACAGTCAAATAGTAGTAAAGAAATAACCTGGACCTAACCTGAGGGTTACAGAGGACATGTGGGTTACAGAGGACACGTGGGTTACAGAGGACACGTGGGTTACAGTGGACATGTGGGTTACAGAGGACACGTGGGTTACAGAGGACACGTGGGTTACAGAGGACACGTGGGTTACAGTGGATATGAGGGTTAAAGAAATAACCTGGACTTAGCCTGAGGGTTACAGAGGACATGTGGGTTACAGTGGACATGAGGGTTACAGAGGACACGTGGGTTACAGAGGACACGTGGGTTACAGTGGACATGAGGGTTACAGAGGACACGTGGGTTACAGTGGACATGTGGGTTACAGAGGACACGTGGGTTACAGAGGACACGTGGGTTACAGTGGACACGTGGGTTACAGAGGACACGAGGGTTACAGAGGACACGTGGGTTACAGTGGACATGTGGGTTACAGAGGACACGTGGGTTACAGAGGACACGAGGGTTACAGAGGACACGAGGGTTATAGAGGACACGTGGGTTACAGAGGACACGTGGGTTACAGAGGACATGTGGGTTACAGTGGATATGAGGGTTAAAGAAATAACCTGGACCTAACCTGAGGGTTACAGAGGACATGTGGGTTACAGAGGACACGTGGGTTACAGTGGACATGTGGGTTACAGAGGACACGTGGGTTACAGAGGACACGTGGGTTACAGTGGATATGAGGGTTAAAGAAATAACCTGGACTTAGCCTGAGGGTTACAGAGGACACGTGGGTTACAGTGGACATGAGGGTTACAGAGGACACGTGGGTTACAGTGGACATGTGGGTTACAGAGGACACGTGGGTTACAGAGGACACGTGGGTTACAGTGGACATGAGGGTTACAGAGGACACGTGGGTTACAGTGGACATGTGGGTTACAGAGGACACGTGGGTTACAGAGGACACGTGGGTTACAGTGGATATGAGGGTTAAAGAAATAACCTGGACTTAGCCTGAGGGTTACAGAGGACACGTGGGTTACAGTGGACATGAGGGTTACAGAGGACACGTGGGTTACAGTGGACATGTGGGTTACAGAGGACACGTGGGTTACAGAGGACACGTGGGTTACAGGGGACACGTGGGTTACAGTGGACACGTGGGTTACAGAGGACATGAGGGTTACAGAGGACACGTGGGTTACAGTGGACACGTGGGTTACAGAGGACATGAGGGTTACAGAGGACACGTGGGTTACAGTGGACATGTGGGTTACAGAGGACACGTGGGTTACAGAGGACACGAGGGTTACAGAGGACACGAGGGTTATAGAGGACACGTGGGTTACAGAGGACACGTGGGTTACAGTGGACATGTGTGTTACAGTGGATATGAGGGTTAAAGAAATAACCTGGACCTAACCTGAGGGTTACAGAGGACATGTGGGTTACAGAGGACACGTGGGTTACAGTGGATATGAGGGTTAAAGAAATAACCTGGACTTAGCCTGAGGGTTACAGAGGACACGTGGGTTACAGTGGACATGAGGGTTACAGAGGACACGTGGGTTACAGAGGACACGTGGGTTACAGAGGACACGTGGGTTACAGTGGACACGTGGGTTACAGTGGACACGTGGGTTACAGAGGACATGAGGGTTACAGAGGACACGTGGGTTACAGTGGACATGTGGGTTACAGAGGACACGTGGGTTACAGAGGACACGAGGGTTACAGAGGACACGAGGGTTATAGAGGACACGTGGGTTACAGAGGACACGTGGGTTACAGTGGACATGTGTGTTACAGTGGATATGAGGGTTAAAGAAATAACCTGGACTTAGCCTGAGGGTTACAGAGGACACGTGGGTTACAGTGGACACGAGGGTTACAGAGGACACGTGGGTTACAGAGGACACGTGGGTTACAGAGGACACGTGGGTTACAGTGGACACATGGGTTACAGTGGACACGTGGGTTACAGAGGACATGAGGGTTACAGAGGACACGTGGGTTACAGTGGACATGTGGGTTACAGAGGACACGTGGGTTACAGAGGACACGAGGGTTACAGAGGACACGAGGGTTATAGAGGACACGTGGGTTACAGAGGACACGTGGGTTACAGAGGACACGTGGGTTACAGTGGACATGTGTGTTACAGTGGATATGAGGGTTAAAGAAATAACCTGGACTTAGCCTGAGGGTTACAGAGGACACGTGTGTTACAGAGGACACGTGGGTTACAGTGGACACGAGGGTTACAGAGGACACGTGGGTTACAGAGGACACGTGGGTTACAGAGGACACGTGGGTTACAGAGGACACGAGGGTTACAGAGGACACGAGGGTTACAGTGGACACGTGTGTTACAGAGGACACGTGGGTTACAGTGACCTGGCACATCTCGGTGATGGTGTCATCAAACACGCCCCCTGCGTCGTCCGCCCCCTCGCCCACCAGCTTGACTTTCCAGGCCCTGGAGGGCAGACGCAGTTCTGAAGGGTTCACGTTCACCACCTGCTTAGCAATCTGCACAAAGATGGGCTTGCTGGAGCGCCCCCTGTGGACGGGAGGACTGAGTGAGAATCCTGCACATACCATAACAATCAACACCAGGTTATTTCACACACATTAGGAATTCAAAGTGCAAAATAAATAAAAGTGCAAAATAAAAACAAGACAATTACATAAAGAGTATAAACAAACATAAATGCAAATGTCCAAAACAAGTCTGTAAACAACTAAAAATGAGATTCATTTAGTCAGTTCCCAGCAACGTGTCATGGTGTACCTGGTGGAGATTCTCTTGACGGTGACCTGGGGTCCGTAGGTTTTGCCTTGAGTCATGGTCCGGCCGATGGAGCGTACCAGGGGCAGTGTGTTGACCTTGGGGGACAGGAGGCCGCGGAGCTGGCCTTGCACAATGGCAGCTGTGCCCACGCTGTAGCGGGACGAGGGCACCTGCACGCCAGGCACAGAGAGAGAGAGAGAGAGAGCGAGAGAGCGAGAGAGAGAGTTACTGGAGCCAGCCCAGGATGGGGGGAGGGGGGAGATGATGGGCGGTTTGGCGCATCAATCAATTATTTAAGCAGGAGCTCAGAGGTGAGAGTAAACAGTCCAAGCATTTGAAACATTTGTGAAAGGTCAGAAGTTGTGGGCGCATCCAACGTTTCCTTTGGGATTTATGAGGTCGCGGTCACATCCAGCACCATATTCTGTTTCTGATTCTCATCCACATTATACAGATATGAGATCATATCTGTGACATGAACAATATCTTAAAATATGACACTGGCAACATGTCACCTTCTGTCCAGAGTAGAGAGAGAGAGAGGGAGAGAGACAGAGAGAGAGAGAGAGAGAGAGAGAGAGAGAGAGAGAGAGAGGTGGGGGGTTGGGGGCGAGATGCCTCATAATCTGTAAGTCCAGTCTTATGAGGCCTTGAGACAAACCCGTCTGGCTGGGTAGGGACGGGGCTGGTGTCGGGCACCTGGTTGCGTGGGTCCAGGTTCAGGAGCCTCCATGACCTGTACATGAGGTCAGAGAAGTGGTGCAGCACCCGCAGACGTGTGGCCAGCTGCTCCGGACTGCAGCCCCTCAGGGTGTTGTACTGGGGCGGCACGGCCTGGGGCAGACCCACACGCAACACCGCCGAACCTGCACACACGCGAGGGTGTATGGGGGACGGCGAATAGCTACACGTCTGCTATACAGCAGCAGGCAGTGAGAGTGGGAATGACACATATGATGATACATCTAATCTGTACCAGGAGATGTGTGGATCTATGAGCTCAGAAGGGGGGACGAGAGAGAGAGAAAGAGAGAGAGAGAGAGGTAGAAGAAAGACAGGACGCAGGGAGAAAACGGGTGAATTGGCAGGGAAGCATAGCAATTGGGAGAAGGAAGGATGGAGTTAGGGAGGTGGACAGGTGGAGTTTCAGGCGTGGTCTCATTTGTCAGCATAATTTTACTTTTTTTTGTAATTGATGCTAAACTACAATAATGTCTATATAATAAAAATGGGTCCTTTATGTGTATGCATGCATGGTTGTGTGCATGCATGCGTGTGTGTGTGTGTGTGTGTGTGTGTGTGTGTGTGTGTGTGTGTGTGTGTGTGTGTGTGTGTGTGTGTACCTGAGCTCCTGGATGATGAACACGGTGTAGTCCAGGCTGCGCTGTGGCACCGGCCAGCAGAGATTTGTCTGATATTCTTGCCCTGAAGAGCTGTGACCAGTGTGGGTTCCTTCACAGGACTGGAGTGACCCAGACCCAACTACACACGCACGCACGCGCACACACACACACACACACACACACACACACACACAACATATCAGCAAAAACACAAACCCATGAGTGTGTGTGTGTGTGTGTGTGTGTGTGTGTGTGTGTGTGTGTGTGTACCTGAGCCTCACAGTTGCAGCCCCACACGTACACATCTCCAGTGTTGGAGAGGGCAAGGACATGCTCACAGCCCATGGCGATGTCCTCAATGAAGACACCCTCCAGTGCAGGTACCACCTGTGGCCAGCTGTGGTTCTTCAGCATGGAGTCGGGAAGCCCTATGAGACGCTCTGGGATCGCAAACACACACACACACACACACACACACACACACACACACACACACACACACACACACACACAGAGCATAGTTGGTTAATGTGGCTTATGTCATAATAAAATCTATCACACAGCTGCATACATACAGTGTATGGGCTCACATGGAGAGGGTATGGGGTAGTTTTCCAGTGTTTTTCCATCTAGACTACTTTCTTCAGCATTTTTCTTGGACATACCTTGACCAAACGTGTACACGTGTCCGTCTTTGGTCAGCACCACCGAGAAGTGCGTCCCACACCCCACCTTCTTTATGCCCTTATTACAGAGTGCGTCCACTTTCTGTCATTCAACACACAGATGAGTTATCCAATCACAGCAATCAACGACTGACAGGAGAATTGGCCAGTTGAAACTTGGTTTAGGAGGCGGTACCTGGGGATAGCACTTGACTGTGCAATGTCCAGTGCCGAGCTTCCCATAATCCCCATCACCAAAGGCCCAGAGGGTCATCCCGTCCGACGACAGTGCCAGTGTGTGGTTAATGCCACACGACACCTGAGCAAAAACAAATTACAGCTCCTCCAATCACAGGCCATGTTACAGGGTTTTCTGCGCTCAGCAGTCAAAGTTACAGACATGCACACAACATTTTCCTGTGTTTCACTAGTTTTATTTATCTACTGCTTGTCAAAAACAAATTCTGCATTTTAAAGATAGCAAACAGAGCTTTTGTCCAGCAGATGGCGCTATTTCTCAAATGCAGCTCAGAAGCACTTCTTGAAGGAGACCAAAGACACTATTCAGTGGTCAATAAATGCTGTGATATTCTGGCAGACTGAACATGTCCTCATCCTGACAGACTGATTCTTGTTCTGTTTGGAACAGAACAGTATTGAGCAGGCTTCATTTGGCCACGCCCCACACCCAGGTGCTCACCCTGATCAGGGGGCGGGGACACTTCTCTTACCTGTGCGATGTGGCAGCCCTCCAGTGCGGCCACCCTCTCTGGCAGCAGCTTGTTAGAGGTTGACCTTTGACCTAGGCGCCCAGAGTCTCCGCTGCCGAACGTGAAGAGTTTCCCGTCAGCCGTGACGACAGCGGAGTGTTTGAACCCGCACGCGAGCTAAAGGAAGGGCGAGAAAAAGAGATTGGACATCATCACACTCAGTTAAAGGGGGAGCGTAGAATGTCTGATAATGCCAACAGTGGAGGGTCTGATTCAGACATATGGGATGGACTTGTTTTCTGGGGCAAAAAAATCTTTTTTTGGTATGTGTGTGACTAAATGTGTTACCATCTTTAATGTTTTAAATTATAAAAAAATATTCCTATCCCTTCCTGTTTATTTTTTATACTGGTTTTTCCTGCTGTATGTGTAGTAATAGTATGTATTATGTCTTTTCACAAGTATTTCTCATAGTTAATGTCTTTAAATTATCTGAAGGCTTGTGAAGCTTGTGTTGTTCTTGCTTCACTTCCAAGCGAAGCACTTTAGGCTAAAAACTGTGTGTGCATGAAATGAACTACATAAACACTGACACACACACACAGCCATCATTTCATCACCACTTGGGAGGGGCTATCTTCCTCCCCACCCTATGAACTCTTCTCACCTGCATCACCTCTTCACCCTGCAGAGCCTCGATCTGTTTGGGCCTTCGCTGCCTCTCACTGTTGCCGTGGCCCAGTTTCCCATAATCCCCGTCACCCCAGCTAAACACCTCGCCCGTCTCCGTCAGTGCCAAAGAGTGACCGTCCGAGCCGTACGACGTCACCAACTGAGTTACCACGTAGCCTAAAGGTCAGAGTTGACTTACTAAGTAACAGGAAGGACAGTGCCGACTTACTACATTAGTAGTTATTAAATATCCAGGGCGGTATTGATTCAGCACACAAAATACAGGGCAGTAACTATGTAACACGTACAATAACTATGTAACACGTACAGTAACTAGGTAACAGGTGGTACAGTAACTACATAACAGGTAGTACAGTATTTAGTTACATGTCATTATGTAACAATTGTGACAGTACTGGGTTATGTAACGTAGTAATTTTTAGGTACTACAGGTGTTAGGTGTTACTGAAGTGTTACAGAAGTGCAGGAATCAAAAATATTCCACTAGATCTCATTAGACCATGATAATCCATCACCAGGGTCAAAAAAAGCATCTAGCAACCCCCACTACTCACGAAGAACGCTCTCTGACCAGATGTTTGGTGGTGGGGGTTTTTACAGTCGTATATATGTGAGCTGCGTTTACCTTGCAGGGCAGAGATGACCGTAGGCGTGTACAGGTCATCAGAGTTGCCCTGCCCCAGACGACCGTAGCTGCCCTCCCCCACGGCAAGGACCGCCCCGTTGACCTGAACCAGGAAGGTGCAGTTCTGTCCGCACACCACCTGATGAGCACAACACAGGGTCAGCAGGAGGTGTGTGCATGATTGTGTGTGAGAGACAGGAAAAGAGAGGCATGATGAAGCACACCTGTTGTGTCTGAGAGAGAGAGGGAGCGAGGGTGGGGACCGAAACGTTGGTGCCAGCGTCAGCAAGCTGCCCATAGCGGCCATTACCCCACAGATACACCTCACTCTTCCCACCCTGCTGCCAATCCTACACACACACACACACACACACACAAAGTGAAGAAAGTTACATGCACATGCCACAGGCCTGCCAAAATTCAGTTGTATTATCTAAAAATCTGTTAATATATTTTATATAATAGTTAATATATAATATAGGATATATATTAGTTAATATGTCTATTTCTGGCCTGGTAACCACATACTTCCTGCCTGCCTCATAGATGACAGGAGCGTTCTGAAGATCAACAGTCCTCATGAGAAATGTATTTATTTATTTGTCTTTTGAACAAACACAACTTAACAACTCAACGATTCCTTTGATATTTACAGATTAGAGATTTTTGTTCAAAGTTTGTCCTGTTTCCTCTTTTGCCATCTTATGGACTTAACCTGAGCCTTCAGTGAGAACTGGGAATGAGTTCACAGGGCTCTTGCTGACAATGACAGATGGACCACACACACACACACACACACACACACACACACACACACACACACACACATCCTTACCTCAGGTCTGTTACTAGCCCACGACATGAGTTGTTCGTCCATCATGAAGCTCCACTTGCTGTTGTCCTGTGAAGGAGAACAAGGGTGTGGAGCCGCGGACATTAGAATAAGCCGCTCAGCTGAAAGCACTGACACGCTTTCACATCACAGCCAGTGGGGTTTCTGGTGCATGTCCAACCGAAATGAACTAAATGCCCAAATTTTAAAAGCATTCCAGTGTCTGGTAAGATTTCCCATTAGAGTATCCAAACACATGCTGAAATAAGCTTAATATACAAACACACAATAAATAAAAAGGCAACGTAAGAATAGAAGCTAGCAGAGAGCAGTCAGTATTTATGTGTACTTACGCTGCTGTTTATGACTGTGTTTATGACGGTGTTTAAGCTGATGTTTATGAGTGTTTATGACAGTGTTTATGTTTATGCTCACCAGGGCCCTGGAGATCTCGGCGGCCGCAGGCTGCTGGAACTCTGGCACGCCAAAGGCTTCTGGGAAGGGTGTCCCACGGGCTATCGCCTCGGCACTCTTAACCGTGATGGCGAAGGCGGAGAGCCAGCCCCATTCGGACTGGGAGGCAGGGCCGGACATGGTGAGGGCGGGGTGGTGGTGGGGCGGTACAGGCTGCTGGCTCAGTAGCTGGTCCAGACCCAGACCCACGGCCAGGGAGGCCAGACTCTGCATGAAACTGCTGTGAGTCAGCTGATCCCCTGCCAACACGTGACTCTGAGGAGGGACACGACACGCACGGCATCACTGGAAAACTCCGGCCTGGAGTGCGGAAGGCGCTGGATCACGGAGCGTAGCCATGGAAAACCATGCAGAGGGACAGGCTGGTGTGGATTTTTGGGCGTGCTGGACTGAGTCTACACTGTCAGCCCTTTTGGGTCATTTGATTAGTGAATTTATATGTCAACCATGAAGCCTTATTCTACAGTGGATGCTGTGCTAACAGAGACAGCTGAGTACAGGCTGGAAAGCTTGTGAGACGCATCACAATTAGCAAAACCGAAAATAACTGCAGATGTACTAAGTGGTCAGGCCTCACAGAGAGGACAGGACTAAACATCCATTATTTTAACTAATAGTTCAGTGGTTGCAGTCAGGTTTTAGCATCTAATGATTTTGGAATGGATTCTTGAATCTCCTAACTGGTTTCTTTTTTAAATCCTGCAATTTGCTCAACATTTCTAGTTTTTCAATAGCTCTAACCAGGACGCCCGCAAGTCTTTTGTGATCCTCTGACAGCCAGAACAACCTGTCCACACTAAAATGCAGAAGCACGGGCATGTTTGACGGTACAGCCTGTATGGGGCGTCAGGATGATTTGGAACTGGGAGGAGCTCCACTCACCTTCTCATAGGTGTACTGCCCCTGCATGAGCAGAGGGAGGCGCTCCAGGAACACAGCCATGCAGGGCGCACGGTTCAGTCCCAGAATTCCCTGGGTGCGCAGTACAGTGCGGCAGGAGGCCAGGACGTGGTTCTGGGAGATCCAGTCCGGACTGCATCGGATCAGCAGTACGTCCTGACAGAAGACGATGGGACAGCCGGGTTTGTGTCTGCACTACTGCCAGGAGAGCTACCGCAACACCGTGCCGCATGGAGAATTACCTTTGACCTGCCAGAACAGGCAGCAACACCCACATGTGGTATCCAGGTGGTACAGACCACTGAGCCCAGCCCTGTCACCAAAGTCTGTAGGACTGAACCATCCTAAAACAAAGCAGGGGGGGAGTCCAAGAGTCAGCGTGGACATAATTCAATGACACGGGGAGAAAGAGAAGAGAAACTGACCCTCAGAGACCAAACATTGAGGAGTCCGCCAATTCCTCCCGAGACAAGAGCGAGTCCACTGGGACAGAAGGACAGTGTCTTTATCGCTGTGATGTGTCCACTCAGTCTGAACACACACTTCACATTGCCACGCTGTACAAAGGAATCACCAAATGAATGAACACACACACACACACACACACACACACACAGTTTAAACACTGGACCAGCGGACTCAAAATAAAGTTTTGCATTAATCCTATAAAAATATTGCCAGCAAAAATAGTAAAAGGTCCTAGCAACAGTGAAGCTAATGTTTGACACAAATGTCCACAAAAGAGTCTGTGACCTTCACCACGCCGCTCCTTTCCTGGCTGCCCAAGGTGCCGTGGAAACTGGGCACTGATGCGCTAGTGCCCCCTTGTGGAACAGTCCACACATACAGGAGACCATTCTGGCACCCGCTGAAGGGGGAAAAGGAAAACAGTCATGGCTATAAATCTATGTGCATCGCAAATGAAACAAAAAGAGTCATGAACTTAAAGAACTTAAAGCTGTCAAATGTACCTTTTCAACCACTCAAAATTTATCATCATTCACCAACTACATTCATGGTACAACTTCAACAATCGCTTAACGCAACACTCCCTACAGCATTGTTAATATCAACACAAACTTCAACCACAAATGACACTCACGCAGCCATCATGAGACGCGGCTCAGTGCCCCAGCCAGGAAGTGGGCACCACTCAGCCGTGTTCACCGTGCCCGTGTGGAAGAGGGAGTGCAGGATGACCCATGACCCGCCGGCACGACCCCAGACCTTCACGACCTCCGAACGACCCGCCGACAGAAGCAGGTGACCCGTAGGGTCCCATTTTAGAACAGTGACACTGTCCTGTATATAGAACAGATAAGTGTTTAATGGGTGATTTTGTGTGTGTGTGTGTGTGTGTGTGTGTGTGTGTGTGTGTATATATATATATATATATATATATGTGTGTGTGTGTGTGTATGTTTGTGTGGGTGTATATGTGCATATAAATGTATGTGTGTATGATTATATATGTGTGTGTGTATATATATATGATTATTATATATGTGTATATGATTACATATTATATATGTGTGTGCGTGCTTGTTGTTATTAGATGTTGTTATTTGTTGCTTGTTAGATGTAATTACTTACTACAGGTCTAGTTTCACCCTGACCTTAGATGTGAATTGAGGGACGGGCTCAGCACTTATTGAACTGAGTTAAATTAGGATCATTCTAACATCAGATTCAGTGTGCTTTGAGTTGGTTAACTTGTACTGAGTTGGTTAAGTTGTAGTTTTCAAGTCTTGTTGTTTAAACCTAGTTATTTGTGGCTTGTTAGATCTAATTACTTACTACAGGTCTGGTTTCACCCTGACCTTAGGTGTGAATTGAGCGGCGGGCTCAGTACTTATTGAACTGAGTTCAATTAGGATGATTCTAACATCAGATTCAGTGTGCTTTGCTTTGTCTCATTGGATTATCATCTGGATGGTTAAGGGCAGTTTCGCCCTGACCTTCGGTGTGAATTGTGGGGCGGGCTTAGAATTTATTGAACTGAGTTAAATTAGGATCATTCTAACATCAGATTCAGTGTGCTTTGCTTTGTCTCATTGGATTATCATCTGGTTGGTTAAGGGCAGTTTCGCCCTGACCTTAGGTGTGAATTGTGGGGCGGGCTCAGCACTTATTGAACTGATTTAAATTAGGATCATTCTAAAATCAGATTCAGTGTGCTTTGGTTTGCCTCGTTGGATTATCATCTGGTTGGTTAAGGTGTAGTTTCACCCTGACAGTGTGTCTCGTTGCTTAAGGTAGGCTCTGAGTTCACTTGTAGATATGTCTGTATGTTTATATGTGTGTAGATATTTATATATGTGTGTATGTATGTATGCACGTATGTATGTGTATATATGTGTGTATGTATGCGTATATATGTGTATGTATGTATATGTATGTTTATATATGAGTGTATGTGATTGTGTGTGTTTGTGTGTGTGTGTGTGTGTTTGTGCATGTATATGGATGTATATATGATTATATATTATATATGTGTGTGTGCGCGTATATGTGTATGTATGTGTATATGTCTGTGCGTGTGTATGTATGTGTATATAGCTGTATGTATATGTATGTTTACATATGAGTGTATATGTGAGTGTGTATGTTTGTGTGTGTGTGTGTGGTGTGTGTATGTGCATATATATGTATATGTGTGTATGATTATATATGTGTGTATATAATAATTATATATGATTATTATATATGTGTATATGATTATATATTATATATGTGTGTGCGTGCATGTGTATGTATGTGTATATATGTGTACAGGTTTGTGTATGTTTATGTATCTGCGTGTAGATGTGTATATGCGTGTGTATGTGTTGAACTGAGTTGGTTAAGTTGTAGTTTTCAAGTTTTGTTGTTTAAAGATGTTGTTTAGATGTTGTTATTTCTGGCTTGTTGTTATTAGATGTTGTTATTTGTTGCTTGTTAGATGTAATTACTTACTACAGGTCTAGTTTCACCCTGACCTTAGGTGTGAATTGAGGGGAAGGCTCAGAACTTATTGAACTGAGTTAAAATAGGATCATTCTAACATCAGATTCAGTGTGCTTGTTAGATCTAATTACTTACTACAGGTTTAGTTTCACCCTGACCTTAGGTGTGAATTGAGCGGCGGGCTCAGCACTTATTGAACTGAGATCAATTAGGATGATTCTAACATCAGATTCAGTGTGCTTTGCTTTGTCTCATTGGATTATCATCTGGATGTTTAAGGGCAGTTTCGCCCTGACTTTAGGTGTGAATTGTGGGGCGGGCTCAGCACTTATTGAACTGAGTTAAATTGGGATCATTCTAACATCAGATTCAGTGTGCTTTGCTTTGTCTCATTGGATTATCATATGGTTGGATAATGGCAGTTTCGCCCTGACCTTAGGTGTGAATTGTGGGGCGGGCTCAGCACTTATTGAACTGATTTAAATTAGGATCATTCTAAAATCAGATTCAGTGTGCTTTGGTTTGCCTCGTTGGATTATCATATGGTTGGTTAAGGTGTAGTTTCACCCTGACAGTGTGTCTCGTTGCTTAAGGTAGGCTCTGAGTTTACTTGTAGATATGTCTGTATGTTTATATGTGTGTAGATATTTCTATATGTGTGTGTATGTATGTATGCATGTATGTACGTGTATATATGTGTGTATGTATGTGTATATACGTGTATGTATATGTATGTATATATGAGTGTATGTGAGTGTGTGTGTGTTGAACTGATTTGGTTAAGTTGTAGTTTTCAAGTTTTGTTGTTTAAAGATGTTTAGATGTTATTTGTTGCTTGTTGTTATTAGATGTTGTTATTTGTTGCTTGTTAGATGTAATTACTTACTACAGGTCTAGTTTCACCCTGACCTTAGGTGTGAATTGAGGGGCAGGCTCAGCACTTATTGAACTGAGTTAAAATAGGATCATTCTAACATCAGATTCAGTGTGCTTTGAGTTCGTTAAGTTGTACTGAGTTGGTTAAGTTGTAGTTTTCAAGTCTTGTTGTTTAAAGATAGTTATTTGTTGCTTGTTAGATCTAATTACTTACTACAGGTCTAGTTTCACCCTGACCTTAGGTGTGAATTGAGGGGCAGGCTCAGCACTTATTGAACTGAGTTAAATTAGGATCATTCTAACATCAGATTCAGTGTGCTTTGGTTTGCCTCGTTGGATTATCATCTGGTTGGTTAAGGTGTAGTTTCACCCTGACAGTGTGTCTCGTTGCTTAAGGTAAGCTCTGAGTTCACTTGTAGATATGTCTGTATGTTTATATGTGTGTAGATATTTATATATGTGTGTGTATGTATGTATGCATGTATGTACGTGTATATATGTGTGTATGTATGTGTATATACGTGTATGTATATGTATGTTTATATATGAGTGTATGTGAGTGTGTGTGTGTGTGTGTGTTTGTGCATGTATATGGATGTGTATATGATTATATATGATTATATATTATATATGTGTGTGCGCGTATATGTGTATGTATGTGTATATGTCTGTGCGTGTGTTTGTATGTGTATATAGGTGTATGTATATGTATGTTTATATATGAGTGTATATGTGAGTGTGTATGTTCGTGTGTGTGTGTGGTGTGTGTATGTGCATATATATGTATATGTGTGTATGATTATATATATGTGTGTGTATATAATACTTATATATGATTATTATATATGTGTATATCATTATATATTATATATGTGTGTGCGTGCATGTGTATGTATGTGTATATATGTGTACAGGTTTTTGTATGTTTATGTATCTGCGTGTATATGTGTATATGCGTGTGTATGTGTTGAACTGAGTTGGTTAAGTTGTAGTTTTCAAGTCTTGTTGTTTAAAGATAGTTATTTGTTGCTTGTTAGATGCACTTACTACATCTAACTTATTGAACTGAGTTAAATTAGGATCATTCTAACATCAGATTCAGTGTGCTTTGAGTTGGTTAAGTTGTACTGAGTTGGTTAAGTTGTAGTTTTCAAGTCTTGTTGTTTAAACCTAGTTATTTGTGGCTTGTTAGATCTAATTACTTACTACAGGTCTGGTTTCACCCTGACCTTAGGTGTGAATTGAGCGGCGGGCTCAGTACTTATTGAACTGAGTTCAATTAGGATGATTCTAACATCAGATTCAGTGTGCTTTGCTTTGTCTCATTGGATTATCATCTGGATGGTTAAGGGCAGTTTCGCCCTGACCTTCGGTGTGAATTGTGGGGCGGGCTTAGAATTTATTGAACTGAGTTAAATTAGGATCATTCTAACATCAGATTCAGTGTGCTTTGCTTTGTCTCATTGGATTATCATCTGGTTGGTTAAGGGCAGTTTCGCCCTGACCTTAGGTGTGAATTGTGGGGCGGGCTCAGCACTTATTGAACTGATTTAAATTAGGATCATTCTAAAATCAGATTCAGTGTGCTTTGGTTTGCCTCGTTGGATTATCATCTGGTTGGTTAAGGTGTAGTTTCACCCTGACAGTGTGTCTCGTTGCTTAAGGTAGGCTCTGAGTTCACTTGTAGATATGTCTGTATGTTTATATGTGTGTAGATATTTATATGTGTGTGTATGTATGTATGCATGTATGTATGTGTATATATGTGTGTATGTATGCGTAAAAAAGTGTATGTATGTATATGTATGTTTATATATGAGTGTATGTGATTGTGTGTGTTTGTGTGTGTGTGTGTGTGTTTGTGCATGTATATGGATGTATATATGATTATATATTATATATGTGTGTGTGCGCGTATATGTGTATGTATGTGTATATGTCTGTGCGTGTGTATGTATGTGTATATAGCTGTATGTATATGTATGTTTACATATGAGTGTATATGTGAGTGTGTATGTTTGTGTGTGTGTGTGTGTGTGGTGTGTGTGTGTGCATATATATGTATATGTGTGTATGATTATATATGTGTGTATATAATAATTATATATGATTATTATATATGTGTATATGATTATATATTATATATGTGTGTGCGTGCATGTGTATGTATGTGTATATATGTGTACAGGTTTGTGTATGTTTATGTATCTGCGTGTAGATGTGTATATGCGTGTGTATGTGTTGAACTGAGGTGGTTAAGTTGTAGTTTTCAAGTTTTGTTGTTTAAAGATGTTGTTTAGATGTTGTTATTTCTGGCTTGTTGTTATTAGATGTTGTTATTTGTTGCTTGTTAGATGTAATTACTTACTACAGGTCTAGTTTCACCCTGACCTTAGGTGTGAATTGAGGGGCAGGCTCAGAACTTATTGAACTGAGTTAAAATAGGATCATTCTAACATCAGATTCAGTGTGCTTTGCTTTGTCTCATTGGATTATCATCTGGCTGTTTAAGGGCAGTTTCGCCCTGACTTTAGGTGTGAATTGTGGGGCGGGCTCAGCACTTATTGAACTGAGTTAAATTGGGATCATTCTAACATCAGATTCAGTGTGCTTTGGTTTGCCACGTTGGATTATCATATGGTTGGTTAAGGTGTAGTTTCACCCTGACAGTGTGTCTCGTTGCTTAAGGTAGGCTCTGAGTTTACTTGTAGATATGTCTGTATGTTTATATGTGTGTAGATATTTATATATGTGTGTGTATGTATGTATGCATGTATGTACGTGTATATATGTGTGTATGTATGTGTATATACGTGTATGTATATATATGTTTATATGTGAGTGTATGTGAGTGTGTGTGTGTTGAACTGATTTGGTTAAGTTGTAGTTTTCAAGTTTTGTTGTTTAAAGATGTTTAGATGTTATTTGTTGCTTGTTGTTATTAGATGTTGTTATTTGTTGCTTGTTAGATGTAATTACTTACTACAGGTCTAGTTTCACCCTGACCTTAGGTGTGAATTGAGGGGCAGGCTCAGCACTTATTGAACTGAGTTAAATTAGGATCATTCTAACATCAGATTCAGTGTGCTTTGAGTTCGTTAAGTTGTACTGAGTTGGTTAAGTTGTAGTTTTCAAGTCTTGTTGTTTAAACCTAGTTATTTGTTGCTTGTTAGATCTAATTACTTACTACAGGTCTAGTTTCACCCTGACCTTAGGTGTGAATTGAGGGGCAGGCTCAGCACTTATTGAACTGAGTTAAATTAGGATCATTCTAACATCAGATTCAGTGTGCTTTGGTTTGCCTCGTTGGATTATCATCTGGTTGGTTAAGGTGTAGTTTCACCCTGACAGTGTGTCTCGTTGCTTAAGGTAAGCTCTGAGTTCACTTGTAGATATGTCTGTATGTTTATAGGTGTGTAGATATTTATATATGTGTGTGTATGTATGTATGCATGTATGTACGTTTATATATGTGTGTATGTATGTGTATATACGTGTATGTATATGTATGTTTATATTTGAGTGTATGTGAGTGTGTGTGTGTGTGTGTTTGTGCATGTATATGGATGTGTATATGATTATATATGATTATATATTATATATGTGTGTGTGCGCATATATGTGTATGTATGTGTATATGTCTGTGCGTGTGTTTGTATGTGTATATAGGTGTATGTATATGTATGTTTATATATGAGTGTATATGTGAGTGTGTATGTTTGTGTGTGTGTGTGGTGTGTGTATGTGCATATATATGTATATGTGTGTATGATTATATATATGTGTGTGTATATAATACTTATATATGATTATTATATATGTGTATATCATTATATATTATATATGTGTGTGCGTGCATGTGTATGTATGTGTATATATGTGTACAGGTTTTTGTATGTTTAAGTATCTGCGTGTATATGTGTATATGCGTGTGTATGTGTTGAACTGAGTTGGTTAAGTTGTAGTTTTCAAGTCTTGTTGTTTAAAGATAGTTATTTGTTGCTTGTTAGATGCACTTACTACATCTAACTTATTGAACTGAGTTAAATTAGGATCATTCTAACATCAGATTCAGTGTGCTTTGAGTTGGTTAAGTTGTACTGAGTTGGTTAAGTTGTAGTTTTCAAGTCTTGTTGTTTAAACCTAGTTATTTGTGGCTTGTTAGATCTAATTACTTACTACAGGTCTGGTTTCACCCTGACCTTAGGTGTGAATTGAGCGGCGGGCTCAGTACTTATTGAACTGAGTTCAATTAGGATGATTCTAACATCAGATTCAGTGTGCTTTGCTTTGTCTCATTGGATTATCATCTGGATGGTTAAGGGCAGTTTCGCCCTGACCTTCGGTGTGAATTGTGGGGCGGGCTCAGCACTTATTGAACTGAGTTAAATTGGGATCATTCTAACATCAGATTCAGTGTGCTTTGCTTTGTCTCATTGGATTATCATATGGTTGGATAATGGCAGTTTCGCCCTGACCTTAGGTGTGAATTGTGGGGCGGGCTCAGCACTTATTGAACTGATTTAAATTAGGATCATTCTAACATCAGATTCAGTGTGCTTTGGTTTGCCTCGTTGGATTATCATATGGTTGGTTAAGGTGTAGTTTCACCCTGACAGTGTGTCTCGTTGCTTAAGGTAGGCTCTGAGTTTACTTGTAGATATGTCTGTATGTTTATATGTGTGTAGATATTTATATATGTGTGTGTATGTATGTATGCATGTATGTACGTGTATATATGTGTGTATGTATGTGTATATACGTGTATGTATATGTATGTTTATATATGAGTGTATGTGAGTGTGTGTGTGTGTGTTTGTGCATGTATATGGATGTGTATATGATTATATATGATTATATATTATATATGTGTGTGTGCGCGTATATGTGTATGTATGTGTATATGTCTGTGCGTGTGTTTGTATGTGTATATAGGTGTATGTATATGTATGTTTATATATGAGTGTATATGTGAGTGTGTATGTTTGTGTGTGTGTGTGTATGTGCATATATATGTATATGTGTGTATGATTATATATATGTGTGTGTATATAATACTTATATATGATTATTATATATGTGTATATCATTATATATTATATATGTGTGTGCGTGCATGTGTATGTATGTGTATATATGTGTACAGGTTTGTGTATGTTTATGTATCTGCGTGTATATGTGTATATGCGTGTGTATGTGTTGAACTGAGTTGGTTAAGTTGTAGTTTTCAAGTTTTGTTGTTTAAAGATAGTTATTTGTTGATTGTTAGATGTAATTACTTACTACAGGTCTAGTTTCACCCTGACCTTAGGTCTGAATTGAGGGGCGGGGTCAGCACTTATTGAACTGAGTAAAAATAGGATCATTCTAACATCAGATTCAGTGTGCTTTGAGTTGGTTAAGTTGTACTGAGTTGGTTAAATTGTAGTTTTCAAGTCTTGTTGTTTAAACCTAGTTATTTGTTGCTTGTTAGATCTAATTACTTACAACAGGTCTAGTTTCACCCTGACCTTAGGTGTGAATTGAGGGGCAGGCTCAGCACTTATTGAACTGAGTTAAAATAGGATCATTCTAACATCAGATTCAGTGTGCTTTGCTTTGTCTCATTGGATTATCTGGATGGTTAAGGGCAGTTTCGCTCTGACCTTAGGTGTGAATTGTGGGGCGGGCTCAGCACTTATTGAACTGATTTAAATTAGGATCATTCTAACATCAGATTCAGTGTGCTTTGGTTTGCCTCGTTGGATTATCATCTGGTTGGTTAAGGTGTAGTTTCACCCTGACAGTGTGTCTCGTTGCTCAAGGTAGGCTCTGAGTTCACTTGTAGATATGTCTGTATCTTTATATGTGTGTAGATATTTCTATGTGTGTGTGTATGTATGTATGCATGTATGTACGTGTATATGTTTGTGTATGTATGTGTATATACGTGTATGTATATGTATGTTTATATATAAGTGTATGTGAGTGTTTGTGCATGTATATGTATGTGTGTGTATGATTATATATGTGTGTGTGTATATAATAATTGTATATGATTATTATATATGTGTATATGATTATATATTATATATGTGTGGGCGTGCATGTGTATGTATGTGTATATATGTGTATAGGTTTGTGTATGTTTATGTATCTGCGTGTATATGTGTATATGCGTGTGTATGTGTTGAACTGAGTTGGTTAAGTTGTAGTTTTCAAGTCTTGTTGTTTAAAGATAGTCATTTGTTGCTTGTTAGATCTAATTACTTACTACAGGTCTGGTTTCACCCTGACCTTAGGTGTGAATTGAGCGGCGGGCTCAGTACTTATTGAACTGAGTTCAATTAGTATGATTCTAACATCAGATTCAGTGTGCTTTGCTTTGTCTCATTGCATTATCATCTGGATGTTTAAGGGCAGTTTCGCCCTGACTTTAGGTGTGAATTGTGGGGCGGGCTCAGCACTTATTGAACTGAGTTAAATTGGGATCATTCTAACATCAGATTCAGTGTGCTTTGCTTTGTCTCATTGGATTATCATATGGTTGGTTAAGGTGTAGTTTCACCCTGACAGTGTGTCTCGTTGCTTAAGGTAGGCTCTGAGTTTACTTGTAGATATGTCTGTATGTTTATATGTGTGTAGATATTTCTATATGTGTGTGTATGTATGTATGCATGTATGTACGTGTATATATGTGTGTATGTATGTGTATATACGTGTATGTATATGTATGTTTATATATGAGTGTATGTGAGTGTGTGTGTGTTGAACTGATTTGGTTAAGTTGTAGTTTTCAAGTTTTGTTGTTTAAAGATGTTTAGATGTTATTTGTTGCTTGTTGTTATTAGATGTTGTTATTTGTTGCTTGTTAGATGTAATTACTTACTACAGGTCTAGTTTCACCCTGACCTTAGGTGTGAATTGAGGGGCAGGCTCAGCATTTATTGAACTGAGTTAAAATAGGATCATTCTAACATCAGATTCAGTGTGCTTTGAGTTGGTTAAGTTGTACTGAGTTGGTTAAGTTGTAGTTTTCAAGTCTTGTTGTTTAAACCTAGTTATTTGTGGCTTGTTAGATCTAATTACTTACTACAGGTCTAGTTTCACCCTGACCTTAGGTGTGAATTGAGCGGCGGGCTCAGTACTTATTGAACTGAGTTCAATTAGGATGATTCTAACATCAGATTCAGTGTGCTTTGCTTTGTCTCATTGGATTATCATCTGGATGGTTAAGGGCAGTTTCGCCCTGACCTTCGGTGTGAATTGTGGGGCGGTCTTAGAATTTATTGAACTGAGTTAAATTAGGATCATTCTAACATCAGATTCAGTGTGCTTTGCTTTGCCTCATTGGATTATCTGGATGGTTAAGGGCAGTTTCGCTCTGACCTTAGGTGTGAATTGTGGGGCGGGCTCAGCACTTATTGAACGGATTTAAATTAGGATCATTCTAACATCAGATTCAGTGTGCTTTGGTTTGCCTCGTTGGATTATCATCTGGTTGGTTAAGGTGTAGTTTCACCCTGACAGTGTGTCTCGTTGCTCAAGGTAGGCTCTGAGTTCACTTGTAGATATGTCTGTATCTTTATATGTGTGTAGATATTTCTATGTGTGTGTGTATGTATGTATGCATGTATGTACGTGTATATGTTTGTGTATGTATGTGTATATACGTGTATGTATATGTATGTTTATATATAAGTGTATGTGAGTGTTTGTGCATGTATATGTATGTGTGTGTATGATTATATATGTGTGTGTGTATATAATAATTGTATATGATTATTATATATGTGTATATGATTATATATTATATATGTGTGGGCGTGCATGTGTATGTATGTGTATATATGTGTATAGGTTTGTGTATGTTTATGTATCTGCGTGTATATGTGTATATGCGTGTGTATGTGTTGAACTGAGTTGGTTAAGTTGTAGTTTTCAAGTCTTGTTGTTTAAAGATAGTCATTTGTTGCTTGTTAGATCTAATTACTTACTACAGGTCTGGTTTCACCCTGACCTTAGGTGTGAATTGAGCGGCGGGCTCAGTACTTATTGAACTGAGTTCAATTAGTATGATTCTAACATCAGATTCAGTGTGCTTTGCTTTGTCTCATTGCATTATCATCTGGATGTTTAAGGGCAGTTTCGCCCTGACTTTAGGTGTGAATTGTGGGGCGGGCTCAGCACTTATTGAACTGAGTTAAATTGGGATCATTCTAACATCAGATTCAGTGTGCTTTGCTTTGTCTCATTGGATTATCATATGGTTGGTTAAGGTGTAGTTTCACCCTGACAGTGTGTCTCGTTGCTTAAGGTAGGCTCTGAGTTTACTTGTAGATATGTCTGTATGTTTATATGTGTGTAGATATTTCTATATGTGTGTGTATGTATGTATGCATGTATGTACGTGTATATATGTGTGTATGTATGTGTATATACGTGTATGTATATGTATGTTTATATATGAGTGTATGTGAGTGTGTGTGTGTTGAACTGATTTGGTTAAGTTGTAGTTTTCAAGTTTTGTTGTTTAAAGATGTTTAGATGTTATTTGTTGCTTGTTGTTATTAGATGTTGTTATTTGTTGCTTGTTAGATGTAATTACTTACTACAGGTCTAGTTTCACCCTGACCTTAGGTGTGAATTGAGGGGCAGGCTCAGCATTTATTGAACTGAGTTAAAATAGGATCATTCTAACATCAGATTCAGTGTGCTTTGAGTTGGTTAAGTTGTACTGAGTTGGTTAAGTTGTAGTTTTCAAGTCTTGTTGTTTAAACCTAGTTATTTGTGGCTTGTTAGATCTAATTACTTACTACAGGTCTAGTTTCACCCTGACCTTAGGTGTGAATTGAGCGGCGGGCTCAGTACTTATTGAACTGAGTTCAATTAGGATGATTCTAACATCAGATTCAGTGTGCTTTGCTTTGTCTCATTGGATTATCATCTGGATGGTTAAGGGCAGTTTCGCCCTGACCTTCGGTGTGAATTGTGGGGCGGTCTTAGAATTTATTGAACTGAGTTAAATTAGGATCATTCTAACATCAGATTCAGTGTGCTTTGCTTTGCCTCATTGGATTATCTGGATGGTTAAGGGCAGTTTCGCTCTGACCTTAGGTGTGAATTGTGGGGCGGGCTCAGCACTTATTGAACTGATTTAAATTAGGATCATTCTAACATCAGATTCAGTGTGCTTTGGTTTGCCTCGTTGGATTATCATCTGGTTGGTTAAGGTGTAGTTTCACCCTGACAGTGTGTCTCGTTGCTCAAGGTAGGCTCTGAGTTCACTTGTAGATATGTCTGTATCTTTATATGTGTGTAGATATTTCTATGTGTGTGTGTATGTATGTATGCATGTATGTACGTGTATATGTTTGTGTATGTATGTGTATATACGTGTATGTATATGTATGTTTATATATAAGTGTATGTGAGTGTTTGTGCATGTATATGTATGTGTGTGTATGATTATATATGTGTGTGTATATAATAATTATATATGATTATTATATATGTGTATATGATTATATATTATATATGTGTGGGCGTGCATGTGTATGTATGTGTATATATGTGTATAGGTTTGTGTATGTTTATGTATCTGCGTGTATATGTGTATATGCGTGTGTATGTGTTGAACTGAGTTGGTTAAGTTGTAGTTTTCAAGTCTTGTTGTTTAAAGATAGTCATTTGTTGCTTGTTAGATCTAATTACTTACTACAGGTCTGGTTTCACCCTGACCTTAGGTGTGAATTGAGCGGCGGGCTCAGTACTTATTGAACTGAGTTCAATTAGTATGATTCTAACATCAGATTCAGTGTGCTTTGCTTTGTCTCATTGCATTATCATCTGGATGTTTAAGGGCAGTTTCGCCCTGACTTTAGGTGTGAATTGTGGGGCGGGCTCAGCACTTATTGAACTGAGTTAAATTGGGATCATTCTAACATCAGATTCAGTGTGCTTTGCTTTGTCTCATTGGATTATCATATGGTTGGTTAAGGTGTAGTTTCACCCTGACAGTGTGTCTCGTTGCTTAAGGTAGGCTCTGAGTTTACTTGTAGATATGTCTGTATGTTTATATGTGTGTAGATATTTCTATATGTGTGTGTATGTATGTATGCATGTATGTACGTGTATATATGTGTGTATGTATGTGTATATACGTGTATGTATATGTATGTTTATATATGAGTGTATGTGAGTGTGTGTGTGTGTTGAACTGATTTGGTTAAGTTGTAGGTTTCAAGTTTTGTTGTTTAAAGATGTTTAGATGTTATTTGTTGCTTGTTGTTATTAGATGTTGTTATTTGTTGCTTGTTAGATGTAATTACTTACTACAGGTCTAGTTTCACCCTGACCTTAGGTCTGAATTGAGGGGCGGGCTCAGCACTTATTGAAAAGAGTTAAATTAGGATCATTCTAACATCAGATTCAGTGTGCTTTGAGTTGGTTAAGTTGTACTGAGTTGGTTAAGTTGTAGTTTTCAAGTCTTGTTGTTTAAACCTAGTTATTTGTTGCTTGTTACATCTAATTACTTACTACAGGTCTAGTTTCACCCTGACCTTAGGTGTGAATTGAGGGGCAGGCTCAGCACTTATTGAACTGAGTTAAATTAGGATCATTCTAACATCAGATTCAGTGTGCTTTGGTTTGCCTCGTTGGATTATCATCTGGTTGGTTAAGGTGTAGTTTCACCCTGACAGTGTGTCTCGTTGCTTAAGGTAAGCTCTGAGTTCACTTGTAGATATGTCTGTATGTTTATATGTGTGTAGATATTTATATATGTGTGTGTATGTATGTATGCATGTATGTACGTGTATATATGTGTGTATGTATGTGTATATACGTGTATGTATATGTATGTTTATATGTGAGTGTGTGTGTGTGTGTGTGCATGTATATGGATGTGTATATGATTATATATGATTATATATTATATATGTGTGTGTGCGCGTATATGTGTATGTATGTGTATATGTCTGTGCGTGTGTTTCTATGTGTATATAGGTGTATGTATATGTATGTTTATATATGAGTGTATATGTGAGTGTGTATGTTTGTGTGTGTGTGTGTGTGGTGTGTGTATGTGCATATATATGTATATGTGTGTATGATTATATATATGTGTGTGTATATAATACTTATATATGATTATTATATATGTGTATATGATTATATATTATATATGTGTGTGCGTGCATGTGTATGTATCTGTATATATGTGTACAGGTTTTTGTATGTTTATGTTACTGCGTGTATATGTGTATATGCATGTGTATGTGTTGAACTGAGTTGGTTAAGTTGTAGTTTTCAAGTCTTGTTGTTTAAAGATAATTATTTGTTGCTTGTTAGATGCACTTACTACATCTAACTTATTGAACTGAGTTAAATTAGGATCATTCTAACATCAGATTCAGTGTGCTTTGAGTTGGTTAAGTTGTACTGAGTTGGTTAAGTTGTAGTTTTCAAGTCTTGTTGTTTAAACCTAGTTATTTGTGGCTTGTTAAATCTAATTACTTACTACAGGTCTAGTTTCACCCTGACCTTAGGTGTGAATTGAGCGGCGGGCTCAGCACTTATTGAAATGAGTTCAATTAGTATGATTCTAACATCAGATTCAGTGTGCTTTGCTTTGTCTCATTGGATTATCATCTGGATGGTTAAGGGCAGTTTCGCCCTAACTTTAGGTGTGAATTGTGGGGCGGGCTCAGCACTTATTGAACTGAGTTAAATTAGGATCATTCTAATATCAGATTCAGTGTGCTTTGCTTTGTCTCATTGGATTATCATCTGGTTGGTTAAGGGCAGTTTCGCCCTGACCTTAGGTGTGAATTGTGGGGCGGGCTCAGCACTTATTGAACTGATTTAAATTAGGATCATTCTAAAATCAGATTCAGTGTGCTTTGCTTTGTCTCATTGGATTATCATCTGGTTGGTTAAGGTGTAGTTTCACCCTGACAGTGTGTCTCGTTGCTTAAAGTAGGCTCTGAGTTCACTTGTAGATATGTCTGTATGTTTATATGTGTGTAGATATTTATATGTGTGTGTATGTATGTATGCATGTATGTACGTGTATATATGTGTGTATGTATGTGTATATACGTGTATGTATATGTATGTTTATATGAGTGTGAGTGTGTGTTTGTGTGTGTGTTTGTGCATGTATATGTATGTGTATATGATTATATGATTATATATTATATATGTGTGTGTGCGCTTATATGTGTATATGTCTGTGCGTGTGTATGTATGTGCATATAGGTGTATGTATATGTATGTTTATATATGAGTGTATGTGAGTGTGTGTGTTTGTGCATGTATATGTATGTGTGTGTATGATTATATATGTGTGTGTGTATATAATAATTATATATGATTATTATATATGTGTATATGATTATATATTATATATGTGTGTGCGTTCATGTGTATGTATGTGTATATATGTGTACAGGTTTGTGTATGTTTATGTAACTGCGTGTATATGTGTATATGCGTGTGTATGTGTTGAACTGAGTTGGTTAAGTTGTAGTTTTCAAGTCTTGTTGTTTAAAGATAGTTATTTGTTGCTTGTTAGATGCACTTACTACATCTAACTTATTGAACTGAGTTAAATTAGGATCATTCTAACATCAGATTCAGTGTGCTTTGAGTTGGTTAAGTTGTACTGAGTTGGTTAAGTTGTAGTTTTCAAGTCTTGTTGTTTAAACCTAGTTATTTGTTGCTTGTTACATCTAATTACTTACTACAGGTCTAGTTTCACCCTGACCTTGGGTGTGAATTGAGGGGCAGGCTCAGCACTTATTGAACTGAGTTAAATTAGGATCATTCTAACATCAGATTCAGTGTGCTTTGGTTTGCCTCGTTGGATTATCATCTGGTTGGTTAAGGTGTAGTTTCACCCTGACAGTGTGTCTCGTTGCTTAAGGTAAGCTCTGAGTTCACTTGTAGATATGTCTGTATGTTTATATGTGTGTAGATATTTATATATGTGTGTGTATGTATGTATGCATGTATGTACGTGTATATATGTGTGTATGTATGTGTATATACGTGTATGTATATGTATGTTTATATATGAGTGTATGTGAGTGTGTGTGTGTGTGTGTGTTTGTGCATGTATATGGATGTGTATATGATTATATATGATTATATATTATATATGTGTGTGTGCGCGTATATGTATATGTATGTGTATATGTCTGTGCGTGTGTTTGTATGTGTATATAGGTGTATGTATATGTATGTTTATATATGAGTGTATATGTGAGTGTGTATGTTTGTGTGTGTGTGTGTGTGGTGTGTGTATGTGCATATATATGTATATGTGTGTATGATTATATATATGTGTGTGTATATAATACTTATATATGATTATTATATATGTGTATATGATTATATATTATATATGTGTGTGCGTGCATGTGTATGTATCTGTATATATGTGTACAGGTTTTTGTATGTTTATGTTACTGCGTGTATATGTGTATATGCATGTGTATGTGTTGAACTGAGTTGGTTAAGTTGTAGTTTTCAAGTCTTGTTGTTTAAAGATAATTATTTGTTGCTTGTTAGATGCACTTACTACATCTAACTTATTGAACTGAGTTAAATTAGGATCATTCTAACATCAGATTCAGTGTGCTTTGAGTTGGTTAAGTTGTACTGAGTTGGTTAAGTTGTAGTTTTCAAGTCTTGTTGTTTAAACCTAGTTATTTGTGGCTTGTTAAATCTAATTACTTACTACAGGTCTAGTTTCACCCTGACCTTAGGTGTGAATTGAGCGGCGGGCTCAGCACTTATTGAAATGAGTTCAATTAGTATGATTCTAACATCAGATTCAGTGTGCTTTGCTTTGTCTCATTGGATTATCATCTGGATGGTTAAGGGCAGTTTCGCCCTAACTTTAGGTGTGAATTGTGGGGCGGGCTCAGCACTTATTGAACTGAGTTAAATTAGGATCATTCTAATATCAGATTCAGTGTGCTTTGCTTTGTCTCATTGGATTATCATCTGGTTGGTTAAGGGCAGTTTCGCCCTGACCTTAGGTGTGAATTGTGGGGCGGGCTCAGCACTTATTGAACTGATTTAAATTAGGATCATTCTAAAATCAGATTCAGTGTGCTTTGCTTTGTCTCATTGGATTATCATCTGGTTGGTTAAGGTGTAGTTTCACCCTGACAGTGTGTCTCGTTGCTTAAAGTAGGCTCTGAGTTCACTTGTAGATATGTCTGTATGTTTATATGTGTGTAGATATTTATATGTGTGTGTATGTATGTATGCATGTATGTACGTGTATATATGTGTGTATGTATGTGTATATACGTGTATGTATATGTATGTTTATATGAGTGTGAGTGTGTGTTTGTGTGTGTGTTTGTGCATGTATATGTATGTGTATATGATTATATGATTATATATTATATATGTGTGTGTGCGCTTATATGTGTATATGTCTGTGCGTGTGTATGTATGTGCATATAGGTGTATGTATATGTATGTTTATATATGAGTGTATGTGAGTGTGTGTGTTTGTGCATGTATATGTATGTGTGTGTATGATTATATATGTGTGTGTGTATATAATAATTATATATGATTATTATATATGTGTATATGATTATATATTATATATGTGTGTGCGTTCATGTGTATGTATGTGTATATATGTGTACAGGTTTGTGTATGTTTATGTAACTGCGTGTATATGTGTATATGCGTGTGTATGTGTTGAACTGAGTTGGTTAAGTTGTAGTTTTCAAGTCTTGTTGTTTAAAGATAGTTATTTGTTGCTTGTTAGATGCACTTACTACATCTAACTTATTGAACTGAGTTAAATTAGGATCATTCTAACATCAGATTCAGTGTGCTTTGAGTTGGTTAAGTTGTACTGAGTTGGTTAAGTTGTAGTTTTCAAGTCTTGTTGTTTAAACCTAGTTATTTGTTGCTTGTTACATCTAATTACTTACTACAGGTCTAGTTTCACCCTGACCTTGGGTGTGAATTGAGGGGCAGGCTCAGCACTTATTGAACTGAGTTAAATTAGGATCATTCTAACATCAGATTCAGTGTGCTTTGGTTTGCCTCGTTGGATTATCATCTGGTTGGTTAAGGTGTAGTTTCACCCTGACAGTGTGTCTCGTTGCTTAAGGTAAGCTCTGAGTTCACTTGTAGATATGTCTGTATGTTTATATGTGTGTAGATATTTATATATGTGTGTGTATGTATGTATGCATGTATGTACGTGTATATATGTGTGTATGTATGTGTATATACGTGTATGTATATGTATGTTTATATATGAGTGTATGTGAGTGTGTGTGTGTGTGTGTGTTTGTGCATGTATATGGATGTGTATATGATTATATATGATTATATATTATATATGTGTGTGTGCGCGTATATGTGTATGTATGTGTATATGTCTGTGCGTGTGTTTGTATGTGTATATAGGTGTATGTATATGTATGTTTATATATGAGTGTATATGTGAGTGTGTATGTTTGTGTGTGTGTGATGTGTGTATGTGCATATATATGTATATGTGTGTATTATTATATATATGTGTGTGTATATAATACTTATATATGATTATTATGTGTATATGATGATATATTATATATGTGTGTGCGTGCATGTGTATGTATGTGTATATATGTATACAACTTTTTGTATGTTTATGTAACTGCGTGTATATGTGTATATGCGTGTGTATGTGTTGAACTGAGTTGGTTAAGTTGTAGTTTTCAAGTCTTGTTGTTTAAACCTAGTTATTTGTTGCTTGTTAGATCTAATTACTTACGTATATGTGTATATACGTGTGTATGTGTTGAACTGAGTTGGTTAAGTTGTAGTTTTCAAGTCTTGTTGTTTAAAGAGTTATTTGTTGCTTGTTAGATGCATTTACTACATCTAACTTATTGAACTGAGTTAAATTAGGATCATTCTAACATCAGATTCAGTGTGCTTTGAGTTGGTTAAGTTGTACTGAGTTGGTTAAGTTGTAGTTTTCAAGTCTTGTTGTTTAAACCTAGTTATTTGTGGCTTGTTAGATCTAATTACGTACTACAGGTCTAGTTTCACCCTGACCTTAGGTGTGAATTGAGCGGCGGGCTCAGTACTTATTGAACTGAGTTCAATTAGGATGATTCTAACATCAGATTCAGTGTGCTTTGCTTTGTCTCATTGGATTATCATCTGGATGGTTAAGGGCAGTTTCGCCCTGACCTTCGGTGTGAATTGTGGGGCGGTCTTAGAATTTATTGAACTGAGTTAAATTAGGATCATTCTAACATCAGATTCAGTGTGCTTTGCTTTGTCTCATTGGATTATCATCTGGTTGGTTAAGGTGTAGTTTCACCCTGACAGTGTGTCTCGTTGCTTAAGGTAGGCTCTGAGTTCACTTGTAGATATGTCTGTATGTTTATATGTGTGTAGATATTTATATGTGTGTGTATGTATGTATGCATGTATGTATGTGTATATATGTGTGTATGTATGCGTATATATGTGTATGTATGCATATGTATGTTTATATATGAGTGTATGTGATTGTGTGTTTGTGTGTGTGTGTTTGTGCATGTATATGGATGTATATATGATTATATATTATATATGTGTGTGTGCGCGTATATGTGTATGTATGTGTATATGTCTGTGCGTGTGTATGTATGTGTATATAGCTGTATGTATATGTATGTTTACATATGAGTGTATATGTGAGTGTGTATGTTTGTGTGTGTGTGTGTGGTGTGTGTATGTGCATATATATGTATATGTGTGTATGATTATATATGTGTGTATATAATAATTATATATGATTATTATATATGTGTATATGATTATATATTATATATGTGTGTGCGTGCATGTGTATGTATGTGTATATATGTGTACAGGTTTGTGTATGTTTATGTATCTGCGTGTAGATGTGTATATGCGTGTGTATGTGTTGAACTGAGTTGGTTAAGTTGTAGTTTTCAAGTTTTGTTGTTTAAAGATGTTGTTTAGATGTTGTTATTTCTGGCTTGTTGTTATTAGATGTTGTTATTTGTTGCTTATTAGATGTAATTACTTACTACAGGTCTAGTTTCACCCTGACCTTAGGTGTGAATTGAGGGGAAGGCTCAGAATTTATTGAACTGAGTTAAAATAGGATCATTCTAACATCAGATTCAGTGTGCTTGTTAGATCTAATTACTTACTACAGGTTTAGTTTCACCCTGACCTTAGGTGTGAATTGAGCGGCGGGCTCAGCACTTATTGAACTGAGATCAATTAGGATGATTCTAATATCAGATTCAGTGTGCTTTGCTTTGTCTCATTGGATTATCATCTGGATGTTTAAGGGCAGTTTCGCCCTGACTTTAGGTGTGAATTGTGGGGCGGGCTCAGCACTTATTGAACTGAGTTAAATTGGGATCATTCTAACAACAGATTCAGTGTGCTTTGCTTTGTCTCATTGGATTATCATATGGTTGGATAATGGTAGTTTCGCCCTGACCTTAGGTGTGAATTGTGGGGCGGACTCAGCACTTATTGAACTGATTTAAATTAGGATCATTCTAAAATCAGATTCAGTGTGCTTTGGTTTGCCTCGTTGGATTATCATCTGGTTGGTTAAGGTGTAGTTTCACCCTGACAGTGTCTCGTTGCTTAAGGTAGGCTCTGAGTTTACTTGTAGATATGTCTGTATGTTTATATGTGTGTAGATATTTCTATATGTGTGTGTATGTATGTATGCATGTATGTATGTGTATATACGTGTATGTATATGTATGTTTATATATGAGTGTATGTGAGTGTGTGTGTGTTGAACTGATTTGGTTAAGTTGTAGTTTTCAAGTTTTGTTGTTTAAAGATGTTTAGATGTTATTTGTTGCTTGTTGTTATTAGATGTTGTTATTTGTTGCTTGTTAGATGTAATTACTTACTACAGGTCTAGTTTCACCCTGACCTTAGGTGTGAATTGAGGGGCAGGCTCAGCACTTATTGAACTGAGTTAAAATAGGATCATTCTAACATCAGATTCAGTGTGCTTTGAGTTCGTTAAGTTGTACTGAGTTGGTTAAGTTGTAGTTTTCAAGTCTTGTTGTTTAAAGATAGTTATTTGTTGCTTGTTAGATCTAACTACTTACTACAGGTCTAGTTTCACCCTGACCTTAGGTGTGAATTGAGGGGCAGGCTCAGCACTTATTGAACTGAGTTAAATTAGGATCATTCTAACATCAGATTCAGTGTGCTTTGGTTTGCCTCGTTGGATTATCATCTGGTTGGTTAAGGTGTAGTTTCACCCTGACAGTGTGTCTCGTTGCTTAAGGTAAGCTCTGAGTTCACTTGTAGATATGTCTGTATGTTTATATGTGTGTAGATATTTATATATGTGTGTGTATGTATGTATGCATGTATGTACGTGTATATATGTGTGTATGTATGTGTATATACGTGTATGTATATGTATGTTTATATATGAGTGTATGTGAGTGTGTGTGTTTGTGCATGTATATGGATGTGTATATGATTATATATGATTATATATTATATATGTGTGTGTGCGCGTATATGTGTATGTATGTGTATATGTCTGTGCGTGTGTTTGTATGTGTATATAGGTGTATGTATATGTATGTTTATATATGAGTGTATATGTGAGTGTGTATGTTTGTGTGTGTGTGATGTGTGTATGTGCATATATATGTATATGTGTGTATGATTATATATATGTGTGTGTATATAATACTTATATATGATTATTATGTGTATATGATGATATATTATATATGTGTGTGCGTGCATGTGTATGTATGTGTATATATGTATACAAGTTTTTGTATGTTTATGTAACTGCGTGTATATGTGTATATGCGTGTGTATGTGTTGAACTGAGTTGGTTAAGTTGTAGTTTTCAAGTCTTGTTGTTTAAACCTAGTTATTTGTTGCTTGTTAGATCTAATTACTTACGTATATGTGTATATACGTGTGTATGTGTTGAACTGAGTTGGTTAAGTTGTAGTTTTCAAGTCTTGTTGTTTAAAGATAGTTATTTGTTGCTTGTTAGATGCACTTACTACATCTAACTTATTGAACTGAGTTAAATTAGGATCATTCTAACATCAGATTCAGTGTGCTTTGGTTTGCCTCATTGGATTATCATCTGGATGGTTAAGGGCAGTTTCGCTCTGACCTTAGGTGTGAATTGTGGGGCGGGCTCAGCACTTATTGAACTGATTTAAATTAGGATCATTCTAACATCAGATTCAGTGTGCTTTGGTTTGCCTCATTTGATTATCATATGGTTGGATAATGGCAGTTTCGCCCTGACCTTAGGTGTGAATTGTGGGGCGGGCTCAGCACTTATTGAACTGATTTAAATTAGGATCATTCTAAAATCAGATTCAGTGTGCTTTGGTTTGCCTCGTTGGATTATCATCTGGTTGGTTAAGGTGTAGTTTCACCCTGACAGTGTGTCTCGTTGCTTAAGGTAGGCTCTGAGTTTACTTGTAGATATGTCTGGTGTGAATTGAGGGGAAGGCTCAGAATTTATTGAACTGAGTTAAAATAGGATCATTCTAACATCAGATTCAGTGTGTTTGTTAGATCTAATTACTTACTACAGGTTTAGTTTCACCCTGACCTTAGGTGTGAATTGAGCGGCGGGCTCAGCACTTATTGAACTGAGATCAATTAGGATGATTCTAACATCAGATTCAGTGTGCTTTGCTTTGTCTCATTGGATTATCATCTGGATGTTTAAGGGCAGTTTCGCCCTGACTTTAGGTGTGAATTGTGGGGCGGGCTCAGCACTTATTGAACTGAGTTAAATTGGGATCATTCTAACATCAGATTCAGTGTGCTTTGCTTTGTCTCATTGGATTATCATATGGTTGGATAATGGCAGTTTCGCCCTGACCTTAGGTGTGAATTGTGGGGCGGGCTCAGCACTTATTGAACTGATTTAAATTAGGATCATTCTAAAATCAGATTCAGTGTGCTTTGGTTTGCCTCGTTGGATTATCATCTGGTTGGTTAAGGTGTAGTTTCACCCTGACAGTGTGTCTCGTTGCTTAAGGTAGGCTCTGAGTTTACTTGTAGATATGTCTGTATGTTTATATGTGTGTAGATATTTCTATATGTGTGTGTATGTATGTATGCATGTATGTATGTGTATATACGTGTATGTATATGTATGTTTATATATGAGTGTATGTGAGTGTGTGTGTGTTGAACTGATTTGGTTAAGTTGTAGTTTTCAAGTTTTGTTGTTTAAAGATGTTTAGATGTTATTTGTTGCTTGTTGTTATTAGATGTTGTTATTTGTTCCTTGTTAGATGTAATTACTTACTACAGGTCTAGTTTCACCCTGACCTTAGGTGTGAATTGAGGGGCAGGCTCAGCACTTATTGAAGTGAGTTAAATTAGGATCATTCTAACATCAGATTCAGTGTGCTTTGGTTTGCCTCGTTGGATTATCATCTGGTTGGTTAAGGTGTAGTTTCACCCTGACAGTGTGTCTCGTTGCTTAAGGTAAGCTCTGAGTTCACTTGTAGATATGTCTGTATGTTTATATGTGTGTAGATATTTATATATGTGTATGTATGTATGTATGCATGTATGTACGTGTATATATGTGTGTATGTATGTGTATATACGTGTATGTATATGTATGTTTATATGTGAGTGTGTGTGTGTGTGTGTGTGCATGTATATGGATGTGTATATGATTATATATGATTATATATTATATATGTGTGTGTGCGCGTATATGTGTATGTATGTGTATATGTCTGTGCGTGTGTTTGTATGTGTATATAGGTGCATGTATATGTATGTTTATATATGAGTGTATATGTGAGTGTGTATGTTTGTGTGTGTGTGTGTGTGTGTGTGTGGTGTGTGTATGTGCATATATATGTATATGTGTGTATGATTATATATATATGTGTGTGTATATAATACTTATATATGATTATTATATATGTGTATATGATTATATATTATATATGTGTGTGCATGCATGTGTATGTATCTGTGTATATGTGTACAGGTTTTTGTATGTTTATGTAACTGCATGTATATGTGTATATGCGTGTGTATGTGTTGAACTGAGTTGGTTAAGTTGTAGTTTTCAAGTCTTGTTGTTTAAAGATAGTTATTTGTTGCTTGTTAGATGCACTTACTTACTACATCTAACTTATTGAACTGAGTTAAATTAGGATCATTCTAACATCAGATTCAGTGTGCTTTGAGTTGGTTAAGTTGTACTGAGTTGGTTAAGTTGTAGTTTTCAAGTCTTGTTGTTTAAACCTAGTTATTTGTGTCTTGTTAAATCTAATTACTTACTACAGGTCTAGTTTCACCCTGACCTTAGGTGTGAATTGAGCGGCGGGCTCAGCACTTATTGAAATGAGTTCAATTAGTATGATTCTAACATCAGATTCAGTGTGCTTTGCTTTGTCTCATTGGATTATCATCTGGATGGTTAAGGGCAGTTTCGCCCTAACTTTAGGTGTGAATTGTGGGGCGGGCTCAGCACTTATTGAACTGAGTTAAATTAGGATCATTCTAATATCAGATTCAGTGTGCTTTGCTTTGTCTCATTGGATTATCATCTGGTTGGTTAAGGGCAGTTTCGCCCTGACTTTAGGTGTGAATTGTGGGGTGGGCTCAGCACTTATTGAACTGATTTAAATTAGGATCATTCTAAAATCAGATTCAGTGTGCTTTGCTTTGTCTCATTGGATTATCATCTGGTTGGTTAAGGGCAGTTTCGCCCGGACCTTAGGTGTGAATTGTGGGGCGGGCTCAGCACTTATTGAACTGATTTAAATTAGGATCATTCTAACATCAGATTCAGTGTGCTTTGGTTTGCCTCGTTGGATTATCATCTGGTTGGTTAAGGTGTAGTTTCACCCTGACAGTGTGTCTCGTTGCTTAAGGTAGGCTCTGAGTTCACTTGTAGATATGTCTGTATTTTTATATGTGTGTAGATATTTATATGTGTGTGTATGTATGTATGCATGTATGTACGTGTATATATGTGTGTATGTATGTGTATATACGTGTATGTATATGTATGTTTATATATGAGTGTGACTGTGTGTTTGTGTGTGTGTGTGTTTGTGCATGTATATGTATGTGTACATGATTATATGATTATATATTATATATGTGTGTGTGCGCGTATATGTGTATATGTCTGTGCGTGTGTATGTATGTGCATATAGGTGTATGTATATGTATGTTTATATATGAGTGTATATGTGAGTGTGGTGTGTGTATGTGCATATATATGTATATTTGTGTATGATTATATATGTGTGTGTGTGTATATAATAATTATATATGATTATTATATATGTGTATATGATTATATATTATATATATGTGTGTGCGTGCATGTGTATGTATGTGTACATATGTGTACAGGTTTGTGTATGTTTATGTATCTGCGTGTATATGTGTATATGCGTGTGTATGTGTTGAACTGAGTTGGTTAAGTTGTAGTTTTTAAGTTTTGTTGTTTAAAGATAGTTATTTGTTGATTGTTAGATGTAATTACTTACTACAGGTCTAGTTTCACACTGACCTTAGGTGTGAATTGTGGGGTGGGCTCAGCACTTATTGAACTGATTTAAATTAGGATCATTCTAACATCAGATTCAGTGTGCCTTGGTTTGCCTCGTTGGATTATCATCTGGTTGGTTAAGGTGTAGTTTCACCCTGACAGTGTGTCTCGTTGCTCAAGGTAGGCTCTGAGTTCACTTGTAGATATGTCTGTATCTTTATATGTGTGTAGATATTTCTATGTGTGTGTGTATGTATGTATGCATGTATGTACGTGTATATGTTTGTGTATGTATGTGTATATACGTGTATGTATATGTATGTTTATATATGAGTGTATGTGAGTGTGTGTGTTTGTGTGTGTTTGTGCATGTATATGTATGTGTGTGTATGATTATATATGTGTGTGTGTATATAATAATTATATATGATTATAATATATGTGTATATGATTATATATTATATATGTGTGTGCGTGCATGTGTATGTATGTGTATATATGTGTACAGGTTTGTGTATGTTTATGTATCTGCGTGTATATGTGTATATGCGTGTGTATGTGTTGAACTGAGTTGGTTAAGTTATAGTTTTCAAGTCTTGTTGTTTAAAGATAGTTATTTGTTGCTTGTTAGATGTAATTACTTACTACAGGTCTAGTTTCACCCTGACCTTAGGTCTGAATTGAGGGGCGGGCTCAGCACTTATTGAAAAGAGTTAAATTAGGATCATTCTAACATCAGATTCAGTGTGCTTTGAGTTCGTTAAGTTGTACTGAGTTGGTTAAGTTGTAGTTTTCAAGTCTTGTTGTTTAAACCTAGTTATTTGTTGCTTGTTACATCTAATTACTTACTACAGGTCTAGTTTCACCCTGACCTTAGGTGTGAATTGAGGGGCAGGCTCAGCACTTATTGAACTGAGTTAAATTAGGATCATTCTAACATCAGATTCAGTGTGCTTTGGTTTGCCTCGTTGGATTATCATCTGGTTGGTTAAGGTGTAGTTTCACCCTGACAGTGTGTCTCGTTGCTTAAGGTAAGCTCTGAGTTCACTTGTAGATATGTCTGTATGTTTATATGTGTGTAGATATTTATATATGTGTGTGTATGTATGTATGCATGTATGTACGTGTATATATGTGTGTATGTATGTGTATATACGTGTATGTATATGTATGTTTATATATGAGTGTATGTGAGTGTGTGTGTGTGTGTTTGTGCAAGTATATGGATGTGTATATGATTATATATTATATATGTGTGTGTGCGCGTATATGTGTATGTATGTGTATATGTCTGTGCGTGTGTTTGTATGTGTATATAGGTGTATGTATATGTATGTTTATATATGAGTGTATATGTGAGTGTGTATGTGTGTGTGTGTATGTGCATATATATGTATATGTGTGTATAATTATATATATGTGTGTGTATATAATACTTATATATGATTATTATATATGTGTATATGATTATATATTATATATGTGTGTGCGTGCATGTGTATGTATCTGTATATATGTGTACAGGTTTTTGTATGTTTATGTAACTGCGTGTATATGTGTATATGCGTGTGTATGTGTTGAACTGAGTTGGTTAAGTTGTAGTTTTCAAGTCTTGTTGTTTAAAGATAGTTATTTGTTGCTTGTTAGATGCACTTACTTACTACATCTAACTTATTCAACTGAGTTAAATTAGGATCATTCTAACATCAGATTCAGTGTGCTTTGAGTTGGTTAAGTTGTAGTTTTCAAGTCTTGTTGTTTAAACCTAGTTATTTGTGGCTTGTTAAATCTAATTACTTACTACAGGTCTAGTTTCACCCTGACCTTAGGTGTGAATTGAGCGGCGGGCTCAGCACTTATTGAAATGAGTTCAATTAGTATGATTCTAACATCAGATTCAGTGTGCTTTGCTTTGTCTCATTGGATTATCATCTGGATGGTTAAGGGCAGTTTTGCCCTAACTTTAGGTGTGAATTGTGGGGCGGGCTCAGCACTTATTGAACTGAGTTAAATTAGGATCATTCTAATATCAGATTCAGTGTGCTTTGCTTTGTCTCATTGGATTATCATCTGGTTGGTTAAGGGCAGTTTCGCCCTGACCTTAGGTGTGAATTGTGGGGCGGGCTCAGCACTTATTGAACTGATTTAAATTAGGATCATTCTAAAATCAGATTCAGTGTGCTTTGCTTTGTCTCATTGGATTATCATCTGGTTGGTTAAGGGTAGTTTCGCCCTGACCTTAGGTGTGAATTGTGGGGCGGGCTCAGCACTTATTGAACTGAGTTAAATTAGGATCATTCTAACATCACATTCAGTGTGCTTTGGTTTGCCTCGTTGGATTATCATCTGGTTGGTTAAGGTGTAGTTTCACCCTGACAGTGTGTCTCGTTGCTTAAGGTAGGCTCTGAGTTCACTTGTAGATATGTCTGTATGTTTATATGTGTGTAGATATTTATATGTGTGTGTATGTATGTATGCATGTATGTACGTGTATATATGTGTGTATGTATGTGTATATACGTGTATGTATATGTATGTTTATATATGAGTTTGAGTGTGTGTTTGTGTGTGTGTGTGTGTGTTTGTGCATGTATATGTATGTGTATATGATTATATGATTATATATTATATATGTGTGTGTGCGCGTATATGTGTATATGTCTGTGCGTGTGTATGTATGTGCATATAGGTGTATGTATATGTATGTTTATATATGAGTGTATATGTGAGTGTGGTGTGTGTATGTGCATATATATGTATATTTGTGTATGATTATATATGTGTGTGTGTATATAATAATTATATATGATTATTATATATGTGTATATGATTATATATATGTGTGTGCGTGCATGTGTATGTATGTGTATATATGTGTACAGGTTTGTGTATGTTTATGTATCTGCGTGTATATGTGTATATGCGTGTGTATGTGTTGAACTGAGTTGGTTAAGTTGTAGTTTTCAAGTTTTGTTGTTTAAAGATAGTTATTTGTTGATTGTTAGATGTAATTACTTACTACAGGTTTAGTTTCACCCTGACCTTAGGTGTGAATTGAGGGGCGGGCTCAGCACTTATTGAACTGAGTTAAATTAGGATCATTCTAACATCACATTCAGTGTGCTTTGAGTTGGTTAAGTTGTACTGAGTTGGTTAAGTTGTAGTTTTCAAGTCTTGTTGTTTAAACCTAGTTATTTGTTGCTTGTTACATCTAATTACTTACTACAGGTCTAGTTTCACCCTGACCTTAGGTGTGAATTGAGGGGCAGGCTCAGCACTTATTGAAGTGAGTTAAATTAGGATCATTCTAACATCAGATTCAGTGTGCTTTGGTTTGCCTCGTTGGATAATCATCTGGATGGTTAAGGTGTAGTTTCACCCTGACAGTGTGTCTCGTTGCTTAAGGTAAGCTCTGAGTTCACTTGTAGATATGTCTGTATGTTTATATGTGTGTAGATATTTATATATGTGTGTGTATGTATGTATGCATGTATGTACGTGTATATATGTGTGTATGTATGTGTATATACGTGTATGTATATGTATGTTTATATGTGAGTGTGTGTGTGTGTGTGCATGTATATGGATGTGTATATGATTATATATGATTATATATTATATATGTGTGTGTGCGCGTATATGTGTATGTATGTGTATATGTCTGTGCGTGTGTTTGTATGTGTATATAGGTGCATGTATATGTATGTTTATATATGAGTGTATATGTGAGTGTGTATGTTTGTGTGTGTGTGTGTGTGGTGTGTGTATGTGCATATATATGTATATGTGTGTATGATTATATATATATGTGTGTGTATATAATACTTATATATGATTATTATATATGTGTATATGATTATATATTATATATGTGTGTGCGTGCATGTGTATGTATCTGTGTATATGTGTACAGGTTTTTGTATGTTTATGTAACTGCATGTATATGTGTATATGCGTGTGTATGTGTTGAACTGAGTTGGTTAAGTTGTAGTTTTCAAGTCTTGTTGTTTAAAGATAGTTATTTGTTGCTTGTTAGATGCACTTACTTACTACATCTAACTTATTCAACTGAGTTAAATTAGGATCATTCTAACATCAGATTCAGTGTGCTTTGAGTTGGTTAAGTTGTACTGAGTTGGTTAAGTTGTAGTTTTCAAGTCTTGTTGTTTAAACCTAGTTATTTGTGTCTTGTTAAATCTAATTACTTACTACAGGTCTAGTTTCACCCTGACCTTAGGTGTGAATTGAGCGGCGGGCTCAGCACTTATTGAAATGAGTTCAATTAGTATGATTCTAACATCAGATTCAGTGTGCTTTGCTTTGTCTCATTGGATTATCATCTGGATGGTTAAGGGCAGTTTCGCCCTAACTTTAGGTGTGAATTGTGGGGCGGGCTCAGCACTTATTGAACTGAGTTAAATTAGGATCATTCTAATATCAGATTCAGTGTGCTTTGCTTTGTCTCATTGGATTATCATCTGGTTGGTTAAGGGCAGTTTCGCCCTGACTTTAGGTGTGAATTGTGGGGTGGGCTCAGCACTTATTGAACTGAGTTAAATTAGGATCATTCTAAAATCAGATTCAGTGTGCTTTGCTTTGTCTCATTGGATTATCATCTGGTTGGTTAAGGGCAGTTTCGCCCGGACCTTAGGTGTGAATTGTGGGGCGGGCTCAGCACTTATTGAACTGATTTAAATTAGGATCATTCTAACATCAGATTCAGTGTGCTTTGGTTTGCCTCGTTGGATTATCATCTGGTTGGTTAAGGTGTAGTTTCACCCTGACAGTGTGTCTCGTTGCTTAAGGTAGGCTCTGAGTTCACTTGTAGATATGTCTGTATTTTTATATGTGTGTAGATATTTATATGTGTGTGTATGTATGTATGCATGTATGTACGTGTATATATGTGTGTATGTATGTGTATATACGTGTATGTATATGTATGTTTATATATGAGTGTGACTGTGTGTTTGTGTGTGTTTGTGCATGTATATGTATGTGTACATGATTATATGATTATATATTATATATGTGTGTGTGCGCGTATATGTGTATATGTCTGTGCGTGTGTATGTATGTGCATATAGGTGTATGTATATGTATGTTTATATATGAGTGTATATGTGAGTGTGGTGTGTGTATGTGCATATATATGTATATTTGTGTATGATTATATATGTGTGTGTGTGTATATAATAATTATATATGATTATTATATATGTGTATATGATTATATATTATATATATGTGTGTGCGTGCATGTGTATGTATGTGTACATATGTGTACAGGTTTGTGTATGTTTATGTATCTGCGTGTATATGTGTATATGCGTGTGTATGTGTTGAACTGAGTTGGTTAAGTTGTAGTTTTTAAGTTTTGTTGTTTAAAGATAGTTATTTGTTGATTGTTAGATGTAATTACTTACTACAGGTCTAGTTTCACACTGACCTTAGGTGTGAATTGTGGGGTGGGCTCAGCACTTATTGAACTGATTTAAATTAGGATCATTCTAACATCAGATTCAGTGTGCTTTGGTTTGCCTCGTTGGATTATCATCTGGTTGGTTAAGGTGTAGTTTCACCCTGACAGTGTGTCTCGTTGCTCAAGGTAGGCTCTGAGTTCACTTGTAGATATGTCTGTATCTTTATATGTGTGTAGATATTTCTATGTGTGTGTGTATGTATGTATGCATGTATGTACGTGTATATGTTTGTGTATGTATGTGTATATACGTGTATGTATATGTATGTTTATATATGAGTGTATGTGAGTGTGTGTGTTTGTGCATGTATATGTATGTGTGTGTATGATTATATATGTGTGTGTGTATATAATAATTATATATGATTATAATATATGTGTATATGATTATATATTATATATGTGTGTGCGTGCATGTGTATGTATGTGTATATATGTGTACAGGTTTGTGTATGTTTATGTATCTGCGTGTATATGTGTATATGCGTGTGTATGTGTTGAACTGAGTTGGTTAAGTTATAGTTTTCAAGTCTTGTTGTTTAAAGATAGTTATTTGTTGCTTGTTAGATGTAATTACTTACTACAGGTCTAGTTTCACCCTGACCTTAGGTCTGAATTGAGGGGCGGGCTCAGCACTTATTGAAAAGAGTTAAATTAGGATCATTCTAACATCAGATTCAGTGTGCTTTGAGTTCGTTAAGTTGTACTGAGTTGGTTAAGTTGTAGTTTTCAAGTCTTGTTGTTTAAACCTAGTTATTTGTTGCTTGTTACATCTAATTACTTACTACAGGTCTAGTTTCACCCTGACCTTAGGTGTGAATTGAGGGGCAGGCTCAGCACTTATTGAACTGAGTTAAATTAGGATCATTCTAACATCAGATTCAGTGTGCTTTGGTTTGCCTCGTTGGATTATCATCTGGTTGGTTAAGGTGTAGTTTCACCCTGACAGTGTGTCTCGTTGCTTAAGGTAAGCTCTGAGTTCACTTGTAGATATGTCTGTATGTTTATATGTGTGTAGATATTTATATATGTGTGTGTATGTATGTATGCATGTATGTACGTGTATATATGTGTGTATGTATGTGTATATACGTGTATGTATATGTATGTTTATATATGAGTGTATGTGAGTGTGTGTGTGTGTGTTTGTGCAAGTATATGGATGTGTATATGATTATATATTATATATGTGTGTGTGCGCGTATATGTGTATGTATGGGTATATGTCTGTGCGTGTGTTTGTATGTGTATATAGGTGTATGTATATGTATGTTTATATATGAGTGTATATGTGAGTGTGTATGTTTGTGTGTGTATGTGCATATATATGTATATGTGTGTATAATTATATATATGTGTGTGTATATAATACTTATATTATTATATATGTGTATATGATTATATATTATATATATGTGTGTGTGTGCATGTGTATGTATGTGTATATATGTGTACAGGTTTTTGTATGTTTATGTATCTGCGTGTATATGTGTATATGCGTGTGTATGTGTTGAACTGAGTTGGTTAAGTTGTAGTTTTCAAGTTTTGTTGTTTAAAGATAGTTATTTGTTGATTGTTAGATGTAATTACCTACTACAGGTCTAGTTTCACCCTGACCTTAGGTGTGAATTGTGGGGCGGGCTCAGCACTTATTGAACTGATTTAAATTAGGATCATTCTAACATCAGATTCAGTGTGCTTTGGTTTGCCTCGTTGGATTATCATCTGGTTGGTTAAGGTGTAGTTTCACCCTGACAGTGTGTCTCGTTGCTCAAGGTAGGCTCTGAGTTCACTTGTAGATATGTCTGTATCTTTATATGTGTGTAGATATTTCTATGTGTGTGTGTATGTATGTATGCATGTATGTACGTGTATATGTTTGTGTATGTATGTGTATATACGTGTATGTATATGTATGTTTATATATGAGTGTATGTGTGTGTGTTTGTGCATGTATATGTATGTGTGTGTATGATTATATATATGTATATGGATGTGTATATGATTATATATGATTATATATTATATATGTGTGTGTGCGCGTATATGTGTATGTATGTGTATATGTCTGTGCGTGTGTTTGTATGTGTATATAGGTGTATGTATATGTATGTTTATATATGAGTGTATATGTGAGTGTGTATGTTTGTGTGTGTGTGGTGTGTGTGTATGTGCATATATATGTATATGTGTGTATGATTATATATATGTGTGTGTATATAATACTTATATATGATTATTATATATGTGTATATGATTATATATTATATATGTGTGTGCGTGCATGTGTATGTATGTGTGTATATGTGTACAGGTTTGTGTATGTTTATGTATCTGCGTGTATATGTGTATATGCGTGTGTATGTGTTGAACTGAGTTGGTTAAGTTGTAGTTTTCAAGTCTTGTTGTTTAAAGATAATTATTTGTTGCTTGTTAGATGTAATTACTTACTACATCTAACTTATTGAACTGAGTTAAATTAGGATCATTCTAACATCAGATTCAGTGTGCTTTGAGTTGGTTAAATTGTACTGAGTTGGTTAAGTTGTAGTTTTCAAGTCTTGTTGTTTAAAGATAGTTATTTGTTGATTGTTAGATGTAATTACTTACTACAGGTCTAGTTTCACCCTGACCTTAGGTGTGAATTGAGGGGCGGGCTCAGCACTTTTTGAACAGAGTAAAAATAGGATCATTCTAACATCAGATTCAGTGTACTTTGAGTTGGTTAAGTTGTACTGAGTTGGTTAAGTTGTAGTTTTCAAGTCTTGTTGTTTAAACCTAGTTATTTGTTGCATGTTAGATCTAATTACTTACTACAGGTCTAGTTTCACCCTGACCTTAGGTGTGAATTGAGGGGCAGGCTCAGCACTTATTGAACTGAGTTCAATTAGGATGATTCTAACATCAGATTCAGTGTGCTTTGCTTTGTCTCATTGGATTATCATCTGGTTGGTTATGGGCAGTTTCGCCCTGACCTTAGGTGTGAATTTTGGGGCGGGCTCAGCACTTATTGAACTGAGTTAAATTAGGATCATTCTAACATCAGATTCAGTGTGCTTTGGTTTGCCTCGTTGGATTATTATCTGGATGGTTAAGGGCAGTTTCGCTCTGACCTTAGGTGTGAATTGTGGGGCGGGCTCAGCACTTATTGAACTGATTTAAATTAGGATCATTCTAAAATCAGATTCAGTGTGCTTTGGTTTGCCTCGTTGGATTATCATCTGGTTGGTTAAGGTGTAGTTTCACCCTGACAGTGTGTCTCGTTGCTTAAGGTAGGCTCTGAGTTCACTTGTAGATATGTCTGTATGTTTATATGTGTGTAGATATTTATATGTGTGTGTATGTATGTATGCATGTATGTACGTGTATATATGTGTGTATGTATGTGTATATACGTGTATGTATATGTATGTTTATATATGAGTGTGACTGTGTGTTTGTGTGTGTGTGTGTTTGTGCATGTATATGTATGTGTACATGATTATATGATTATATATTATATGTGTGTGCGCGTATATGTGTATGTATGTGTATATGTCTGTGCGTGTGTTTGTATGTGTATATAGGTGTATGTATATGTATGTTTATATATGAGTGTATATGTGAGTGTGTATGTTTGTGTGTGTGTGATGTGTGTATGTGCATATATATGTATATGTGTGTATGATTATATATATGTGTGTGTATATAATACTTATATATGATTATTATTTGTATATGATGATATATTATATATGTGTGTGCGTGCATGTGTATGTATGTGTATATATGTATACAACTTTTTGTATGTTTATGTAACTGCGTGTATATGTGTATATGCGTGTGTATGTGTTGAACTGAGTTGGTTAAGTTGTAGTTTTCAAGTCTTGTTGTTTAAACCTAGTTATTTGTTACTTGTTAGATCTAATTACTTACGTATATGTGTATATACGTGTGTATGTGTTGAACTGAGTTGGTTAAGTTGTAGTTTTCAAGTCTTGTTGTTTAAAGAGTTATTTGTTGCTTGTTAGATGCACTTACTACATCTAACTTATTGAACTGAGTTAAATTAGGATCATTCTAACATCAGATTCAGTGTGCTTTGAGTTGGTTAAGTTGTACTGAGTTGGTTAAGTTGTAGTTTTCAAGTCTTGTTGTTTAAACCTAGTTATTTGTGGCTTGTTAGATCTAATTACTTACTACAGGTCTGGTTTCACCCTGACCTTAGGTGTGAATTGAGCGGCGGGCTCAGTACTTATTGAACTGAGTTCAATTAGGATGATTCTAACATCAGATTCAGTGTGCTTTGCTTTGTCTCATTGGATTATCATCTGGATGGTTAAGGGCAGTTTCGCCCTGACCTTCGGTGTGAATTGTGGGGCGGTCTTAGAATTTATTGAACTGAGTTAAATTAGGATCATTCTAACATCAGATTCAGTGTGCTTTGCTTTGTCTCATTGGATTATCATCTGGTTGGTTAAGGTGTAGTTTCACCCTGACAGTGTGTCTCGTTGCTTAAGGTAGGCTCTGAGTTCACTTGTAGATATGTCTGTATGTTTATATGTGTGTAGATATTTATATGTGTGTGTATGTATGTATGCATGTATGTATGTGTATATATGTGTGTATGTATGCGTATATATGTGTATGTATGCATATGTATGTTTATATATGAGTGTATGTGATTGTGTGTTTGTGTGTGTGTGTGTGTTTGTGCATGTATATGGATGTATATATGATTATATATTATATATGTGTGTGTGCGCGTATATGTGTATGTATGTGTATATGTCTGTGCGTGTGTATGTATGTGTATATAGCTGTATGTATATGTATGTTTACATATGAGTGTATATGTGAGTGTGTATGTGTGTGTGTGTGTGGTGTGTGTATGTGCATATATATGTATATGTGTGTATGATTATATATGTGTGTATATAATAATTATATATGATTATTATATATGTGTATATGATTATATATTATATATGTGTATGCGTGCATGTGTATGTATGTGTATATATGTGTACAGGTTTGTGTATGTTTATGTATCTGCGTGTAGATGTGTATATGCGTGTGTATGTGTTGAACTGAGTTGGTTAAGTTGTAGTTTTCAAATTTTGTTGTTTAAAGATGTTGTTTAGATGTTGTTATTTCTGGCTTGTTGTTATTAGATGTTGTTATTTGTTGCTTATTAGATGTAATTACTTACTACAGGTCTAGTTTCACCCTGACCTTAGGTGTGAATTGAGGGGAAGGCTCAGAATTTATTGAACTGAGTTAAAATAGGATCATTCTAACATCAGATTCAGTGTGCTTGTTAGATCTAATTACTTACTACAGGTTTAGTTTCACCCTGACCTTAGGTGTGAATTGAGAGGCGGGCTCAGCACTTATTGAAATGAGTTCAATTAGTATGATTCTAACATCAGATTCAGTGTGCTTTGCTTTGTCTCATTGGATTATCATCTGGATGGTTAAGGGTAGTTTCGCCCTGACCTTAGGTGTGAATTGTGGGGCGGGCTCAGCACTTATTGAACTGATTTAAATTAGGATCATTCTAACATCAGATTCAGTGTGCTTTGGTTTGCCTCGTTGGATTATCATCTGGTTGGTTAAGGTGTAGTTTCACCCTGACAGTGTGTCTCGTTGCTTAAGGTAGGCTCTGAGTTCACTTGTAGATATGTCTGTATGTTTATATGTGTGTAGATATTTATATGTGTGTGTATGTATGTATGCATGTATGTACGTGTATATATGTGTGTATGTATGTGTATATACGTGTATGTATATGTATGTTTATATATGAGTTTGAGTGTGTGTTTGTGTGTGTGTGTGTGAATGTGCATGTATATGTATGTGTATATGATTATATGATTATATATTATATATGTGTGTGTGCGCGTATATGTGTATATGTCTGTGCGTGTGTATGTATGTGCATATAGGTGTATGTATATGTATGTTTATATATGAGTGTATATGTGAGTGTGGTGTGTGTATGTGCATATATATGTATATTTGTGTATGATTATATATGTGTGTGTATATAATAATTATATATGATTATTATATATGTGTATATGATTATATATTATATATATGTGTGTGCGTGCATGTGTATGTATGTGTATATATGTGTACAGGTTTGTGTATGTTTATGTATCTGCGTGTATATGTGTATATGCGTGTGTATGTGTTGAACTGAGATGGTTAAGATGTAGTTTTCAAGTTTTGTTGTTTAAAGATAGTTATTTGTTGATTGTTAGATGTAATTACTTACTACAGGTCTAGTTTCACCCTGACCTTAGGTCTGAATTGAGGGGCGGGCTCAGCACTTATTGAACTGAGTAAAAATAGGATCATTCTAACATCAGATTCAGTGTGCTTTGAGTTGGTTAAGTTGTACTGAGTTGGTTAAGTTGTAGTTTTCAAGTCTTGTTGTTTAAACCTAGTTATTTGTTGCTTGTTAGATCTAATTACTTACAACAGGTCTAGTTTCACCCTGACCTTAGGTGTGAATTGAGGGGCAGGCTCAGCACTTATTGAACTGAGTTAAAATAGGATCATTCTAACATCAGATTCAGTGTGCTTTGCTTTGTCTCATTGGATTATCATCTGGATGGTTAAGGGCAGTTTCGCTCTGACCTTAGGTGTGAATTGTGGGGCGGGCTCAGCACTTATTGAACTGATTTAAATTAGGATCATTCTAACATCAGATTCAGTGTGCTTTGGTTTGCCTCGTTGGATTATCATCTGGTTGGTTAAGGTGTAGTTTCACCCTGACAGTGTGTCTCGTTGCTCAAGGTAGGCTCTGAGTTCACTTGTAGATATGTCTGTATCTTTATATGTGTGTAGATATTTCTATGTGTGTGTGTATGTATGTATGCATGTATGTACGTGTATATGTTTGTGTATGTATGTGTATATACGTGTATGTATATGTATGTTTATATATGAGTGTATGTGAGTGTGTGTGTTTGTGCATGTATATGTATGTGTGTGTATGATTATATATGTGTGTGTGTATATAATAATTATATATGATTATTATATATGTGTATATGATTATATATTATATATGTGTGTGCGTGCATGTGTATGTATGTGTATATATGTGTACAGGTTTGTGTATGTTTATGTATCTGCGTGTATATGTGTATATGCGTGTGTATGTGTTGAACTGAGTTGGTTAAGTTGTAGTTTTCAAGTTTTGTTGTTTAAAGATAGTCATTTGTTGCTTGTTAGATGTAATTACTTACTACAGGTCTAGTTTCACCCTGACCTTAGGTCTGAATTGAGGGGCAGGCTCAGCACTTATTGAAAAGAGTTAAATTAGGATCATTCTAACATCAGATTCAGTGTGCTTTGAGTTGGTTAAGTTGTACTGAGTTGGTTAAGTTGTAGTTTTCAAGTCTTGTTGTTTAAACCTAGTTATTTGTTGCTTGTTACATCTAATTACTTACTACAGGTCTAGTTTCACCCTGACCTTAGGTGTGAATTGAGGGGCAGGCTCAGCACTTATTGAACTGAGTTAAATTAGGATCATTCTAACATCAGATTCAGTGTGCTTTGGTTTGCCTCGTTGGATTATCATCTGGTTGGTTAAGGTGTAGTTTCACCCTGACAGTGTGTCTCGTTGCTTAAGGTAAGCTCTGAGTTCACTTGTAGATATGTCTGTATGTTTATATGTGTGTAGATATTTATATATGTGTGTGTATGTATGTATGCATGTATGTACGTGTATATATGTGTGTATGTATGTGTATATACGTGTATGTATATGTATGTTTATATATGAGTGTGAGTGTGTGTGTGTGTGTTTGTGCATGTATATGGATGTGTATATGATTATATATGATTATATATTATATATGTGTGTGTGCGCGTATATGTGTATGTATGTGTATATGTCTGTGCGTGTGTTTGTATGTGTATATAGGTGTATGTATATGTATGTTTATATATGAGTGTATATGTGAGTGTGTATGTTTGTGTGTGTGTGGTGTGTGTATGTGCATATATATGTATATGTGTGTATGATTATATATATGTGTGTGTATATAATACTTATATATGATTATTATATATGTGTATATGATTATATATTATATATGTGTGTGCGTGCATGTGTATGTATGTGTGTATATGTGTACAGGTTTGTGTATGTTTATGTATCTGCGTGTATATGTGTATATGCGTGTGTATGTGTTGAACTGAGTTGGTTAAGTTGTAGTTTTCAAGTCTTGTTGTTTAAAGATAATTATTTGTTGCTTGTTAGATGTAATTACTTACTACATCTAACTTATTGAACTGAGTTAAATTAGGATCATTCTAACATCAGATTCAGTGTGCTTTGAGTTGGTTAAATTGTACTGAGTTGGTTAAGTTGTAGTTTTCAAGTCTTGTTGTTTAAAGATAGTTATTTGTTGATTGTTAGATGTAATTACTTACTACAGGTCTAGTTTCACCCTGACCTTAGGTGTGAATTGAGGGGCAGGCTCAGCACTTATTGAACTGAGTTCAATTAGGATGATTCTAACATCAGATTCAGTGTGCTTTGCTTTGTCTCATTGGATTATCATCTGGTTGGTTATGGGCAGTTTCGCCCTGACCTTAGGTGTGAATTTTGGGGCGGGCTCAGCACTTATTGAACTGAGTTAAATTAGGATCATTCTAACATCAGATTCAGTGTGCTTTGGTTTGCCTCGTTGGATTATCATCTGGATGGTTAAGGGCAGTTTCGCTCTGACCTTAGGTGTGAATTGTGGGGCGGGCTCAGCACTTATTGAACTGATTTAAATTAGGATCATTCTAAAATCAGATTCAGTGTGCTTTGGTTTGCCTCGTTGGATTATCATCTGGTTGGTTAAGGTGTAGTTTCACCCTGACAGTGTGTCTCGTTGCTTAAGGTAGGCTCTGAGTTCACTTGTAGATATGTCTGTATGTTTATATGTGTGTAGATATTTATATGTGTGTGTATGTATGTATGCATGTATGTATGTGTATATATGTGTGTATGTATGCGTATATATGTGTATGTATGTATATGTATGTTTATATATGAGTGTATGTGATTGTGTGTGTGTGTTTGTGCATGTATATGGATGTATATATGATTATATATTATATATGTGTGTGTGCGCGTATATGTGTATGTACGTGTATATGTCTGTGCGTGTGTATGTATGTGTATATAGCTGTATGTATATGTATGTTTACATATGAGTGTATATGTGAGTGTGTATGTTTGTGTGTGTGTGTGTGGTGTGTGTATGTGCATATATATGTATATGTGTGTATGATTATATATGTGTGTATATAATAATTATATATGATTATTATATATGTGTATATGATTATATATTATATATGTGTGTGCGTGCATGTGTATGTATGTGTATATATGTGTACAGGTTTGTGTATGTTTATGTATCTGCGTGTAGATGTGTATATGCGTGTGTATGTGTTGAACTCAGTTGGTTAAGTTGTAGTTTTCAAGTTTTGTTGTTTAAAGATGTTGTTTAGATGTTGTTATTTCTGGCTTGTTGTTATTAGATGTTGTTATTTGTTGCTTGTTAGATGTAATTACTTACTACAGGTCTAGTTTCACCCTGACCTTAGGTGTGAATTGAGGGGAAGGCTCAGAACTTATTGAACTGAGTTAAAATAGGATCATTCTAACATCAGATTCAGTGTGCTTGTTAGATCTAATTACTTACTACAGGTCTAGTTTCACCCTGACCTTAGGTGTGAATTGAGCGGCGGGCTCAGCACTTATTGAACTGAGTTAAATTAGGATCATTCTAATATCAGATTCAGTGTGCTTTGCTTTGTCTCATTGGATTATCATCTGGTTGGTTAAGGGCAGTTTCGCCCTGACTTTAGGTGTGAATTGTGGGGTGGGCTCAGCACTTATTGAACTGATTTAAATTAGGATCATTCTAAAATCAGATTCAGTGTGCTTTGCTTTGTCTCATTGGATTATCATCTGGTTGGTTAAGGGCAGTTTCGCCCTGACCTTAGGTGTGAATTGTGGGGCGGGCTCAGCACTTATTGAACTGATTTAAATTAGGATCATTCTAACATCAGATTCAGTGTGCTTTGGTTTGCCTCATTGGATTATCATCTGGTTGGTTAAGGTGTAGTTTCACCCTGACAGTGTGTCTCGTTGCTTAAGCTAGGCTCTGAGTTCACTTGTAGATATGTCTGTATGTTTATATGTGTGTAGATATTTATATGTGTGTGTATGTATGTATGCATGTATGTACGTGTATATGTTTGTGTATGTATGTGTATATACGTGTATGTATATGTATGTTTATATATAAGTGTATGTGAGTGTGTGTGTTTGTGCATGTATATGTATGTGTGTGTATGATTATATATGTGTGTGTGTATATAATAATTATATATGATTATTATATATGTGTATATGATTATATATTATATATGTGTGTGCGTGCATGTGTATGTATGTGTATATATGTGTATAGGTTTGTGTATGTTTATGTATCTGCGTGTATATGTGTATATGCGTGTGTATGTGTTGAACTGAGTTGGTTAAGTTGTAGTTTTCAAGTCTTGTTGTTTAAAGATAGTCATTTGTTGCTTGTTAGATCTAATTACTTACTACAGGTCTGGTTTCACCCTGACCTTAGGTGTGAATTGAGGGGCAGGCTCAGCACTTATTGAACTGCGTTAAAATAGGATCATTCTAACATCAGATTCAGTGTGCTTTGCTTTGTCTCATTGGATTATCATCTGGATGGTTAAGGGCAGTTTCGCTCTGACCTTAGGTGTGAATTGTGGGGCGGGCTCAGCACTTATTGAACTGATTTAAATTAGGATCATTCTAACATCAGATTCAGTGTGCTTTGGTTTGCCTCGTTGGATTATCATCTGGTTGGTTAAGGTGTAGTTTCACCCTGACAGTGTGTCTCGTTGCTCAAGGTAGGCTCTGAGTTCACTTGTAGATATGTCTGTATCTTTATATGTGTGTAGATATTTCTATGTGTGTGTGTATGTATGTATGCATGTATGTACGTGTATATGTTTGTGTATGTATGTGTATATACGTGTATGTATATGTATGTTTATATATGAGTGTATGTGAGTGTGTGTGTTTGTGCATGTATATGTATGTGTGTGTATGATTATATATGTGTGTGTGTATATAATAATTATATATGATTATTATATATGTGTATATGATTATATATTATATATGTGTGTGCGTGCATGTGTATGTATGTGTATATATGTGTACAGGTTTGTGTATGTTTATGTATCTGCGTGTATATGTGTATATGCGTGTGTATGTGTTGAACTGAGTTGGTTAAGTTGTAGTTTTCAAGTTTTGTTGTTTAAAGATAGTCATTTGTTGCTTGTTAGATGTAATTACTTACTACAGGTCTAGTTTCACCCTGACCTTAGGTCTGAATTGAGGGGCAGGCTCAGCACTTATTGAAAAGAGTTAAATTAGGATCATTCTAACATCAGATTCAGTGTGCTTTGAGTTGGTTAAGTTGTACTGAGTTGGTTAAGTTGTAGTTTTCAAGTCTTGTTGTTTAAACCTAGTTATTTGTTGCTTGTTACATCTAATTACTTACTACAGGTCTAGTTTCACCCTGACCTTAGGTGTGAATTGAGGGGCAGGCTCAGCACTTATTGAACTGAGTTAAATTAGGATCATTCTAACATCAGATTCAGTGTGCTTTGGTTTGCCTCGTTGGATTATCATCTGGTTGGTTAAGGTGTAGTTTCACCCTGACAGTGTGTCTCGTTGCTTAAGGTAAGCTCTGAGTTCACTTGTAGATATGTCTGTATGTTTATATGTGTGTAGATATTTATATATGTGTGTGTATGTATGTATGCATGTATGTACGTGTATATATGTGTGTATGTATGTGTATATACGTGTATGTATATGTATGTTTATATATGAGTGTGAGTGTGTGTGTGTGTGTTTGTGCATGTATATGGATGTGTATATGATTATATATGATTATATATTATATATGTGTGTGTGCGCGTATATGTGTATGTATGTGTATATGTCTGTGCGTGTGTTTGTATGTGTATATAGGTGTATGTATATGTATGTTTATATATGAGTGTATATGTGAGTGTGTATGTTTGTGTGTGTGTGGTGTGTGTATGTGCATATATATGTATATGTGTGTATGATTATATATATGTGTGTGTATATAATACTTATATATGATTATTATATATGTGTATATGATTATATATTATATATGTGTGTGCGTGCATGTGTATGTATGTGTGTATATGTGTACAGGTTTGTGTATGTTTATGTATCTGCGTGTATATGTGTATATGCGTGTGTATGTGTTGAACTGAGTTGGTTAAGTTGTAGTTTTCAAGTCTTGTTGTTTAAAGATAATTATTTGTTGCTTGTTAGATGTAATTACTTACTACATCTAACTTATTGAACTGAGTTAAATTAGGATCATTCTAACATCAGATTCAGTGTGCTTTGAGTTGGTTAAATTGTACTGAGTTGGTTAAGTTGTAGTTTTCAAGTCTTGTTGTTTAAAGATAGTTATTTGTTGATTGTTAGATGTAATTACTTACTACAGGTCTAGTTTCACCCTGACCTTAGGTGTGAATTGAGGGGCGGGCTCAGCACTTTTTGAACAGAGTAAAAATAGGATCATTCTAACATCAGATTCAGTGTACTTTGAGTTGGTTAAGTTGTACTGAGTTGGTTAAGTTGTAGTTTTCAAGTCTTGTTGTTTAAACCTAGTTATTTGTTGCATGTTAGATCTAATTACTTACTACAGGTCTAGTTTCACCCTGACCTTAGGTGTGAATTGAGGGGCAGGCTCAGCACTTATTGAACTGAGTTCAATTAGGATGATTCTAACATCAGATTCAGTGTGCTTTGCTTTGTCTCATTGGATTATCATCTGGTTGGTTATGGGCAGTTTCGCCCTGACCTTAGGTGTGAATTTTGGGGCGGGCTCAGCACTTATTGAACTGAGTTAAATTAGGATCATTCTAACATCAGATTCAGTGTGCTTTGGTTTGCCTCGTTGGATTATCATCTGGATGGTTAAGGGCAGTTTCGCTCTGACCTTAGGTGTGAATTGTGGGGCGGGCTCAGCACTTATTGAACTGATTTAAATTAGGATCATTCTAAAATCAGATTCAGTGTGCTTTGGTTTGCCTCGTTGGATTATCATCTGGTTGGTTAAGGTGTAGTTTCACCCTGACAGTGTGTCTCGTTGCTTAAGGTAGGCTCTGAGTTCACTTGTAGATATGTCTGTATGTTTATATGTGTGTAGATATTTATATGTGTGTGTATGTATGTATGCATGTATGTATGTGTATATATGTGTGTATGTATGCGTATATATGTGTATGTATGTATATGTATGTTTATATATGAGTGTATGTGATTGTGTGTGTGTGTTTGTGCATGTATATGGATGTATATATGATTATATATTATATATGTGTGTGTGCGCGTATATGTGTATGTATGTGTATATGTCTGTGCGTGTGTATGTATGTGTATATAGCTGTATGTATATGTATGTTTACATATGAGTGTATATGTGAGTGTGTATGTTTGTGTGTGTGTGTGTGGTGTGTGTATGTGCATATATATGTATATGTGTGTATGATTATATATGTGTGTATATAATAATTATATATGATTATTATATATGTGTATATGATTATATATTATATATGTGTGTGCGTGCATGTGTATATATGTGTACAGGTTTGTGTATGTTTATGTATCTGCGTGTAGATGTGTATATGCGTGTGTATGTGTTGAACTCAGTTGGTTAAGTTGTAGTTTTCAAGTTTTGTTGTTTAAAGATGTTGTTTAGATGTTGTTATTTCTGGCTTGTTGTTATTAGATGTTGTTATTTGTTGCTTGTTAGATGTAATTACTTACTACAGGTCTAGTTTCACCCTGACCTTAGGTGTGAATTGAGGGGAAGGCTCAGAACTTATTGAACTGAGTTAAAATAGGATCATTCTAACATCAGATTCAGTGTGCTTGTTAGATCTAATTACTTACTACAGGTCTAGTTTCACCCTGACCTTAGGTGTGAATTGAGCGGCGGGCTCAGCACTTATTGAACTGAGTTAAATTAGGATCATTCTAATATCAGATTCAGTGTGCTTTGCTTTGTCTCATTGGATTATCATCTGGTTGGTTAAGGGCAGTTTCGCCCTGACTTTAGGTGTGAATTGTGGGGTGGGCTCAGCACTTATTGAACTGATTTAAATTAGGATCATTCTAAAATCAGATTCAGTGTGCTTTGCTTTGTCTCATTGGATTATCATCTGGTTGGTTAAGGGCAGTTTCGCCCTGACCTTAGGTGTGAATTGTGGGGCGGGCTCAGCACTTATTGAACTGATTTAAATTAGGATCATTCTAACATCAGATTCAGTGTGCTTTGGTTTGCCTCGTTGGATTATCATCTGGTTGGTTAAGGTGTAGTTTCACCCTGACAGTGTGTCTCGTTGCTTAAGCTAGGCTCTGAGTTCACTTGTAGATATGTCTGTATGTTTATATGTGTGTAGATATTTATATGTGTGTGTATGTATGTATGCATGTATGTACGTGTATATGTTTGTGTATGTATGTGTATATACGTGTATGTATATGTATGTTTATATATAAGTGTATGTGAGTGTGTGTGTTTGTGCATGTATATGTATGTGTGTGTATGATTATATATGTGTGTGTGTATATAATAATTATATATGATTATTATATATGTGTATATGATTATATATTATATATGTGTGTGCGTGCATGTGTATGTATGTGTATATATGTGTATAGGTTTGTGTATGTTTATGTATCTGCGTGTATATGTGTATATGCGTGTGTATGTGTTGAACTGAGTTGGTTAAGTTGTAGTTTTCAAGTCTTGTTGTTTAAAGATAGTCATTTGTTGCTTGTTAGATCTAATTACTTACTACAGGTCTGGTTTCACCCTGACCTTAGGTGTGAATTGAGCGGCGGGCTCAGTACTTATTGAATTGAGTTCAATTAGTATGATTCTAACATCAGATTCAGTGTGCTTTGCTTTGTCTCATTGCATTATCATCTGGATGTTTAAGGGCAGTTTCGCCCTGACTTTAGGTGTGAATTGTGGGGCGGGCTCAGCACTTATTGAACTGAGTTAAATTGGGATCATTCTAACATCAGATTCAGTGTGCTTTGCTTTGTCTCATTGGATTATCATATGGTTGGTTAAGGTGTAGTTTCACCCTGACAGTGTGTCTCGTTGCTTAAGGTAGGCTCTGAGTTTACTTGTAGATATGTCTGTATGTTTATATGTGTGTAGATATTTCTATATGTGTGTGTATGTATGTATGCATGTATGTACGTGTATATATGTGTGTATGTATGTGTATATACGTGTATGTATATGTATGTTTATATATGAGTGTATGTGAGTGTGTGTGTGTTGAACTGATTTGGTTAAGTTGTAGTTTTCAAGTCTTGTTGTTTAAACCTAGTTATTTGTTGCTTGTTAGATCTAATTACTTACTACAGGTCTAGTTTCACCCTGACCTTAGGTGTGAATTGAGGGGCAGGCTCAGCACTTATTGAACTGAGTTAAAATAGGATCATTCTAACATCAGATTCAGTGTGCTTTGCTTTGTCTCATTGGATTATCATCTGGTTGGTTAAGGGCAGTTTCGCCCTGACTTTAGGTGTGAATTGTGGGGTGGGCTCAGCACTTATTGAACTGATTTAAATTAGGATCATTCTAAAATCAGATTCAGTGTGCTTTGCTTTGTCTCATTGGATTATCATCTGGTTGGTTAAGGGCAGTTTCGCCCTGACCTTAGGTGTGAATTGTGGGGCGGGCTCAGCACTTATTGAACTGATTTAAATTAGGATCATTCTAACATCAGATTCAGTGTGCTTTGGTTTGCCTCGTTGGATTATCATCTGGTTGGTTAAGGTGTAGTTTCACCCTGACAGTGTGTCTCGTTGCTTAAGCTAGGCTCTGAGTTCACTTGTAGATATGTCTGTATGTTTATATGTGTGTAGATATTTATATGTGTGTGTATGTATGTATGCATGTATGTACGTGTATATGTTTGTGTATGTATGTGTATATACGTGTATGTATATGTATGTTTATATATAAGTGTATGTGAGTGTGTGTGTTTGTGCATGTATATGTATGTGTGTGTATGATTATATATGTGTGTGTGTATATAATAATTATATATGATTATTATATATGTGTATATGATTATATATTATATATGTGTGTGCGTGCATGTGTATGTATGTGTATATATGTGTATAGGTTTGTGTATGTTTATGTATCTGCGTGTATATGTGTATATGCGTGTGTATGTGTTGAACTGAGTTGGTTAAGTTGTAGTTTTCAAGTCTTGTTGTTTAAAGATAGTCATTTGTTGCTTGTTAGATCTAATTACTTACTACAGGTCTGGTTTCACCCTGACCTTAGGTGTGAATTGAGCGGCGGGCTCAGTACTTATTGAATTGAGTTCAATTAGTATGATTCTAACATCAGATTCAGTGTGCTTTGCTTTGTCTCATTGCATTATCATCTGGATGTTTAAGGGCAGTTTCGCCCTGACTTTAGGTGTGAATTGTGGGGCGGGCTCAGCACTTATTGAACTGAGTTAAATTGGGATCATTCTAACATCAGATTCAGTGTGCTTTGCTTTGTCTCATTGGATTATCATATGGTTGGTTAAGGTGTAGTTTCACCCTGACAGTGTGTCTCGTTGCTTAAGGTAGGCTCTGAGTTTACTTGTAGATATGTCTGTATGTTTATATGTGTGTAGATATTTCTATATGTGTGTGTATGTATGTATGCATGTATGTACGTGTATATATGTGTGTATGTATGTGTATATACGTGTATGTATATGTATGTTTATATATGAGTGTATGTGAGTGTGTGTGTGTTGAACTGATTTGGTTAAGTTGTAGTTTTCAAGTCTTGTTGTTTAAACCTAGTTATTTGTTGCTTGTTAGATCTAATTACTTACTACAGGTCTAGTTTCACCCTGACCTTAGGTGTGAATTGAGGCGCAGGCTCAGCACTTATTGAACTGAGTTAAAATAGGATCATTCTAACATCAGATTCAGTGTGCTTTGAGTTCGTTAAGTTGTACTGAGTTGGTTAAGTTGTAGTTTTCAAGTCTTGTTGTTTAAAGATAGTTATTTGTTGATTGTTAGATGTAATTACTTACTACAGGTCTAGTTTCACCCTGACCTTAGGTCTGAATTGAGGGGCGGGCTCAGCACTTATTGAACTGAGTAAAAATAGGATCATTCTAACATCAGATTCAGTGTGCTTTGAGTTGGTTAAGTTGTACTGAGTTGGTTAAGTTGTAGTTTTCAAGTCTTGTTGTTTAAACCTAGTTATTTGTTGCTTGTTAGATCTAATTACTTACAACAGGTCTAGTTTCACCCTGACCTTAGGTGTGAATTGAGGGGCAGGCTCAGCACTTATTGAACTGAGTTAAAATAGGATCATTCTAACATCAGATTCAGTGTGCTTTGCTTTGTCTCATTGGATTATCATCTGGATGGTTAAGGGCAGTTTCGCTCTGACCTTAGGTGTGAATTGTGGGGCGGGCTCAGCACTTATTGAACTGATTTAAATTAGGATCATTCTAACATCAGATTCAGTGTGCTTTGGTTTGCCTCGTTGGATTATCATCTGGTTGGTTAAGGTGTAGTTTCACCCTGACAGTGTGTCTCGTTGCTCAAGGTAGGCTCTGAGTTCACTTGTAGATATGTCTGTATCTTTATATGTGTGTAGATATTTCTATGTGTGTGTGTATGTATGTATGCATGTATGTACGTGTATATGTTTGTGTATGTATGTGTATATACGTGTATGTATATGTATGTTTATATATGAGTGTATGTGAGTGTGTGTGTTTGTGCATGTATATGTATGTGTGTGTATGATTATATATGTGTGTGTGTATATAATAATTATATATGATTATTATATATGTGTATATGATTATATATTATATATGTGTGTGCGTGCATGTGTATGTATGTGTATATATGTGTACAGGTTTGTGTATGTTTATGTATCTGCGTGTATATGTGTATATGCGTGTGTATGTGTTGAACTGAGTTGGTTAAGTTGTAGTTTTCAAGTTTTGTTGTTTAAAGATAGTCATTTGTTGCTTGTTAGATGTAATTACTTACTACAGGTCTAGTTTCACCCTGACCTTAGGTCTGAATTGAGGGGCGGGCTCAGCACTTATTGAAAAGAGTTAAATTAGGATCATTCTAACATCAGATTCAGTGTGCTTTGAGTTGGTTAAGTTGTACTGAGTTGGTTAAGTTGTAGTTTTCAAGTCTTGTTGTTTAAACCTAGTTATTTGTTGCTTGTTACATCTAATTACTTACTACAGGTCTAGTTTCACCCTGACCTTAGGTGTGAATTGAGGGGCAGGCTCAGCACTTATTGAACTGAGTTAAATTAGGATCATTCTAACATCAGATTCAGTGTGCTTTGGTTTGCCTCGTTGGATTATCATCTGGTTGGTTAAGGTGTAGTTTCACCCTGACAGTGTGTCTCGTTGCTTAAGGTAAGCTCTGAGTTCACTTGTAGATATGTCTGTATGTTTATATGTGTGTAGATATTTATATATGTGTGTGTATGTATGTATGCATGTATGTACGTGTATATATGTGTGTATGTATGTGTATATACGTGTATGTATATGTATGTTTATATATGAGTGTGAGTGTGTGTGTGTGTGTTTGTGCATGTATATGGATGTGTATATGATTATATATGATTATATATTATATATGTGTGTGTGCGCGTATATGTGTATGTATGTGTATATGTCTGTGCGTGTGTTTGTATGTGTATATAGGTGTATGTATATGTATGTTTATATATGAGTGTATATGTGAGTGTGTATGTTTGTGTGTGTGTGGTGTGTGTATGTGCATATATATGTATATGTGTGTATGATTATATATATGTGTGTGTATATAATACTTATATATGATTATTATATATGTGTATATGATTATATATTATATATGTGTGTGCGTGCATGTGTATGTATGTGTGTATATGTGTACAGGTTTGTGTATGTTTATGTATCTGCGTGTATATGTGTATATGCGTGTGTATGTGTTGAACTGAGTTGGTTAAGTTGTAGTTTTCAAGTCTTGTTGTTTAAAGATAATTATTTGTTGCTTGTTAGATGTAATTACTTACTACATCTAACTTATTGAACTGAGTTAAATTAGGATCATTCTAACATCAGATTCAGTGTGCTTTGAGTTGGTTAAATTGTACTGAGTTGGTTAAGTTGTAGTTTTCAAGTCTTGTTGTTTAAAGATAGTTATTTGTTGATTGTTAGATGTAATTACTTACTACAGGTCTAGTTTCACCCTGACCTTAGGTGTGAATTGAGGGGCGGGCTCAGCACTTTTTGAACAGAGTAAAAATAGGATCATTCTAACATCAGATTCAGTGTACTTTGAGTTGGTTAAGTTGTACTGAGTTGGTTAAGTTGTAGTTTTCAAGTCTTGTTGTTTAAACCTAGTTATTTGTTGCATGTTAGATCTAATTACTTACTACAGGTCTAGTTTCACCCTGACCTTAGGTGTGAATTGAGGGGCAGGCTCAGCACTTATTGAACTGAGTTCAATTAGGATGATTCTAACATCAGATTCAGTGTGCTTTGCTTTGTCTCATTGGATTATCATCTGGTTGGTTATGGGCAGTTTCGCCCTGACCTTAGGTGTGAATTTTGGGGCGGGCTCAGCACTTATTGAACTGAGTTAAATTAGGATCATTCTAACATCAGATTCAGTGTGCTTTGGTTTGCCTCGTTGGATTATCATCTGGATGGTTAAGGGCAGTTTCGCTCTGACCTTAGGTGTGAATTGTGGGGCGGGCTCAGCACTTATTGAACTGATTTAAATTAGGATCATTCTAAAATCAGATTCAGTGTGCTTTGGTTTGCCTCGTTGGATTATCATCTGGTTGGTTAAGGTGTAGTTTCACCCTGACAGTGTGTCTCGTTGCTTAAGGTAGGCTCTGAGTTCACTTGTAGATATGTCTGTATGTTTATATGTGTGTAGATATTTATATGTGTGTGTATGTATGTATGCATGTATGTATGTGTATATATGTGTGTATGTATGCGTATATATGTGTATGTATGTATATGTATGTTTATATATGAGTGTATGTGATTGTGTGTGTGTGTTTGTGCATGTATATGGATGTATATATGATTATATATTATATATGTGTGTGTGCGCGTATATGTGTATGTATGTGTATATGTCTGTGCGTGTGTATGTATGTGTATATAGCTGTATGTATATGTATGTTTACATATGAGTGTATATGTGAGTGTGTATGTTTGTGTGTGTGTGTGTGGTGTGTGTATGTGCATATATATGTATATGTGTGTATGATTATATATGTGTGTATATAATAATTATATATGATTATTATATATGTGTATATGATTATATATTATATATGTGTGTGCGTGCATGTATATGTATGTGTATATATGTGTACAGGTTTGTGTATGTTTATGTATCTGCGTGTAGATGTGTATATGCGTGTGTATGTGTTGAACTCAGTTGGTTAAGTTGTAGTTTTCAAGTTTTGTTGTTTAAAGATGTTGTTTAGATGTTGTTATTTCTGGCTTGTTGTTATTAGATGTTGTTATTTGTTGCTTGTTAGATGTAATTACTTACTACAGGTCTAGTTTCACCCTGACCTTAGGTGTGAATTGAGGGGAAGGCTCAGAACTTATTGAACTGAGTTAAAATAGGATCATTCTAACATCAGATTCAGTGTGCTTGTTAGATCTAATTACTTACTACAGGTCTAGTTTCACCCTGACCTTAGGTGTGAATTGAGCGGCGGGCTCAGCACTTATTGAACTGAGTTAAATTAGGATCATTCTAATATCAGATTCAGTGTGCTTTGCTTTGTCTCATTGGATTATCATCTGGTTGGTTAAGGGCAGTTTCGCCCTGACTTTAGGTGTGAATTGTGGGGTGGGCTCAGCACTTATTGAACTGATTTAAATTAGGATCATTCTAAAATCAGATTCAGTGTGCTTTGCTTTGTCTCATTGGATTATCATCTGGTTGGTTAAGGGCAGTTTCGCCCTGACCTTAGGTGTGAATTGTGGGGCGGGCTCAGCACTTATTGAACTGATTTAAATTAGGATCATTCTAACATCAGATTCAGTGTGCTTTGGTTTGCCTCGTTGGATTATCATCTGGTTGGTTAAGGTGTAGTTTCACCCTGACAGTGTGTCTCGTTGCTTAAGGTAGGCTCTGAGTTCACTTGTAGATATGTCTGTATGTTTATATGTGTGTAGATATTTATATGTGTGTGTATGTATGTATGCATGTATGTACGTGTATATGTTTGTGTATGTATGTGTATATACGTGTATGTATATGTATGTTTATATATAAGTGTATGTGAGTGTGTGTGTTTGTGCATGTATATGTATGTGTGTGTATGATTATATATGTGTGTGTGTATATAATAATTATATATGATTATTATATATGTGTATATGATTATATATTATATATGTGTGTGCGTGCATGTGTATGTATGTGTATATATGTGTATAGGTTTGTGTATGTTTATGTATCTGCGTGTATATGTGTATATGCGTGTGTATGTGTTGAACTGAGTTGGTTAAGTTGTAGTTTTCAAGTCTTGTTGTTTAAAGATAGTCATTTGTTGCTTGTTAGATCTAATTACTTACTACAGGTCTGGTTTCACCCTGACCTTAGGTGTGAATTGAGCGGCGGGCTCAGTACTTATTGAATTGAGTTCAATTAGTATGATTCTAACATCAGATTCAGTGTGCTTTGCTTTGTCTCATTGCATTATCATCTGGATGTTTAAGGGCAGTTTTGCCCTGACTTTAGGTGTGAATTGTGGGGCGGGCTCAGCACTTATTGAACTGAGTTAAATTGGGATCATTCTAACATCAGATTCAGTGTGCTTTGCTTTGTCTCATTGGATTATCATATGGTTGGTTAAGGTGTAGTTTCACCCTGACAGTGTGTCTCGTTGCTTAAGGTAGGCTCTGAGTTTACTTGTAGATATGTCTGTATGTTTATATGTGTGTAGATATTTCTATATGTGTGTGTATGTATGTATGCATGTATGTACGTGTATATATGTGTGTATGTATGTGTATATACGTGTATGTATATGTATGTTTATATATGAGTGTATGTGAGTGTGTGTGTGTTGAACTGATTTGGTTAAGTTGTAGTTTTCAAGTCTTGTTGTTTAAACCTAGTTATTTGTTGCTTGTTAGATCTAATTACTTACTACAGGTCTAGTTTCACCCTGACCTTAGGTGTGAATTGAGGGGCAGGCTCAGCACTTATTGAACTGAGTTAAAATAGGATCATTCTAACATCAGATTCAGTGTGCTTTGAGTTCGTTAAGTTGTACTGAGTTGGTTAAGTTGTAGTTTTCAAGTCTTGTTGTTTAAAGATAGTTATTTGTTGATTGTTAGATGTAATTACTTACTACAGGTCTAGTTTCACCCTGACCTTAGGTCTGAATTGAGGGGCGGGCTCAGCACTTATTGAACTGAGTAAAAATAGGATCATTCTAACATCAGATTCAGTGTGCTTTGAGTTGGTTAAGTTGTACTGAGTTGGTTAAGTTGTAGTTTTCAAGTCTTGTTGTTTAAACCTAGTTATTTGTTGCTTGTTAGATCTAATTACTTACAACAGGTCTAGTTTCACCCTGACCTTAGGTGTGAATTGAGGGGCAGGCTCAGCACTTATTGAACTGAGTTAAAATAGGATCATTCTAACATCAGATTCAGTGTGCTTTGCTTTGTCTCATTGGATTATCATCTGGATGGTTAAGGGCAGTTTCGCTCTGACCTTAGGTGTGAATTGTGGGGCGGGCTCAGCACTTATTGAACTGATTTAAATTAGGATCATTCTAACATCAGATTCAGTGTGCTTTGGTTTGCCTCGTTGGATTATCATCTGGTTGGTTAAGGTGTAGTTTCACCCTGACAGTGTGTCTCGTTGCTCAAGGTAGGCTCTGAGTTCACTTGTAGATATGTCTGTATCTTTATATGTGTGTAGATATTTCTATGTGTGTGTGTATGTATGTATGCATGTATGTACGTGTATATGTTTGTGTATGTATGTGTATATACGTGTATGTATATGTATGTTTATATATGAGTGTATGTGAGTGTGTGTGTTTGTGCATGTATATGTATGTGTGTGTATGATTATATATGTGTGTGTGTATATAATAATTATATATGATTATTATATATGTGTATATGATTATATATTATATATGTGTGTGCGTGCATGTGTATGTATGTGTATATATGTGTACAGGTTTGTGTATGTTTATGTATCTGCGTGTATATGTGTATATGCGTGTGTATGTGTTGAACTGAGTTGGTTAAGTTGTAGTTTTCAAGTTTTGTTGTTTAAAGATAGTCATTTGTTGCTTGTTAGATGTAATTACTTACTACAGGTCTAGTTTCACCCTGACCTTAGGTCTGAATTGAGGGGCGGGCTCAGCACTTATTGAAAAGAGTTAAATTAGGATCATTCTAACATCAGATTCAGTGTGCTTTGAGTTGGTTAAGTTGTACTGAGTTGGTTAAGTTGTAGTTTTCAAGTCTTGTTGTTTAAACCTAGTTATTTGTTGCTTGTTACATCTAATTACTTACTACAGGTCTAGTTTCACCCTGACCTTAGGTGTGAATTGAGGGGCAGGCTCAGCACTTATTGAACTGAGTTAAATTAGGATCATTCTAACATCAGATTCAGTGTGCTTTGGTTTGCCTCGTTGGATTATCATCTGGTTGGTTAAGGTGTAGTTTCACCCTGACAGTGTGTCTCGTTGCTTAAGGTAAGCTCTGAGTTCACTTGTAGATATGTCTGTATGTTTATATGTGTGTAGATATTTATATATGTGTGTGTATGTATGTATGCATGTATGTACGTGTATATATGTGTGTATGTATGTGTATATACGTGTATGTATATGTATGTTTATATATGAGTGTGAGTGTGTGTGTGTGTGTTTGTGCATGTATATGGATGTGTATATGATTATATATGATTATATATTATATATGTGTGTGTGCGCGTATATGTGTATGTATGTGTATATGTCTGTGCGTGTGTTTGTATGTGTATATAGGTGTATGTATATGTATGTTTATATATGAGTGTATATGTGAGTGTGTATGTTTGTGTGTGTGTGGTGTGTGTATGTGCATATATATGTATATGTGTGTATGATTATATATATGTGTGTGTATATAATACTTATATATGATTATTATATATGTGTATATGATTATATATTATATATGTGTGTGCGTGCATGTGTATGTATGTGTGTATATGTGTACAGGTTTGTGTATGTTTATGTATCTGCGTGTATATGTGTATATGCGTGTGTATGTGTTGAACTGAGTTGGTTAAGTTGTAGTTTTCAAGTCTTGTTGTTTAAAGATAATTATTTGTTGCTTGTTAGATGTAATTACTTACTACATCTAACTTATTGAACTGAGTTAAATTAGGATCATTCTAACATCAGATTCAGTGTGCTTTGAGTTGGTTAAATTGTACTGAGTTGGTTAAGTTGTAGTTTTCAAGTCTTGTTGTTTAAAGATAGTTATTTGTTGATTGTTAGATGTAATTACTTACTACAGGTCTAGTTTCACCCTGACCTTAGGTGTGAATTGAGGGGCGGGCTCAGCACTTTTTGAACAGAGTAAAAATAGGATCATTCTAACATCAGATTCAGTGTACTTTGAGTTGGTTAAGTTGTACTGAGTTGGTTAAGTTGTAGTTTTCAAGTCTTGTTGTTTAAACCTAGTTATTTGTTGCATGTTAGATCTAATTACTTACTACAGGTCTAGTTTCACCCTGACCTTAGGTGTGAATTGAGGGGCAGGCTCAGCACTTATTGAACTGAGTTCAATTAGGATGATTCTAACATCAGATTCAGTGTGCTTTGCTTTGTCTCATTGGATTATCATCTGGTTGGTTATGGGCAGTTTCGCCCTGACCTTAGGTGTGAATTTTGGGGCGGGCTCAGCACTTATTGAACTGAGTTAAATTAGGATCATTCTAACATCAGATTCAGTGTGCTTTGGTTTGCCTCGTTGGATTATCATCTGGATGGTTAAGGGCAGTTTCGCTCTGACCTTAGGTGTGAATTGTGGGGCGGGCTCAGCACTTATTGAACTGATTTAAATTAGGATCATTCTAAAATCAGATTCAGTGTGCTTTGGTTTGCCTCGTTGGATTATCATCTGGTTGGTTAAGGTGTAGTTTCACCCTGACAGTGTGTCTCGTTGCTTAAGGTAGGCTCTGAGTTCACTTGTAGATATGTCTGTATGTTTATATGTGTGTAGATATTTATATGTGTGTGTATGTATGTATGCATGTATGTATGTGTATATATGTGTGTATGTATGCGTATATATGTGTATGTATGTATATGTATGTTTATATATGAGTGTATGTGATTGTGTGTGTGTGTTTGTGCATGTATATGGATGTATATATGATTATATATTATATATGTGTGTGTGCGCGTATATGTGTATGTATGTGTATATGTCTGTGCGTGTGTATGTATGTGTATATAGCTGTATGTATATGTATGTTTACATATGAGTGTATATGTGAGTGTGTATGTTTGTGTGTGTGTGTGTGGTGTGTGTATGTGCATATATATGTATATGTGTGTATGATTATATATGTGTGTATATAATAATTATATATGATTATTATATATGTGTATATGATTATATATTATATATGTGTGTGCGTGCATGTGTATGTATGTGTATATATGTGTACAGGTTTGTGTATGTTTATGTATCTGCGTGTAGATGTGTATATGCGTGTGTATGTGTTGAACTCAGTTGGTTAAGTTGTAGTTTTCAAGTTTTGTTGTTTAAAGATGTTGTTTAGATGTTGTTATTTCTGGCTTGTTGTTATTAGATGTTGTTATTTGTTGCTTGTTAGATGTAATTACTTACTACAGGTCTAGTTTCACCCTGACCTTAGGTGTGAATTGAGGGGAAGGCTCAGAACTTATTGAACTGAGTTAAAATAGGATCATTCTAACATCAGATTCAGTGTGCTTGTTAGATCTAATTACTTACTACAGGTCTAGTTTCACCCTGACCTTAGGTGTGAATTGAGCGGCGGGCTCAGCACTTATTGAACTGAGTTAAATTAGGATCATTCTAATATCAGATTCAGTGTGCTTTGCTTTGTCTCATTGGATTATCATCTGGTTGGTTAAGGGCAGTTTCGCCCTGACTTTAGGTGTGAATTGTGGGGTGGGCTCAGCACTTATTGAACTGATTTAAATTAGGATCATTCTAAAATCAGATTCAGTGTGCTTTGCTTTGTCTCATTGGATTATCATCTGGTTGGTTAAGGGCAGTTTCGCCCTGACCTTAGGTGTGAATTGTGGGGCGGGCTCAGCACTTATTGAACTGATTTAAATTAGGATCATTCTAACATCAGATTCAGTGTGCTTTGGTTTGCCTCGTTGGATTATCATCTGGTTGGTTAAGGTGTAGTTTCACCCTGACAGTGTGTCTCGTTGCTTAAGGTAGGCTCTGAGTTCACTTGTAGATATGTCTGTATGTTTATATGTGTGTAGATATTTATATGTGTGTGTATGTATGTATGCATGTATGTACGTGTATATGTTTGTGTATGTATGTGTATATACGTGTATGTATATGTATGTTTATATATAAGTGTATGTGAGTGTGTGTGTTTGTGCATGTATATGTATGTGTGTGTATGATTATATATGTGTGTGTGTATATAATAATTATATATGATTATTATATATGTGTATATGATTATATATTATATATGTGTGTGCGTGCATGTGTATGTATGTGTATATATGTGTATAGGTTTGTGTATGTTTATGTATCTGCGTGTATATGTGTATATGCGTGTGTATGTGTTGAACTGAGTTGGTTAAGTTGTAGTTTTCAAGTCTTGTTGTTTAAAGATAGTCATTTGTTGCTTGTTAGATCTAATTACTTACTACAGGTCTGGTTTCACCCTGACCTTAGGTGTGAATTGAGCGGCGGGCTCAGTACTTATTGAATTGAGTTCAATTAGTATGATTCTAACATCAGATTCAGTGTGCTTTGCTTTGTCTCATTGCATTATCATCTGGATGTTTAAGGGCAGTTTCGCCCTGACTTTAGGTGTGAATTGTGGGGCGGGCTCAGCACTTATTGAACTGAGTTAAATTGGGATCATTCTAACATCAGATTCAGTGTGCTTTGCTTTGTCTCATTGGATTATCATATGGTTGGTTAAGGTGTAGTTTCACCCTGACAGTGTGTCTCGTTGCTTAAGGTAGGCTCTGAGTTTACTTGTAGATATGTCTGTATGTTTATATGTGTGTAGATATTTCTATATGTGTGTGTATGTATGTATGCATGTATGTACGTGTATATATGTGTGTATGTATGTGTATATACGTGTATGTATATGTATGTTTATATATGAGTGTATGTGAGTGTGTGTGTGTTGAACTGATTTGGTTAAGTTGTAGTTTTCAAGTCTTGTTGTTTAAACCTAGTTATTTGTTGCTTGTTAGATCTAATTACTTACTACAGGTCTAGTTTCACCCTGACCTTAGGTGTGAATTGAGGGGCAGGCTCAGCACTTATTGAACTGAGTTAAAATAGGATCATTCTAACATCAGATTCAGTGTGCTTTGAGTTCGTTAAGTTGTACTGAGTTGGTTAAGTTGTAGTTTTCAAGTCTTGTTGTTTAAAGATAGTTATTTGTTGATTGTTAGATGTAATTACTTACTACAGGTCTAGTTTCACCCTGACCTTAGGTCTGAATTGAGGGGCGGGCTCAGCACTTATTGAACTGAGTAAAAATAGGATCATTCTAACATCAGATTCAGTGTGCTTTGAGTTGGTTAAGTTGTACTGAGTTGGTTAAGTTGTAGTTTTCAAGTCTTGTTGTTTAAACCTAGTTATTTGTTGCTTGTTAGATCTAATTACTTACAACAGGTCTAGTTTCACCCTGACCTTAGGTGTGAATTGAGGGGCAGGCTCAGCACTTATTGAACTGAGTTAAAATAGGATCATTCTAACATCAGATTCAGTGTGCTTTGCTTTGTCTCATTGGATTATCATCTGGATGGTTAAGGGCAGTTTCGCTCTGACCTTAGGTGTGAATTGTGGGGCGGGCTCAGCACTTATTGAACTGATTTAAATTAGGATCATTCTAACATCAGATTCAGTGTGCTTTGGTTTGCCTCGTTGGATTATCATCTGGTTGGTTAAGGTGTAGTTTCACCCTGACAGTGTGTCTCGTTGCTCAAGGTAGGCTCTGAGTTCACTTGTAGATATGTCTGTATCTTTATATGTGTGTAGATATTTCTATGTGTGTGTGTATGTATGTATGCATGTATGTACGTGTATATGTTTGTGTATGTATGTGTATATACGTGTATGTATATGTATGTTTATATATGAGTGTATGTGAGTGTGTGTGTTTGTGCATGTATATGTATGTGTGTGTATGATTATATATGTGTGTGTGTATATAATAATTATATATGATTATTATATATGTGTATATGATTATATATTATATATGTGTGTGCGTGCATGTGTATGTATGTGTATATATGTGTACAGGTTTGTGTATGTTTATGTATCTGCGTGTATATGTGTATATGCGTGTGTATGTGTTGAACTGAGTTGGTTAAGTTGTAGTTTTCAAGTTTTGTTGTTTAAAGATAGTCATTTGTTGCTTGTTAGATGTAATTACTTACTACAGGTCTAGTTTCACCCTGACCTTAGGTCTGAATTGAGGGGCGGGCTCAGCACTTATTGAAAAGAGTTAAATTAGGATCATTCTAACATCAGATTCAGTGTGCTTTGAGTTGGTTAAGTTGTACTGAGTTGGTTAAGTTGTAGTTTTCAAGTCTTGTTGTTTAAACCTAGTTATTTGTTGCTTGTTACATCTAATTACTTACTACAGGTCTAGTTTCACCCTGACCTTAGGTGTGAATTGAGGGGCAGGCTCAGCACTTATTGAACTGAGTTAAATTAGGATCATTCTAACATCAGATTCAGTGTGCTTTGGTTTGCCTCGTTGGATTATCATCTGGTTGGTTAAGGTGTAGTTTCACCCTGACAGTGTGTCTCGTTGCTTAAGGTAAGCTCTGAGTTCACTTGTAGATATGTCTGTATGTTTATATGTGTGTAGATATTTATATATGTGTGTGTATGTATGTATGCATGTATGTACGTGTATATATGTGTGTATGTATGTGTATATACGTGTATGTATATGTATGTTTATATATGAGTGTATGTGAGTGTGTGTGTGTGTGTTTGTGCATGTATATGGATGTGTATATGATTATATATGATTATATATTATATATGTGTGTGTGCGCGTATATGTGTATGTATGTGTATATGTCTGTGCGTGTGTTTGTATGTGTATATAGGTGTATGTATATGTATGTTTATATATGAGTGTATATGTGAGTGTGTATGTTTGTGTGTGTGTGGTGTGTGTATGTGCATATATATGTATATGTGTGTATGATTATATATATGTGTGTGTATATAATACTTATATATGATTATTATATATGTGTATATGATTATATATTATATATGTGTGTGCGTGCATGTGTATGTATGTGTGTATATGTGTACAGGTTTGTGTATGTTTATGTATCTGCGTGTATATGTGTATATGCGTGTGTATGTGTTGAACTGAGTTGGTTAAGTTGTAGTTTTCAAGTCTTGTTGTTTAAAGATAATTATTTGTTGCTTGTTAGATGTAATTACTTACTACATCTAACTTATTGAACTGAGTTAAATTAGGATCATTCTAACATCAGATTCAGTGTGCTTTGAGTTGGTTAAATTGTACTGAGTTGGTTAAGTTGTAGTTTTCAAGTCTTGTTGTTTAAAGATAGTTATTTGTTGATTGTTAGATGTAATTACTTACTACAGGTCTAGTTTCACCCTGACCTTAGGTGTGAATTGAGGGGCGGGCTCAGCACTTTTTGAACAGAGTAAAAATAGGATCATTCTAACATCAGATTCAGTGTACTTTGAGTTGGTTAAGTTGTACTGAGTTGGTTAAGTTGTAGTTTTCAAGTCTTGTTGTTTAAACCTAGTTATTTGTTGCATGTTATATCTAATTACTTACTACAGGTCTAGTTTCACCCTGACCTTAGGTGTGAATTGAGGGGCAGGCTCAGCACTTATTGAACTGACTTCAATTAGGATGATTCTAACATCAGATTCAGTGTGCTTTGCTTTGTCTCATTGGATTATCATCTGGTTGGTTATGGGCAGTTTCGCCCTGACCTTAGGTGTGAATTTTGGGGCGGGCTCAGCACTTATTGAACTGAGTTAAATTAGGATCATTCTAACATCAGATTCAGTGTGCTTTGGTTTGCCTCGTTGGATTATCATCTGGATGGTTAAGGGCAGTTTCGCTCTGACCTTAGGTGTGAATTGTGGGGCGGGCTCAGCACTTATTGAACTGATTTAAATTAGGATCATTCTAAAATCAGATTCAGTGTGCTTTGGTTTGCCTCGTTGGATTATCATCTGGTTGGTTAAGGTGTAGTTTCACCCTGACAGTGTGTCTCGTTGCTTAAGGTAGGCTCTGAGTTCACTTGTAGATATGTCTGTATGTTTATATGTGTGTAGATATTTATATGTGTGTGTATGTATGTATGCATGTATGTATGTGTATATATGTGTGTATGTATGCGTATATATGTGTATGTATGTATATGTATGTTTATATATGAGTGTATGTGATTGTGTGTGTGTGTTTGTGCATGTATATGGATGTATATATGATTATATATTATATTTGTGTGTGTGCGCGTATATGTGTATGTATGTGTATATGTCTGTGCGTGTGTATGTATGTGTATATAGCTGTATGTATATGTATGTTTACATATGAGTGTATATGTGAGTGTGTATGTTTGTGTGTGTGTGTGTGGTGTGTGTATGTGCATATATATGTATATGTGTGTATGATTATATATGTGTGTATATAATAATTATATATGATTATTATATATGTGTATATGATTATATATTATATATGTGTGTGCGTGCATGTGTATGTATGTGTATATATGTGTACAGGTTTGTGTATGTTTATGTATCTGCGTGTAGATGTGTATATGCGTGTGTATGTGTTGAACTCAGTTGGTTAAGTTGTAGTTTTCAAGTTTTGTTGTTTAAAGATGTTGTTTAGATGTTGTTATTTCTGGCTTGTTGTTATTAGATGTTGTTATTTGTTGCTTGTTAGATGTAATTACTTACTACAGGTCTAGTTTCACCCTGACCTTAGGTGTGAATTGAGGGGAAGGCTCAGAACTTATTGAACTGAGTTAAAATAGGATCATTCTAACATCAGATTCAGTGTGCTTGTTAGATCTAATTACTTACTACAGGTCTAGTTTCACCCTGACCTTAGGTGTGAATTGAGCGGCGGGCTCAGCACTTATTGAACTGAGTTAAAATAGGATCATTCTAACATCAGATTCAGTGTGCTTTGCTTTGTCTCATTGGATTATCATCTGGATGGTTAAGGGCAGTTTCGCTCTGACCTTAGGTGTGAATTGTGGGGCGGGCTCAGCACTTATTGAACTGATTTAAATTAGGATCATTCTAACATCAGATTCAGTGTGCTTTGGTTTGCCTCGTTGGATTATCATCTGGTTGGTTAAGGTGTAGTTTCACCCTGACAGTGTGTCTCGTTGCTCAAGGTAGGCTCTGAGTTCACTTGTAGATATGTCTGTATCTTTATATGTGTGTAGATATTTCTATGTGTGTGTGTATGTATGTATGCATGTATGTACGTGTATATGTTTGTGTATGTATGTGTATATACGTGTATGTATATGTATGTTTATATATGAGTGTATGTGAGTGTGTGTGTTTGTGCATGTATATGTATGTGTGTGTATGATTATATATGTGTGTGTATATAATAATTATATATGATTATTATATATGTGTATATGATTATATATTATATATGTGTGTGCGTGCATGTGTATGTATGTGTATATATGTGTACAGGTTTGTGTATGTTTATGTATCTGCGTGTATATGTGTATATGCGTGTGTATGTGTTGAACTGAGTTGGTTAAGTTGTAGTTTTCAAGTTTTGTTGTTTAAAGATAGTCATTTGTTGCTTGTTAGATGTAATTACTTACTACAGGTCTAGTTTCACCCTGACCTTAGGTCTGAATTGAGGGGCGGGCTCAGCACTTATTGAAAAGAGTTAAATTAGGATCATTCTAACATCAGATTCAGTGTGCTTTGAGTTGGTTAAGTTGTACTGAGTTGGTTAAGTTGTAGTTTTCAAGTCTTGTTGTTTAAACCTAGTTATTTGTTGCTTGTTACATCTAATTACTTACTACAGGTCTAGTTTCACCCTGACCTTAGGTGTGAATTGAGGGGCAGGCTCAGCACTTATTGAACTGAGTTAAATTAGGATCATTCTAACATCAGATTCAGTGTGCTTTGGTTTGCCTCGTTGGATTATCATCTGGTTGGTTAAGGTGTAGTTTCACCCTGACAGTGTGTCTCGTTGCTTAAGGTAAGCTCTGAGTTCACTTGTAGATATGTCTGTATGTTTATATGTGTGTAGATATTTATATATGTGTGTGTATGTATGTATGCATGTATGTACGTGTATATATGTGTGTATGTATGTGTATATACGTGTATGTATATGTATGTTTATATATGAGTGTGAGTGTGTGTGTGTGTGTTTGTGCATGTATATGGATGTGTATATGATTATATATGATTATATATTATATATGTGTGTGTGCGCGTATATGTGTATGTATGTGTATATGTCTGTGCGTGTGTTTGTATGTGTATATAGGTGTATGTATATGTATGTTTATATATGAGTGTATATGTGAGTGTGTATGTTTGTGTGTGTGTGGTGTGTGTATGTGCATATATATGTATATGTGTGTATGATTATATATATGTGTGTGTATATAATACTTATATATGATTATTATATATGTGTATATGATTATATATTATATATGTGTGTGCGTGCATGTGTATGTATGTGTGTATATGTGTACAGGTTTGTGTATGTTTATGTATCTGCGTGTATATGTGTATATGCGTGTGTATGTGTTGAACTGAGTTGGTTAAGTTGTAGTTTTCAAGTCTTGTTGTTTAAAGATAATTATTTGTTGCTTGTTAGATGTAATTACTTACTACATCTAACTTATTGAACTGAGTTAAATTAGGATCATTCTAACATCAGATTCAGTGTGCTTTGAGTTGGTTAAATTGTACTGAGTTGGTTAAGTTGTAGTTTTCAAGTCTTGTTGTTTAAAGATAGTTATTTGTTGATTGTTAGATGTAATTACTTACTACAGGTCTAGTTTCACCCTGACCTTAGGTGTGAATTGAGGGGCGGGCTCAGCACTTTTTGAACAGAGTAAAAATAGGATCATTCTAACATCAGATTCAGTGTACTTTGAGTTGGTTAAGTTGTACTGAGTTGGTTAAGTTGTAGTTTTCAAGTCTTGTTGTTTAAACCTAGTTATTTGTTGCATGTTAGATCTAATTACTTACTACAGGTCTAGTTTCACCCTGACCTTAGGTGTGAATTGAGGGGCAGGCTCAGCACTTATTGAACTGAGTTCAATTAGGATGATTCTAACATCAGATTCAGTGTGCTTTGCTTTGTCTCATTGGATTATCATCTGGTTGGTTATGGGCAGTTTCGCCCTGACCTTAGGTGTGAATTTTGGGGCGGGCTCAGCACTTATTGAACTGAGTTAAATTAGGATCATTCTAACATCAGATTCAGTGTGCTTTGGTTTGCCTCGTTGGATTATCATCTGGATGGTTAAGGGCAGTTTCGCTCTGACCTTAGGTGTGAATTGTGGGGCGGGCTCAGCACTTATTGAACTGATTTAAATTAGGATCATTCTAAAATCAGATTCAGTGTGCTTTGGTTTGCCTCGTTGGATTATCATCTGGTTGGTTAAGGTGTAGTTTCACCCTGACAGTGTGTCTCGTTGCTTAAGGTAGGCTCTGAGTTCACTTGTAGATATGTCTGTATGTTTATATGTGTGTAGATATTTATATGTGTGTGTATGTATGTATGCATGTATGTATGTGTATATATGTGTGTATGTATGCGTATATATGTGTATGTATGTATATGTATGTTTATATATGAGTGTATGTGATTGTGTGTGTGTGTTTGTGCATGTATATGGATGTATATATGATTATATATTATATATGTGTGTGTGCGCGTATATGTGTATGTATGTGTATATGTCTGTGCGTGTGTATGTATGTGTATATAGCTGTATGTATATGTATGTTTACATATGAGTGTATATGTGAGTGTGTATGTTTGTGTGTGTGTGTGTGGTGTGTGTATGTGCATATATATGTATATGTGTGTATGATTATATATGTGTGTATATAATAATTATATATGATTATTATATATGTGTATATGATTATATATTATAAATGTGTGTGCGTGCATGTGTATGTATGTGTATATATGTGTACAGGTTTGTGTATGTTTATGTATCTGCGTGTAGATGTGTATATGCGTGTGTATGTGTTGAACTCAGTTGGTTAAGTTGTAGTTTTCAAGTTTTGTTGTTTAAAGATGTTGTTTAGATGTTGTTATTTCTGGCTTGTTGTTATTAGATGTTGTTATTTGTTGCTTGTTAGATGTAATTACTTACTACAGGTCTAGTTTCACCCTGACCTTAGGTGTGAATTGAGGGGAAGGCTCAGAACTTATTGAACTGAGTTAAAATAGGATCATTCTAACATCAGATTCAGTGTGCTTGTTAGATCTAATTACTTACTACAGGTCTAGTTTCACCCTGACCTTAGGTGTGAATTGAGCGGCGGGCTCAGCACTTATTGAACTGAGTTAAATTAGGATCATTCTAATATCAGATTCAGTGTGCTTTGCTTTGTCTCATTGGATTATCATCTGGTTGGTTAAGGGCAGTTTCGCCCTGACTTTAGGTGTGAATTGTGGGGTGGGCTCAGCACTTATTGAACTGATTTAAATTAGGATCATTCTAAAATCAGATTCAGTGTGCTTTGCTTTGTCTCATTGGATTATCATCTGGTTGGTTAAGGGCAGTTTCGCCCTGACCTTAGGTGTGAATTGTGGGGCGGGCTCAGCACTTATTGAACTGATTTAAATTAGGATCATTCTAACATCAGATTCAGTGTGCTTTGGTTTGCCTCGTTGGATTATCATCTGGTTGGTTAAGGTGTAGTTTCACCCTGACAGTGTGTCTCGTTGCTTAAGGTAGGCTCTGAGTTCACTTGTAGATATGTCTGTATGTTTATATGTGTGTAGATATTTATATGTGTGTGTATGTATGTATGCATGTATGTACGTGTATATGTTTGTGTATGTATGTGTATATACGTGTATGTATATGTATGTTTATATATAAGTGTATGTGAGTGTGTGTGTTTGTGCATGTATATGTATGTGTGTGTATGATTATATATGTGTGTGTGTATATAATAATTATATATGATTATTATATATGTGTATATGATTATATATTATATATGTGTGTGCGTGCATGTGTATGTATGTGTATATATGTGTATAGGTTTGTGTATGTTTATGTATCTGCGTGTATATGTGTATATGCGTGTGTATGTGTTGAACTGAGTTGGTTAAGTTGTAGTTTTCAAGTCTTGTTGTTTAAAGATAGTCATTTGTTGCTTGTTAGATCTAATTACTTACTACAGGTCTGGTTTCACCCTGACCTTAGGTGTGAATTGAGCGGCGGGCTCAGTACTTATTGAATTGAGTTCAATTAGTATGATTCTAACATCAGATTCAGTGTGCTTTGCTTTGTCTCATTGCATTATCATCTGGATGTTTAAGGGCAGTTTCGCCCTGACTTTAGGTGTGAATTGTGGGGCGGGCTCAGCACTTATTGAACTGAGTTAAATTGGGATCATTCTAACATCAGATTCAGTGTGCTTTGCTTTGTCTCATTGGCTTATCATATGGTTGGTTAAGGTGTAGTTTCACCCTGACAGTGTGTCTCGTTGCTTAAGGTAGGCTCTGAGTTTACTTGTAGATATGTCTGTATGTTTATATGTGTGTAGATATTTCTATATGTGTGTGTATGTATGTATGCATGTATGTACGTGTATATATGTGTGTATGTATGTGTATATACGTGTATGTATATGTATGTTTATATATGAGTGTATGTGAGTGTGTGTGTGTTGAACTGATTTGGTTAAGTTGTAGTTTTCAAGTCTTGTTGTTTAAACCTAGTTATTTGTTGCTTGTTAGATCTAATTACTTACTACAGGTCTAGTTTCACCCTGACCTTAGGTGTGAATTGAGGGGCAGGCTCAGCACTTATTGAACTGAGTTAAAATAGGATCATTCTAACATCAGATTCAGTGTGCTTTGAGTTCGTTAAGTTGTACTGAGTTGGTTAAGTTGTAGTTTTCAAGTCTTGTTGTTTAAAGATAGTTATTTGTTGATTGTTAGATGTAATTACTTACTACAGGTCTAGTTTCACCCTGACCTTAGGTCTGAATTGAGGGGCGGGCTCAGCACTTATTGAACTGAGTAAAAATAGGATCATTCTAACATCAGATTCAGTGTGCTTTGAGTTGGTTAAGTTGTACTGAGTTGGTTAAGTTGTAGTTTTCAAGTCTTGTTGTTTAAACCTAGTTATTTGTTGCTTGTTAGATCTAATTACTTACAACAGGTCTAGTTTCACCCTGACCTTAGGTGTGAATTGAGGGGCAGGCTCAGCACTTATTGAACTGAGTTAAAATAGGATCATTCTAACATCAGATTCAGTGTGCTTTGCTTTGTCTCATTGGATTATCATCTGGATGGTTAAGGGCAGTTTCGCTCTGACCTTAGGTGTGAATTGTGGGGCGGGCTCAGCACTTATTGAACTGATTTAAATTAGGATCATTCTAACATCAGATTCAGTGTGCTTTGGTTTGCCTCGTTGGATTATCATCTGGTTGGTTAAGGTGTAGTTTCACCCTGACAGTGTGTCTCGTTGCTCAAGGTAGGCTCTGAGTTCACTTGTAGATATGTCTGTATCTTTATATGTGTGTAGATATTTCTATGTGTGTGTGTATGTATGTATGCATGTATGTACGTGTATATGTTTGTGTATGTATGTGTATATACGTGTATGTATATGTATGTTTATATATGAGTGTATGTGAGTGTGTGTTTGTGCATGTATATGTATGTGTGTGTATGATTATATATGTGTGTGTATATAATAATTATATATGATTATTATATATGTGTATATGATTATATATTATATGTGTGTGCGTGCATGTGTATGTATGTGTATATATGTGTACAGGTTTGTGTATGTTTATGTATCTGCGTGTATATGTGTATATGCGTGTGTATGTGTTGAACTGAGTTGGTTAAGTTGTAGTTTTCAAGTTTTGTTGTTTAAAGATAGTCATTTGTTGCTTGTTAGATGTAATTACTTACTACAGGTCTAGTTTCACCCTGACCTTAGGTCTGAATTGAGGGGCGGGCTCAGCACTTATTGAAAAGAGTTAAATTAGGATCATTCTAACATCAGATTCAGTGTGCTTTGAGTTGGTTAAGTTGTACTGAGTTGGTTAAGTTGTAGTTTTCAAGTCTTGTTGTTTAAACCTAGTTATTTGTTGCTTGTTACATCTAATTACTTACTACAGGTCTAGTTTCACCCTGACCTTAGGTGTGAATTGAGGGGCAGGCTCAGCACTTATTGAACTGAGTTAAATTAGGATCATTCTAACATCAGATTCAGTGTGCTTTGGTTTGCCTCGTTGGATTATCATCTGGTTGGTTAAGGTGTAGTTTCACCCTGACAGTGTGTCTCGTTGCTTAAGGTAAGCTCTGAGTTCACTTGTAGATATGTCTGTATGTTTATATGTGTGTAGATATTTATATATGTGTGTGTATGTATGTATGCATGTATGTACGTGTATATATGTGTGTATGTATGTGTATATACGTGTATGTATATGTATGTTTATATATGAGTGTATGTGAGTGTGTGTGTGTGTGTTTGTGCATGTATATGGATGTGTATATGATTATATATGATTATATATTATATATGTGTGTGTGCGCGTATATGTGTATGTATGTGTATATGTCTGTGCGTGTGTTTGTATGTGTATATAGGTGTATGTATATGTATGTTTATATATGAGTGTATATGTGAGTGTGTATGTTTGTGTGTGTGTGGTGTGTGTATGTGCATATATATGTATATGTGTGTATGATTATATATATGTGTGTGTATATAATACTTATATATGATTATTATATATGTGTATATGATTATATATTATATATGTGTGTGCGTGCATGTGTATGTATGTGTGTATATGTGTACAGGTTTGTGTATGTTTATGTATCTGCGTGTATATGTGTATATGCGTGTGTATGTGTTGAACTGAGTTGGTTAAGTTGTAGTTTTCAAGTCTTGTTGTTTAAAGATAATTATTTGTTGCTTGTTAGATGTAATTACTTACTACATCTAACTTATTGAACTGAGTTAAATTAGGATCATTCTAACATCAGATTCAGTGTGCTTTGAGTTGGTTAAATTGTACTGAGTTGGTTAAGTTGTAGTTTTCAAGTCTTGTTGTTTAAAGATAGTTATTTGTTGATTGTTAGATGTAATTACTTACTACAGGTCTAGTTTCACCCTGACCTTAGGTGTGAATTGAGGGGCGGGCTCAGCACTTTTTGAACAGAGTAAAAATAGGATCATTCTAACATCAGATTCAGTGTACTTTGAGTTGGTTAAGTTGTACTGAGTTGGTTAAGTTGTAGTTTTCAAGTCTTGTTGTTTAAACCTAGTTATTTGTTGCATGTTAGATCTAATTACTTACTACAGGTCTAGTTTCACCCTGACCTTAGGTGTGAATTGAGGGGCAGGCTCAGCACTTATTGAACTGAGTTCAATTAGGATGATTCTAACATCAGATTCAGTGTGCTTTGCTTTGTCTCATTGGATTATCATCTGGTTGGTTATGGGCAGTTTCGCCCTGACCTTAGGTGTGAATTTTGGGGCGGGCTCAGCACTTATTGAACTGAGTTAAATTAGGATCATTCTAACATCAGATTCAGTGTGCTTTGGTTTGCCTCGTTGGATTATCATCTGGATGGTTAAGGGCAGTTTCGCTCTGACCTTAGGTGTGAATTGTGGGGCGGGCTCAGCACTTATTGAACTGATTTAAATTAGGATCATTCTAAAATCAGATTCAGTGTGCTTTGGTTTGCCTCGTTGGATTATCATCTGGTTGGTTAAGGTGTAGTTTCACCCTGACAGTGTGTCTCGTTGCTTAAGGTAGGCTCTGAGTTCACTTGTAGATATGTCTGTATGTTTATATGTGTGTAGATATTTATATGTGTGTGTATGTATGTATGCATGTATGTATGTGTATATATGTGTGTATGTATGCGTATATATGTGTATGTATGTATATGTATGTTTATATATGAGTGTATGTGATTGTGTGTGTGTGTTTGTGCATGTATATGGATGTATATATGATTATATATTATATATGTGTGTGTGCGCGTATATGTGTATGTATGTGTATATGTCTGTGCGTGTGTATGTATGTGTATATAGCTGTATGTATATGTATGTTTACATATGAGTGTATATGTGAGTGTGTATGTTTGTGTGTGTGTGTGTGGTGTGTGTATGTGCATATATATGTATATGTGTGTATGATTATATATGTGTGTATATAATAATTATATATGATTATTATATATGTGTATATGATTATATATTATATATGTGTGTGCGTGCATGTGTATATATGTGTACAGGTTTGTGTATGTTTATGTATCTGCGTGTAGATGTGTATATGCGTGTGTATGTGTTGAACTCAGTTGGTTAAGTTGTAGTTTTCAAGTTTTGTTGTTTAAAGATGTTGTTTAGATGTTGTTATTTCTGGCTTGTTGTTATTAGATGTTGTTATTTGTTGCTTGTTAGATGTAATTACTTACTACAGGTCTAGTTTCACCCTGACCTTAGGTGTGAATTGAGGGGAAGGCTCAGAACTTATTGAACTGAGTTAAAATAGGATCATTCTAACATCAGATTCAGTGTGCTTGTTAGATCTAATTACTTACTACAGGTCTAGTTTCACCCTGACCTTAGGTGTGAATTGAGCGGCGGGCTCAGCACTTATTGAACTGAGTTAAATTAGGATCATTCTAATATCAGATTCAGTGTGCTTTGCTTTGTCTCATTGGATTATCATCTGGTTGGTTAAGGGCAGTTTCGCCCTGACTTTAGGTGTGAATTGTGGGGTGGGCTCAGCACTTATTGAACTGATTTAAATTAGGATCATTCTAAAATCAGATTCAGTGTGCTTTGCTTTGTCTCATTGGATTATCATCTGGTTGGTTAAGGGCAGTTTCGCCCTGACCTTAGGTGTGAATTGTGGGGCGGGCTCAGCACTTATTGAACTGATTTAAATTAGGATCATTCTAACATCAGATTCAGTGTGCTTTGGTTTGCCTCGTTGGATTATCATCTGGTTGGTTAAGGTGTAGTTTCACCCTGACAGTGTGTCTCGTTGCTTAAGGTAGGCTCTGAGTTCACTTGTAGATATGTCTGTATGTTTATATGTGTGTAGATATTTATATGTGTGTGTATGTATGTATGCATGTATGTACGTGTATATGTTTGTGTATGTATGTGTATATACGTGTATGTATATGTATGTTTATATATAAGTGTATGTGAGTGTGTGTGTTTGTGCATGTATATGTATGTGTGTGTATGATTATATATGTGTGTGTGTATATAATAATTATATATGATTATTATATATGTGTATATGATTATATATTATATATGTGTGTGCGTGCATGTGTATGTATGTGTATATATGTGTATAGGTTTGTGTATGTTTATGTATCTGCGTGTATATGTGTATATGCGTGTGTATGTGTTGAACTGAGTTGGTTAAGTTGTAGTTTTCAAGTCTTGTTGTTTAAAGATAGTCATTTGTTGCTTGTTAGATCTAATTACTTACTACAGGTCTGGTTTCACCCTGACCTTAGGTGTGAATTGAGCGGCGGGCTCAGTACTTATTGAATTGAGTTCAATTAGTATGATTCTAACATCAGATTCAGTGTGCTTTGCTTTGTCTCATTGCATTATCATCTGGATGTTTAAGGGCAGTTTCGCCCTGACTTTAGGTGTGAATTGTGGGGCGGGCTCAGCACTTATTGAACTGAGTTAAATTGGGATCATTCTAACATCAGATTCAGTGTGCTTTGCTTTGTCTCATTGGATTATCATATGGTTGGTTAAGGTGTAGTTTCACCCTGACAGTGTGTCTCGTTGCTTAAGGTAGGCTCTGAGTTTACTTGTAGATATGTCTGTATGTTTATATGTGTGTAGATATTTCTATATGTGTGTGTATGTATGTATGCATGTATGTACGTGTATATATGTGTGTATGTATGTGTATATACGTGTATGTATATGTATGTTTATATATGAGTGTATGTGAGTGTGTGTGTGTTGAACTGATTTGGTTAAGTTGTAGTTTTCAAGTCTTGTTGTTTAAACCTAGTTATTTGTTGCTTGTTAGATCTAATTACTTACTACAGGTCTAGTTTCACCCTGACCTTAGGTGTGAATTGAGGGGCAGGCTCAGCACTTATTGAACTGAGTTAAAATAGGATCATTCTAACATCAGATTCAGTGTGCTTTGAGTTCGTTAAGTTGTACTGAGTTGGTTAAGTTGTAGTTTTCAAGTCTTGTTGTTTAAAGATAGTTATTTGTTGCTTGTTAGATCTAATTACTTACTACAGGTCTAGTTTCACCCTGACCTTAGGTGTGAATTGAGGGGCAGGCTCAGCACTTATTGAACTGAGTTAAATTAGGATCATTCTAACATCAGATTCAGTGTGCTTTGAGTTGGTTAAGTTGTACTGAGTTGGTTAAGTTGTAGTTTTCAAGTCTTGTTGTTTAAACCTAGTTATTTGTGGCTTGTTAGATCTAATTACTTACTACAGGTCTAGTTTCACCCTGACCTTAGGTGTGAATTGAGCGGCGGGCTCAGTACTTATTGAACTGAGTTCAATTAGGATGATTCTAACATCAGATTCAGTGTGCTTTGCTTTGTCTCATTGGATTATCATCTGGATGGTTAAGGGCAGTTTCGCCCTGACTTTAGGTGTGAATTGTGGGGCGGTCTTAGAATTTATTGAACTGAGTTAAATTAGGATCATTCTAACATCAGATTCAGTGTGCTTTGCTTTGTCTCATTGGATTATCATCTGGTTGGTTAAGGTGTAGTTTCACCCTGACAGTGTGTCTCGTTGCTTAAGGTAGGCTCTGAGTTCACTTGTAGATATGTCTGTATGTTTATATGTGTGTAGATATTTATATGTGTGTGTATGTATGTATGCATGTATGTATGTGTATATATGTGTGTATGTATGCGTATATATGTGTATGTATGCATATGTATGTTTATATATGAGTGTATGTGATTGTGTGTTTGTGTGTGTGTGTGTGTTTGTGCATGTATATGGATGTATATATGATTATATATTATATATGTGTGTGTGCGCGTATATGTGTATGTATGTGTATATGTCTGTGCGTGTGTATGTATGTGTATATAGCTGTATGTATATGTATGTTTACATATGAGTGTATATGTGAGTGTGTATGTTTGTGTGTGTGTGTGTGGTGTGTGTATGTGCATATATATGTATATGTGTGTATGATTATATATGTGTGTATATAATTATATATGATTATTATATATGTGTATATGATTATATATTATATATGTGTATGCGTGCATGTGTATGTATGTGTATATATGTGTACAGGTTTGTGTATGTTTATGTATCTGCGTGTAGATGTGTATATGCGTGTGTATGTGTTGAACTGAGTTGGTTAAGTTGTAGTTTTCAAATTTTGTTGTTTAAAGATGTTGTTTAGATGTTGTTATTTCTGGCTTGTTGTTATTAGATGTTGTTATTTGTTGCTTATTAGATGTAATTACTTACTACAGGTCTAGTTTCACCCTGACCTTAGGTGTGAATTGAGGGGAAGGCTCAGAATTTATTGAACTGAGTTAAAATAGGATCATTCTAACATCAGATTCAGTGTGCTTGTTAGATCTAATTACTTACTACAGGTTTAGTTTCACCCTGACCTTAGGTGTGAATTGAGAGGCGGGCTCAGCACTTATTGAAATGAGTTCAATTAGTATGATTCTAACATCAGATTCAGTGTGCTTTGCTTTGTCTCATTGGATTATCATCTGGATGGTTAAGGGTAGTTTCGCCCTGACCTTAGGTGTGAATTGTGGGGCGGGCTCAGCACTTATTGAACTGATTTAAATTAGGATCATTCTAACATCAGATTCAGTGTGCTTTGGTTTGCCTCGTTGGATTATCATCTGGTTGGTTAAGGTGTAGTTTCACCCTGACAGTGTGTCTCGTTGCTTAAGGTAGGCTCTGAGTTCACTTGTAGATATGTCTGTATGTTTATATGTGTGTAGATATTTATATGTGTGTGTATGTATGTATGCATGTATGTACGTGTATATATGTGTGTATGTATGTGTATATACGTGTATGTATATGTATGTTTATATATGAGTTTGAGTGTGTGTTTGTGTGTGTGTGTGTGAATGTGCATGTATATGTATGTGTATATGATTATATGATTATATATTATATATGTGTGTGTGCGCGTATATGTGTATATGTCTGTGCGTGTGTATGTATGTGCATATAGGTGTATGTATATGTATGTTTATATATGAGTGTATATGTGAGTGTGGTGTGTGTATGTGCATATATATGTATATTTGTGTATGATTATATATGTGTGTGTGTGTATATAATAATTATATATGATTATTATATATGTGTATATGATTATATAATATATATATGTGTGTGCGTGCATGTGTATGTATGTGTATATATGTGTACAGGTTTGTGTATGTTTATGTATCTGCGTGTATATGTGTATATGCGTGTGTATGTGTTGAACTGAGTTGGTTAAGATGTAGTTTTCAAGTTTTGTTGTTTAAAGATAGTTATTTGTTGATTGTTAGATGTAATTACTTACTACAGGTCTAGTTTCACCCTGACCTTAGGTCTGAATTGAGGGGCGGGCTCAGCACTTATTGAACTGAGTAAAAATAGGATCATTCTAACATCAGATTCAGTGTGCTTTGAGTTGGTTAAGTTGTACTGAGTTGGTTAAGTTGTAGTTTTCAAGTCTTGTTGTTTAAACCTAGTTATTTGTTGCTTGTTAGATCTAATTACTTACAACAGGTCTAGTTTCACCCTGACCTTAGGTGTGAATTGAGGGGCAGGCTCAGCACTTATTGAACTGAGTTAAAATAGGATCATTCTAACATCAGATTCAGTGTGCTTTGCTTTGTCTCATTGGATTATCATCTGGATGGTTAAGGGCAGTTTCGCTCTGACCTTAGGTGTGAATTGTGGGGCGGGCTCAGCACTTATTGAACTGATTTAAATTAGGATCATTCTAACATCAGATTCAGTGTGCTTTGGTTTGCCTCGTTGGATTATCATCTGGTTGGTTAAGGTGTAGTTTCACCCTGACAGTGTGTCTCGTTGCTCAAGGTAGGCTCTGAGTTCACTTGTAGATATGTCTGTATCTTTATATGTGTGTAGATATTTCTATGTGTGTGTGTATGTATGTATGCATGTATGTACGTGTATATGTTTGTGTATGTATGTGTATATACGTGTATGTATATGTATGTTTATATATGAGTGTATGTATGTGAGTGTGTGTGTTTGTGCATGTATATGTATGTGTGTGTATGATTATATATGTGTGTGTGTATATAATAATTATATATGATTATTATATATGTGTATATGATTATATATTATATATGTGTGTGCGTGCATGTGTATGTATGTGTATATATGTGTACAGGTTTGTGTATGTTTATGTATCTGCGTGTATATGTGTATATGCGTGTGTATGTGTTGAACTGAGTTGGTTAAGTTGTAGTTTTCAAGTTTTGTTGTTTAAAGATAGTCATTTGTTGCTTGTTAGATGTAATTACTTACTACAGGTCTAGTTTCACCCTGACCTTAGGTCTGAATTGAGGGGCGGGCTCAGCACTTATTGAAAAGAGTTAAATTAGGATCATTCTAACATCAGATTCAGTGTGCTTTGAGTTGGTTAAGTTGTACTGAGTTGGTTAAGTTGTAGTTTTCAAGTCTTGTTGTTTAAACCTAGTTATTTGTTGCTTGTTACATCTAATTACTTACTACAGGTCTAGTTTCACCCTGACCTTAGGTGTGAATTGAGGGGCAGGCTCAGCACTTATTGAACTGAGTTAAATTAGGATCATTCTAACATCAGATTCAGTGTGCTTTGGTTTGCCTCGTTGGATTATCATCTGGTTGGTTAAGGTGTAGTTTCACCCTGACAGTGTGTCTCGTTGCTTAAGGTAAGCTCTGAGTTCACTTGTAGATATGTCTGTATGTTTATATGTGTGTAGATATTTATATATGTGTGTGTATGTATGTATGCATGTATGTACGTGTATATATGTGTGTATGTATGTGTATATACGTGTATGTATATGTATGTTTATATATGAGTGTATGTGAGTGTGTGTGTGTGTGTTTGTGCATGTATATGGATGTGTATATGATTATATATGATTATATATTATATATGTGTGTGTGCGCGTATATGTGTATGTATGTGTATATGTCTGTGCGTGTGTTTGTATGTGTATATAGGTGTATGTATATGTATGTTTATATATGAGTGTATATGTGAGTGTGTATGTTTGTGTGTGTGTGGTGTGTGTATGTGCATATATATGTATATGTGTGTATGATTATATATATGTGTGTGTATATAATACTTATATATGATTATTATATATGTGTATATGATTATATATTATATATGTGTGTGCGTGCATGTGTATGTATGTGTGTATATGTGTACAGGTTTGTGTATGTTTATGTATCTGCGTGTATATGTGTATATGCGTGTGTATGTGTTGAACTGAGTTGGTTAAGTTGTAGTTTTCAAGTCTTGTTGTTTAAAGATAATTATTTGTTGCTTGTTAGATGTAATTACTTACTACATCTAACTTATTGAACTGAGTTAAATTAGGATCATTCTAACATCAGATTCAGTGTGCTTTGAGTTGGTTAAATTGTACTGAGTTGGTTAAGTTGTAGTTTTCAAGTCTTGTTGTTTAAAGATAGTTATTTGTTGATTGTTAGATGTAATTACTTACTACAGGTCTAGTTTCACCCTGACCTTAGGTGTGAATTGAGGGGCGGGCTCAGCACTTTTTGAACAGAGTAAAAATAGGATCATTCTAACATCAGATTCAGTGTACTTTGAGTTGGTTAAGTTGTACTGAGTTGGTTAAGTTGTAGTTTTCAAGTCTTGTTGTTTAAACCTAGTTATTTGTTGCATGTTAGATCTAATTACTTACTACAGGTCTAGTTTCACCCTGACCTTAGGTGTGAATTGAGGGGCAGGCTCAGCACTTATTGAACTGAGTTCAATTAGGATGATTCTAACATCAGATTCAGTGTGCTTTGCTTTGTCTCATTGGATTATCATCTGGTTGGTTATGGGCAGTTTCGCCCTGACCTTAGGTGTGAATTTTGGGGCGGGCTCAGCACTTATTGAACTGAGTTAAATTAGGATCATTCTAACATCAGATTCAGTGTGCTTTGGTTTGCCTCGTTGGATTATCATCTGGATGGTTAAGGGCAATTTCGCTCTGACTTTAGGTGTGAATTGTGGGGCGGGCTCAGCACTTATTGAACTGATTTAAATTAGGATCATTCTAAAATCAGATTCAGTGTGCTTTGGTTTGCCTCGTTGGATTATCATCTGGTTGGTTAAGGTGTAGTTTCACCCTGACAGTGTGTCTCGTTGCTTAAGGTAGGCTCTGAGTTCACTTGTAGATATGTCTGTATGTTTATATGTGTGTAGATATTTATATGTGTGTGTATGTATGTATGCATGTATGTATGTGTATATATGTGTGTATGTATGCGTATATATGTGTATGTATGTATATGTATGTTTATATATGAGTGTATGTGATTGTGTGTGTGTGTTTGTGCATGTATATGGATGTATATATGATTATATATTATATATGTGTGTGTGCGCGTATATGTGTATGTATGTGTATATGTCTGTGCGTGTGTATGTATGTGTATATAGGTGTATGTATATGTATGTTTATATATGAGTGTATATGTGAGTGTGTATGTTTGTGTGTGTGTGATGTGTGTATGTGCATATATATGTATATGTGTGTATGATTATATATATGTGTGTGTATATAATACTTATATATGATTATTATGTGTATATGATGATATATTATATATGTGTGTGCGTGCATGTGTATGTATGTGTATATATGTATACAACTTTTTGTATGTTTATGTAACTGCGTGTATATGTGTATATGCGTGTGTATGTGTTGAACTGAGTTGGTTAAGTTGTAGTTTTCAAGTCTTGTTGTTTAAACCTAGTTATTTGTTGCTTGTTAGATCTAATTACTTACGTATATGTGTATATACGTGTGTATGTGTTGAACTGAGTTGGTTAAGTTGTAGTTTTCAAGTCTTGTTGTTTAAAGAGTTATTTGTTGCTTGTTAGATGCACTTACTACATCTAACTTATTGAACTGAGTTAAATTAGGATCATTCTAACATCAGATTCAGTGTGCTTTGAGTTGGTTAAGTTGTACTGAGTTGGTTAAGTTGTAGTTTTCAAGTCTTGTTGTTTAAACCTAGTTATTTGTGGCTTGTTAGATCTAATTACTTACTACAGGTCTAGTTTCACCCTGACCTTAGGTGTGAATTGAGCGGCGGGCTCAGTACTTATTGAACTGAGTTCAATTAGGATGATTCTAAAATCAGATTCAGTGTGCTTTGCTTTGTCTCATTGGATTATCATCTGGATGGTTAAGGGCAGTTTCGCCCTGACCTTCGGTGTGAATTGTGGGGCGGTCTTAGAATTTATTGAACTGAGTTAAATTAGGATCATTCTAACATCAGATTCAGTGTGCTTTGCTTTGTCTCATTGGATTATCATCTGGTTGGTTAAGGTGTAGTTTCACCCTGACAGTGTGTCTCGTTGCTTAAGGTAGGCTCTGAGTTCACTTGTAGATATGTCTGTATGTTTATATGTGTGTAGATATTTATATGTGTGTGTATGTATGTATGCATGTATGTATGTGTATATATGTGTGTATGTATGCGTATATATGTGTATGTATGCATATGTATGTTTATATATGAGTGTATGTGATTGTGTGTTTGTGTGTGTGTGTGTGTTTGTGCATGTATATGGATGTATATATGATTATATATTATATATGTGTGTGTGCGCGTATATGTGTATGTATGTGTATATGTCTGTGCGTGTGTATGTATGTGTATATAGCTGTATGTATATGTATGTTTACATATGAGTGTATATGTGAGTGTGTATGTTTGTGTATGTGTGTGTGGTGTGTGTATGTGCATATATATGTATATGTGTGTATGATTATATATGTGTGTATATAATAATTATATATGATTATTATATATGTGTATATGATTATATATTATATATGTGTATGCGTGCATGTGTATGTATGTGTATATATGTGTACAGGTTTGTGTATGTTTATGTATCTGCGTGTAGATGTGTATATGCGTGTGTATGTGTTGAACTGAGTTGGTTAAGTTGTAGTTTTCAAATTTTGTTGTTTAAAGATGTTGTTTAGATGTTGTTATTTCTGGCTTGTTGTTATTAGATGTTGTTATTTGTTGCTTATTAGATGTAATTACTTACTACAGGTCTAGTTTCACCCTGACCTTAGGTGTGAATTGAGGGGAAGGCTCAGAATTTATTGAACTGAGTTAAAATAGGATCATTCTAACATCAGATTCAGTGTGCTTGTTAGATCTAATTACTTACTACAGGTTTAGTTTCACCCTGACCTTAGGTGTGAATTGAGAGGCGGGCTCAGCACTTATTGAAATGAGTTCAATTAGTATGATTCTAACATCAGATTCAGTGTGCTTTGCTTTGTCTCATTGGATTATCATCTGGATGGTTAAGGGTAGTTTCGCCCTGACCTTAGGTGTGAATTGTGGGGCGGGCTCAGCACTTATTGAACTGATTTAAATTAGGATCATTCTAACATCAGATTCAGTGTGCTTTGGTTTGCCTCGTTGGATTATCATCTGGTTGGTTAAGGTGTAGTTTCACCCTGACAGTGTGTCTCGTTGCTTAAGGTAGGCTCTGAGTTCACTTGTAGATATGTCTGTATGTTTATATGTGTGTAGATATTTATATGTGTGTGTATGTATGTATGCATGTATGTACGTGTATATATGTGTGTATGTATGTGTATATACGTGTATGTATATGTATGTTTATATATGAGTTTGAGTGTGTGTTTGTGTGTGTGTGTGAATGTGCATGTATATGTATGTGTATATGATTATATGATTATATATTATATATGTGTGTGTGCGCGTATATGTGTATATGTCTGTGCGTGTGTATGTATGTGCATATAGGTGTATGTATATGTATGTTTATATATGAGTGTATATGTGAGTGTGGTGTGTGTATGTGCATATATATGTATATTTGTGTATGATTATATATGTGTGTGTGTATATAATAATTATATATGATTATTATATATGTGTATATGATTATATATTATATATATGTGTGTGCGTGCATGTGTATGTATGTGTATATATGTGTACAGGTTTGTGTATGTTTATGTATCTGCGTGTATATGTGTATATGCGTGTGTATGTGTTGAACTGAGTTGGTTAAGATGTAGTTTTCAAGTTTTGTTGTTTAAAGATAGTTATTTGTTGATTGTTAGATGTAATTACTTACTACAGGTCTAGTTTCACCCTGACCTTAGGTCTGAATTGAGGGGCGGGCTCAGCACTTATTGAAAAGAGTTAAATTAGGATCATTCTAACATCAGATTCAGTGTGCTTTGAGTTGGTTAAGTTGTACTGAGTTGGTTAAGTTGTAGTTTTCAAGTCTTGTTGTTTAAACCTAGTTATTTGTTGCTTGTTACATCTAATTACTTACTACAGGTCTAGTTTCACCCTGACCTTAGGTGTGAATTGAGGGGCAGGCTCAGCACTTATTGAACTGAGTTAAATTAGGATCATTCTAACATCAGATTCAGTGTGCTTTGGTTTGCCTCGTTGGATTATCATCTGGTTGGTTAAGGTGTAGTTTCACCCTGACAGTGTGTCTCGTTGCTTAAGGTAAGCTCTGAGTTCACTTGTAGATATGTCTGTATGTTTATATGTGTGTAGATATTTATATATGTGTGTGTATGTATGTATGCATGTATGTACGTGTATATATGTGTGTATGTATGTGTATATACGTGTATGTATATGTATGTTTATATATGAGTGTATGTGAGTGTGTGTGTGTGTGTTTGTGCATGTATATGGATGTGTATATGATTATATATGATTATATATTATATATGTGTGTGTGCGCGTATATGTGTATGTATGTGTATATGTCTGTGCGTGTGTTTGTATGTGTATATAGGTGTATGTATATGTATGTTTATATATGAGTGTATATGTGAGTGTGTATGTTTGTGTGTGTGTGGTGTGTGTATGTGCATATATATGTATATGTGTGTATGATTATATATATGTGTGTGTATATAATACTTATATATGATTATTATATATGTGTATATGATTATATATTATATATGTGTGTGCGTGCATGTGTATGTATGTGTGTATATGTGTACAGGTTTGTGTATGTTTATGTATCTGCGTGTATATGTGTATATGCGTGTGTATGTGTTGAACTGAGTTGGTTAAGTTGTAGTTTTCAAGTCTTGTTGTTTAAAGATAATTATTTGTTGCTTGTTAGATGTAATTACTTACTACATCTAACTTATTGAACTGAGTTAAATTAGGATCATTCTAACATCAGATTCAGTGTGCTTTGAGTTGGTTAAATTGTACTGAGTTGGTTAAGTTGTAGTTTTCAAGTCTTGTTGTTTAAAGATAGTTATTTGTTGATTGTTAGATGTAATTACTTACTACAGGTCTAGTTTCACCCTGACCTTAGGTGTGAATTGAGGGGCGGGCTCAGCACTTTTTGAACAGAGTAAAAATAGGATCATTCTAACATCAGATTCAGTGTACTTTGAGTTGGTTAAATTGTACTGAGTTGGTTAAGTTGTAGTTTTCAAGTCTTGTTGTTTAAACCTAGTTATTTGTTGCATGTTAGATCTAATTACTTACTACAGGTCTAGTTTCACCCTGACCTTAGGTGTGAATTGAGGGGCAGGCTCAGCACTTATTGAACTGAGTTCAATTAGGATGATTCTAACATCAGATTCAGTGTGCTTTGCTTTGTCTCATTGGATTATCATCTGGTTGGTTATGGGCAGTTTCGCCCTGACCTTAGGTGTGAATTTTGGGGCGGGCTCAGCACTTATTGAACTGAGTTAAATTAGGATCATTCTAACATCAGATTCAGTGTGCTTTGGTTTGCCTCGTTGGATTATCATCTGGATGGTTAAGGGCAGTTTCGCTCTGACCTTAGGTGTGAATTGTGGGGCGGGCTCAGCACTTATTGAACTGATTTAAATTAGGATCATTCTAAAATCAGATTCAGTGTGCTTTGGTTTGCCTCGTTGGATTATCATCTGGTTGGTTAAGGTGTAGTTTCACCCTGACAGTGTGTCTCGTTGCTTAAGGTAGGCTCTGAGTTCACTTGTAGATATGTCTGTATGTTTATATGTGTGTAGATATTTATATGTGTGTGTATGTATGTATGCATGTATGTATGTGTATATATGTGTGTATGTATGCGTATATATGTGTATGTATGTATATGTATGTTTATATATGAGTGTATGTGATTGTGTGTGTGTTTGTGCATGTATATGGATGTATATATGATTATATATTATATATGTGTGTGTGCGCGTATATGTGTATGTATGTGTATATGTCTGTGCGTGTGTTTGTATGTGTATATAGGTGTATGTATATGTATGTTTATATATGAGTGTATATGTGAGTGTGTATGTTTGTGTGTGTGTGGTGTGTGTATGTGCATATATATGTATATGTGTGTATGATTATATATATGTGTGTGTATATAATACTTATATATGATTATTATATATGTGTATATGATTATATATTATATATGTGTGTGCGTGCATGTGTATGTATGTGTGTATATGTGTACAGGTTTGTGTATGTTTATGTATCTGCGTGTATATGTGTATATGCGTGTGTATGTGTTGAACTGAGTTGGTTAAGTTGTAGTTTTCAAGTCTTGTTGTTTAAAGATAATTATTTGTTGCTTGTTAGATGTAATTACTTACTACATCTAACTTATTGAACTGAGTTAAATTAGGATCATTCTAACATCAGATTCAGTGTGCTTTGAGTTGGTTAAATTGTACTGAGTTGGTTAAGTTGTAGTTTTCAAGTCTTGTTGTTTAAAGATAGTTATTTGTTGATTGTTAGATGTAATTACTTACTACAGGTCTAGTTTCACCCTGACCTTAGGTGTGAATTGAGGGGCAGGCTCAGCACTTATTGAACTGAGTTCAATTAGGATGATTCTAACATCAGATTCAGTGTGCTTTGCTTTGTCTCATTGGATTATCATCTGGTTGGTTATGGGCAGTTTCGCCCTGACCTTAGGTGTGAATTTTGGGGCGGGCTCAGCACTTATTGAACTGAGTTAAATTAGGATCATTCTAACATCAGATTCAGTGTGCTTTGGTTTGCCTCGTTGGATTATCATCTGGATGGTTAAGGGCAGTTTCGCTCTGACCTTAGGTGTGAATTGTGGGGCGGGCTCAGCACTTATTGAACTGATTTAAATTAGGATCATTCTAAAATCAGATTCAGTGTGCTTTGGTTTGCCTCGTTGGATTATCATCTGGTTGGTTAAGGTGTAGTTTCACCCTGACAGTGTGTCTCGTTGCTTAAGGTAGGCTCTGAGTTCACTTGTAGATATGTCTGTATGTTTATATGTGTGTAGATATTTATATGTGTGTGTATGTATGTATGCATGTATGTATGTGTATATATGTGTGTATGTATGCGTATATATGTGTATGTATGTATATGTATGTTTATATATGAGTGTATGTGATTGTGTGTGTGTGTTTGTGCATGTATATGGATGTATATATGATTATATATTATATATGTGTGTGTGCGCGTATATGTGTATGTATGTGTATATGTCTGTGCGTGTGTATGTATGTGTATATAGCTGTATGTATATGTATGTTTACATATGAGTGTATATGTGAGTGTGTATGTTTGTGTGTGTGTGTGTGGTGTGTGTATGTGCATATATATGTATATGTGTGTATGATTATATATGTGTGTATATAATAATTATATATGATTATTATATATGTGTATATGATTATATATTATATATGTGTGCGTGCATGTGTATGTATGTGTATATATGTGTACAGGTTTGTGTATGTTTATGTATCTGCGTGTAGATGTGTATATGCGTGTGTATGTGTTGAACTCAGTTGGTTAAGTTGTAGTTTTCAAGTTTTGTTGTTTAAAGATGTTGTTTAGATGTTGTTATTTCTGGCTTGTTGTTATTAGATGTTGTTATTTGTTGCTTGTTAGATGTAATTACTTACTACAGGTCTAGTTTCACCCTGACCTTAGGTGTGAATTGAGGGGAAGGCTCAGAACTTATTGAACTGAGTTAAAATAGGATCATTCTAACATCAGATTCAGTGTGCTTGTTAGATCTAATTACTTACTACAGGTCTAGTTTCACCCTGACCTTAGGTGTGAATTGAGCGGCGGGCTCAGCACTTATTGAACTGAGTTAAATTAGGATCATTCTAATATCAGATTCAGTGTGCTTTGCTTTGTCTCATTGGATTATCATCTGGTTGGTTAAGGGCAGTTTCGCCCTGACTTTAGGTGTGAATTGTGGGGTGGGCTCAGCACTTATTGAACTGATTTAAATTAGGATCATTCTAAAATCAGATTCAGTGTGCTTTGCTTTGTCTCATTGGATTATCATCTGGTTGGTTAAGGGCAGTTTCGCCCTGACCTTAGGTGTGAATTGTGGGGCGGGCTCAGCACTTATTGAACTGATTTAAATTAGGATCATTCTAACATCAGATTCAGTGTGCTTTGGTTTGCCTCGTTGGATTATCATCTGGTTGGTTAAGGTGTAGTTTCACCCTGACAGTGTGTCTCGTTGCTTAAGGTAGGCTCTGAGTTCACTTGTAGATATGTCTGTATGTTTATATGTGTGTAGATATTTATATGTGTGTGTATGTATGTATGCATGTATGTACGTGTATATGTTTGTGTATGTATGTGTATATACGTGTATGTATATGTATGTTTATATATAAGTGTATGTGAGTGTGTGTGTTTGTGCATGTATATGTATGTGTGTGTATGATTATATATGTGTGTGTGTATATAATAATTATATATGATTATTATATATGTGTATATGATTATATATTATATATGTGTGTGCGTGCATGTGTATGTATGTGTATATATGTGTATAGGTTTGTGTATGTTTATGTATCTGCGTGTATATGTGTATATGCGTGTGTATGTGTTGAACTGAGTTGGTTAAGTTGTAGTTTTCAAGTCTTGTTGTTTAAAGATAGTCATTTGTTGCTTGTTAGATCTAATTACTTACTACAGGTCTGGTTTCACCCTGACCTTAGGTGTGAATTGAGCGGCGGGCTCAGTACTTATTGAATTGAGTTCAATTAGTATGATTCTAACATCAGATTCAGTGTGCTTTGCTTTGTCTCATTGCATTATCATCTGGATGTTTAAGGGCAGTTTCGCCCTGACTTTAGGTGTGAATTGTGGGGCGGGCTCAGCACTTATTGAACTGAGTTAAATTGGGATCATTCTAACATCAGATTCAGTGTGCTTTGCTTTGTCTCATTGGATTATCATATGGTTGGTTAAGGTGTAGTTTCACCCTGACAGTGTGTCTCGTTGCTTAAGGTAGGCTCTGAGTTTACTTGTAGATATGTCTGTATGTTTATATGTGTGTAGATATTTCTATATGTGTGTGTATGTATGTATGCATGTATGTACGTGTATATATGTGTGTATGTATGTGTATATACGTGTATGTATATGTATGTTTATATATGAGTGTATGTGAGTGTGTGTGTGTTGAACTGATTTGGTTAAGTTGTAGTTTTCAAGTCTTGTTGTTTAAACCTAGTTATTTGTTGCTTGTTAGATCTAATTACTTACTACAGGTCTAGTTTCACCCTGACCTTAGGTGTGAATTGAGGGGCAGGCTCAGCACTTATTGAACTGAGTTAAAATAGGATCATTCTAACATCAGATTCAGTGTGCTTTGAGTTCGTTAAGTTGTACTGAGTTGGTTAAGTTGTAGTTTTCAAGTCTTGTTGTTTAAAGATAGTTATTTGTTGATTGTTAGATGTAATTACTTACTACAGGTCTAGTTTCACCCTGACCTTAGGTCTGAATTGAGGGGCGGGCTCAGCACTTATTGAACTGAGTAAAAATAGGATCATTCTAACATCAGATTCAGTGTGCTTTGAGTTGGTTAAGTTGTACTGAGTTGGTTAAGTTGTAGTTTTCAAGTCTTGTTGTTTAAACCTAGTTATTTGTTGCTTGTTAGATCTAATTACTTACAACAGGTCTAGTTTCACCCTGACCTTAGGTGTGAATTGAGGGGCAGGCTCAGCACTTATTGAACTGAGTTAAAATAGGATCATTCTAACATCAGATTCAGTGTGCTTTGCTTTGTCTCATTGGATTATCATCTGGATGGTTAAGGGCAGTTTCGCTCTGACCTTAGGTGTGAATTGTGGGGCGGGCTCAGCACTTATTGAACTGATTTAAATTAGGATCATTCTAACATCAGATTCAGTGTGCTTTGGTTTGCCTCGTTGGATTATCATCTGGTTGGTTAAGGTGTAGTTTCACCCTGACAGTGTGTCTCGTTGCTTAAGGTAGGCTCTGAGTTCACTTGTAGATATGTCTGTATGTTTATATGTGTGTAGATATTTATATGTGTGTGTATGTATGTATGCATGTATGTACGTGTATATGTTTGTGTATGTATGTGTATATACGTGTATGTATATGTATGTTTATATATAAGTGTATGTGAGTGTGTGTGTTTGTGCATGTATATGTATGTGTGTGTATGATTATATATGTGTGTGTGTATATAATAATTATATATGATTATTATATATGTGTATATGATTATATATTATATATGTGTGTGCGTGCATGTGTATGTATGTGTATATATGTGTATAGGTTTGTGTATGTTTATGTATCTGCGTGTATATGTGTATATGCGTGTGTATGTGTTGAACTGAGTTGGTTAAGTTGTAGTTTTCAAGTCTTGTTGTTTAAAGATAGTCATTTGTTGCTTGTTAGATCTAATTACTTACTACAGGTCTGGTTTCACCCTGACCTTAGGTGTGAATTGAGCGGCGGGCTCAGTACTTATTGAATTGAGTTCAATTAGTATGATTCTAACATCAGATTCAGTGTGCTTTGCTTTGTCTCATTGCATTATCATCTGGATGTTTAAGGGCAGTTTCGCCCTGACTTTAGGTGTGAATTGTGGGGCGGGCTCAGCACTTATTGAACTGAGTTAAATTGGGATCATTCTAACATCAGATTCAGTGTGCTTTGCTTTGTCTCATTGGATTATCATATGGTTGGTTAAGGTGTAGTTTCACCCTGACAGTGTGTCTCGTTGCTTAAGGTAGGCTCTGAGTTTACTTGTAGATATGTCTGTATGTTTATATGTGTGTAGATATTTCTATATGTGTGTGTATGTATGTATGCATGTATGTACGTGTATATATGTGTGTATGTATGTGTATATACGTGTATGTATATGTATGTTTATATATGAGTGTATGTGAGTGTGTGTGTGTTGAACTGATTTGGTTAAGTTGTAGTTTTCAAGTCTTGTTGTTTAAACCTAGTTATTTGTTGCTTGTTAGATCTAATTACTTACTACAGGTCTAGTTTCACCCTGACCTTAGGTGTGAATTGAGGGGCAGGCTCAGCACTTATTGAACTGAGTTAAAATAGGATCATTCTAACATCAGATTCAGTGTGCTTTGAGTTCGTTAAGTTGTACTGAGTTGGTTAAGTTGTAGTTTTCAAGTCTTGTTGTTTAAAGATAGTTATTTGTTGCTTGTTAGATCTAATTACTTACTACAGGTCTAGTTTCACCCTGACCTTAGGTGTGAATTGAGGGGCAGGCTCAGCACTTATTGAACTGAGTTAAATTAGGATCATTCTAACATCAGATTCAGTGTGCTTTGAGTTGGTTAAGTTGTACTGAGTTGGTTAAGTTGTAGTTTTCAAGTCTTGTTGTTTAAACCTAGTTATTTGTGGCTTGTTAGATCTAATTACTTACTACAGGTCTAGTTTCACCCTGACCTTAGGTGTGAATTGAGCGGCGGGCTCAGTACTTATTGAACTGAGTTCAATTAGGATGATTCTAACATCAGATTCAGTGTGCTTTGCTTTGTCTCATTGGATTATCATCTGGATGGTTAAGGGCAGTTTCGCCCTGACTTTAGGTGTGAATTGTGGGGCGGTCTTAGAATTTATTGAACTGAGTTAAATTAGGATCATTCTAACATCAGATTCAGTGTGCTTTGCTTTGTCTCATTGGATTATCATCTGGTTGGTTAAGGTGTAGTTTCACCCTGACAGTGTGTCTCGTTGCTTAAGGTAGGCTCTGAGTTCACTTGTAGATATGTCTGTATGTTTATATGTGTGTAGATATTTATATGTGTGTGTATGTATGTATGCATGTATGTATGTGTATATATGTGTGTATGTATGCGTATATATGTGTATGTATGCATATGTATGTTTATATATGAGTGTATGTGATTGTGTGTTTGTGTGTGTGTGTGTGTTTGTGCATGTATATGGATGTATATATGATTATATATTATATATGTGTGTGTGCGCGTATATGTGTATGTATGTGTATATGTCTGTGCGTGTGTATGTATGTGTATATAGCTGTATGTATATGTATGTTTACATATGAGTGTATATGTGAGTGTGTATGTTTGTGTGTGTGTGTGTGGTGTGTGTATGTGCATATATATGTATATGTGTGTATGATTATATATGTGTGTATATAATTATATATGATTATTATATATGTGTATATGATTATATATTATATATGTGTATGCGTGCATGTGTATGTATGTGTATATATGTGTACAGGTTTGTGTATGTTTATGTATCTGCGTGTAGATGTGTATATGCGTGTGTATGTGTTGAACTGAGTTGGTTAAGTTGTAGTTTTCAAATTTTGTTGTTTAAAGATGTTGTTTAGATGTTGTTATTTCTGGCTTGTTGTTATTAGATGTTGTTATTTGTTGCTTATTAGATGTAATTACTTACTACAGGTCTAGTTTCACCCTGACCTTAGGTGTGAATTGAGGGGAAGGCTCAGAATTTATTGAACTGAGTTAAAATAGGATCATTCTAACATCAGATTCAGTGTGCTTGTTAGATCTAATTACTTACTACAGGTTTAGTTTCACCCTGACCTTAGGTGTGAATTGAGAGGCGGGCTCAGCACTTATTGAAATGAGTTCAATTAGTATGATTCTAACATCAGATTCAGTGTGCTTTGCTTTGTCTCATTGGATTATCATCTGGATGGTTAAGGGTAGTTTCGCCCTGACCTTAGGTGTGAATTGTGGGGCGGGCTCAGCACTTATTGAACTGATTTAAATTAGGATCATTCTAACATCAGATTCAGTGTGCTTTGGTTTGCCTCGTTGGATTATCATCTGGTTGGTTAAGGTGTAGTTTCACCCTGACAGTGTGTCTCGTTGCTTAAGGTAGGCTCTGAGTTCACTTGTAGATATGTCTGTATGTTTATATGTGTGTAGATATTTATATGTGTGTGTATGTATGTATGCATGTATGTACGTGTATATATGTGTGTATGTATGTGTATATACGTGTATGTATATGTATGTTTATATATGAGCTTGAGTGTGTGTTTGTGTGTGTGTGTGTGAATGTGCATGTATATGTATGTGTATATGATTATATGATTATATATTATATATGTGTGTGTGCGCGTATATGTGTATATGTCTGTGCGTGTGTATGTATGTGCATATAGGTGTATGTATATGTATGTTTATATATGAGTGTATATGTGAGTGTGGTGTGTGTATGTGCATATATATGTATATTTGTGTATGATTATATATGTGTGTGTGTGTATATAATAATTATATATGATTATTATATATATGTATATGATTATATAATATATATATGTGTGTGCGTGCATGTGTATGTATGTGTATATATGTGTACAGGTTTGTGTATGTTTATGTATCTGCGTGTATATGTGTATATGCGTGTGTATGTGTTGAACTGAGTTGGTTAAGATGTAGTTTTCAAGTTTTGTTGTTTAAAGATAGTTATTTGTTGATTGTTAGATGTAATTACTTACTACAGGTCTAGTTTCACCCTGACCTTAGGTCTGAATTGAGGGGCGGGCTCAGCACTTATTGAACTGAGTAAAAATAGGATCATTCTAACATCAGATTCAGTGTGCTTTGAGTTGGTTAAGTTGTACTGAGTTGGTTAAGTTGTAGTTTTCAAGTCTTGTTGTTTAAACCTAGTTATTTGTTGCTTGTTAGATCTAATTACTTACAACAGGTCTAGTTTCACCCTGACCTTAGGTGTGAATTGAGGGGCAGGCTCAGCACTTATTGAACTGAGTTAAAATAGGATCATTCTAACATCAGATTCAGTGTGCTTTGCTTTGTCTCATTGGATTATCATCTGGATGGTTAAGGGCAGTTTCGCTCTGACCTTAGGTGTGAATTGTGGGGCGGGCTCAGCACTTATTGAACTGATTTAAATTAGGATCATTCTAACATCAGATTCAGTGTGCTTTGGTTTGCCTCGTTGGATTATCATCTGGTTGGTTAAGGTGTAGTTTCACCCTGACAGTGTGTCTCGTTGCTCAAGGTAGGCTCTGAGTTCACTTGTAGATATGTCTGTATCTTTATATGTGTGTAGATATTTCTATGTGTGTGTGTATGTATGTATGCATGTATGTACGTGTATATGTTTGTGTATGTATGTGTATATACGTGTATGTATATGTATGTTTATATATGAGTGTATGTATGTGAGTGTGTGTGTTTGTGCATGTATATGTATGTGTGTGTATGATTATATATGTGTGTGTGTATATAATAATTATATATGATTATTATATATGTGTATATGATTATATATTATATATGTGTGTGCGTGCATGTGTATGTATGTGTATATATGTGTACAGGTTTGTGTATGTTTATGTATCTGCGTGTATATGTGTATATGCGTGTGTATGTGTTGAACTGAGTTGGTTAAGTTGTAGTTTTCAAGTTTTGTTGTTTAAAGATAGTCATTTGTTGCTTGTTAGATGTAATTACTTACTACAGGTCTAGTTTCACCCTGACCTTAGGTCTGAATTGAGGGGCGGGCTCAGCACTTATTGAAAAGAGTTAAATTAGGATCATTCTAACATCAGATTCAGTGTGCTTTGAGTTGGTTAAGTTGTACTGAGTTGGTTAAGTTGTAGTTTTCAAGTCTTGTTGTTTAAACCTAGTTATTTGTTGCTTGTTACATCTAATTACTTACTACAGGTCTAGTTTCACCCTGACCTTAGGTGTGAATTGAGGGGCAGGCTCAGCACTTATTGAACTGAGTTAAATTAGGATCATTCTAACATCAGATTCAGTGTGCTTTGGTTTGCCTCGTTGGATTATCATCTGGTTGGTTAAGGTGTAGTTTCACCCTGACAGTGTGTCTCGTTGCTTAAGGTAAGCTCTGAGTTCACTTGTAGATATGTCTGTATGTTTATATGTGTGTAGATATTTATATATGTGTGTGTATGTATGTATGCATGTATGTACGTGTATATATGTGTGTATGTATATGTATGTTTATATATGAGTGTATGTGAGTGTGTGTGTGTGTGTTTGTGCATGTATATGGATGTGTATATGATTATATATGATTATATATTATATATGTGTGTGTGCGCGTATATGTGTATGTATGTGTATATGTCTGTGCGTGTGTTTGTATGTGTATATAGGTGTATGTATATGTATGTTTATATATGAGTGTATATGTGAGTGTGTATGTTTGTGTGTGTGTGGTGTGTGTATGTGCATATATATGTATATGTGTGTATGATTATATATATGTGTGTGTATATAATACTTATATATGATTATTATATATGTGTATATGATTATATATTATATATGTGTGTGCGTGCATGTGTATGTATGTGTGTATATGTGTACAGGTTTGTGTATGTTTATGTATCTGCGTGTATATGTGTATATGCGTGTGTATGTGTTGAACTGAGTTGGTTAAGTTGTAGTTTTCAAGTCTTGTTGTTTAAAGATAATTATTTGTTGCTTGTTAGATGTAATTACTTACTACATCTAACTTATTGAACTGAGTTAAATTAGGATCATTCTAACATCAGATTCAGTGTGCTTTGAGTTGGTTAAATTGTACTGAGTTGGTTAAGTTGTAGTTTTCAAGTCTTGTTGTTTAAAGATAGTTATTTGTTGATTGTTAGATGTAATTACTTACTACAGGTCTAGTTTCACCCTGACCTTAGGTGTGAATTGAGGGGCGGGCTCAGCACTTTTTGAACAGAGTAAAAATAGGATCATTCTAACATCAGATTCAGTGTACTTTGAGTTGGTTAAGTTGTACTGAGTTGGTTAAGTTGTAGTTTTCAAGTCTTGTTGTTTAAACCTAGTTATTTGTTGCATGTTAGATCTAATTACTTACTACAGGTCTAGTTTCACCCTGACCTTAGGTGTGAATTGAGGGGCAGGCTCAGCACTTATTGAACTGAGTTCAATTAGGATGATTCTAACATCAGATTCAGTGTGCTTTGCTTTGTCTCATTGGATTATCATCTGGTTGGTTATGGGCAGTTTCGCCCTGACCTTAGGTGTGAATTTTGGGGCGGGCTCAGCACTTATTGAACTGAGTTAAATTAGGATCATTCTAACATCAGATTCAGTGTGCTTTGGTTTGCCTCGTTGGATTATCATCTGGATGGTTAAGGGCAATTTCGCTCTGACTTTAGGTGTGAATTGTGGGGCGGGCTCAGCACTTATTGAACTGATTTAAATTAGGATCATTCTAAAATCAGATTCAGTGTGCTTTGGTTTGCCTCGTTGGATTATCATCTGGTTGGTTAAGGTGTAGTTTCACCCTGACAGTGTGTCTCGTTGCTTAAGGTAGGCTCTGAGTTCACTTGTAGATATGTCTGTATGTTTATATGTGTGTAGATATTTATATGTGTGTGTATGTATGTATGCATGTATGTATGTGTATATATGTGTGTATGTATGCGTATATATGTGTATGTATGTATATGTATGTTTATATATGAGTGTATGTGATTGTGTGTGTGTGTTTGTGCATGTATATGGATGTATATATGATTATATATTATATATGTGTGTGTGCGCGTATATGTGTATGTATGTGTATATGTCTGTGCGTGTGTATGTATGTGTATATAGGTGTATGTATATGTATGTTTATATATGAGTGTATATGTGAGTGTGTATGTTTGTGTGTGTGTGATGTGTGTATGTGCATATATATGTATATGTGTGTATGATTATATATATGTGTGTGTATATAATACTTATATATGATTATTATGTGTATATGATGATATATTATATATGTGTGTGCGTGCATGTGTATGTATGTGTATATATGTATACAACTTTTTGTATGTTTATGTAACTGCGTGTATATGTGTATATGCGTGTGTATGTGTTGAACTGAGTTGGTTAAGTTGTAGTGTTCAAGTCTTGTTGTTTAAACCTAGTTATTTGTTGCTTGTTAGATCTAATTACTTACGTATATGTGTATATACGTGTGTATGTGTTGAACTGAGTTGGTTAAGTTGTAGTTTTCAAGTCTTGTTGTTTAAAGAGTTATTTGTTGCTTGTTAGATGCACTTACTACATCTAACTTATTGAACTGAGTTAAATTAGGATCATTCTAACATCAGATTCAGTGTGCTTTGAGTTGGTTAAGTTGTACTGAGTTGGTTAAGTTGTAGTTTTCAAGTCTTGTTGTTTAAACCTAGTTATTTGTGGCTTGTTAGATCTAATTACTTACTACAGGTCTAGTTTCACCCTGACCTTAGGTGTGAATTGAGCGGCGGGCTCAGTACTTATTGAACTGAGTTCAATTAGGATGATTCTAACATCAGATTCAGTGTGCTTTGCTTTGTCTCATTGGATTATCATCTGGATGGTTAAGGGCAGTTTCGCCCTGACCTTCGGTGTGAATTGTGGGGCGGTCTTAGAATTTATTGAACTGAGTTAAATTAGGATCATTCTAACATCAGATTCAGTGTGCTTCGCTTTGTCTCAGTGGATTATCATCTGGTTGGTTAAGGTGTAGTTTCACCCTGACAGTGTGTCTCGTTGCTTAAGGTAGGCTCTGAGTTCACTTGTAGATATGTCTGTATGTTTATATGTGTGTAGATATTTATATGTGTGTGTATGTATGTATGCATGTATGTATGTGTATATATGTGTGTATGTATGCGTATATATGTGTATGTATGCATATGTATGTTTATATATGAGTGTATGTGATTGTGTGTTTGTGTGTGTGTGTGTGTGTTTGTGCATGTATATGGATGTATATATGATTATATATTATATATGTGTGTGTGCGCGTATATGTGTATGTATGTGTATATGTCTGTGCGTGTGTATGTATGTGTATATAGCTGTATGTATATGTATGTTTACATATGAGTGTATATGTGAGTGTGTATGTTTGTGTATGTGTGTGTGGTGTGTGTATGTGCATATATATGTATATGTGTGTATGATTATATATGTGTGTATATAATAATTATATATGATTATTATATATGTGTATATGATTATATATTATATATGTGTATGCGTGCATGTGTATGTATGTGTATATATGTGTACAGGTTTGTGTATGTTTATGTATCTGCGTGTAGATGTGTATATGCGTGTGTATGTGTTGAACTGAGTTGGTTAAGTTGTAGTTTTCAAATTTTGTTGTTTAAAGATGTTGTTTAGATGTTGTTATTTCTGGCTTGTTGTTATTAGATGTTGTTATTTGTTGCTTATTAGATGTAATTACTTACTACAGGTCTAGTTTCACCCTGACCTTAGGTGTGAATTGAGGGGAAGGCTCAGAATTTATTGAACTGAGTTAAAATAGGATCATTCTAACATCAGATTCAGTGTGCTTGTTAGATCTAATTACTTACTACAGGTTTAGTTTCACCCTGACCTTAGGTGTGAATTGAGAGGCGGGCTCAGCACTTATTGAAATGAGTTCAATTAGTATGATTCTAACATCAGATTCAGTGTGCTTTGCTTTGTCTCATTGGATTATCATCTGGATGGTTAAGGGTAGTTTCGCCCTGACCTTAGGTGTGAATTGTGGGGCGGGCTCAGCACTTATTGAACTGATTTAAATTAGGATCATTCTAACATCAGATTCAGTGTGCTTTGGTTTGCCTCGTTGGATTATCATCTGGTTGGTTAAGGTGTAGTTTCACCCTGACAGTGTGTCTCGTTGCTTAAGGTAGGCTCTGAGTTCACTTGTAGATATGTCTGTATGTTTATATGTGTGTAGATATTTATATGTGTGTGTATGTATGTATGCATGTATGTACGTGTATATATGTGTGTATGTATGTGTATATACGTGTATGTATATGTATGTTTATATATGAGTTTGAGTGTGTGTTTGTGTGTGTGTGTGAATGTGCATGTATATGTATGTGTATATGATTATATGATTATATATTATATATGTGTGTGTGCGCGTATATGTGTATATGTCTGTGCGTGTGTATGTATGTGCATATAGGTGTATGTATATGTATGTTTATATATGAGTGTATATGTGAGTGTGGTGTGTGTATGTGCATATATATGTATATTTGTGTATGATTATATATGTGTGTGTGTATATAATAATTATATATGATTATTATATATGTGTATATGATTATATATTATATATATGTGTGTGCGTGCATGTGTATGTATGTGTATATATGTGTACAGGTTTGTGTATGTTTATGTATCTGCGTGTATATGTGTATATGCGTGTGTATGTGTTGAACTGAGTTGGTTAAGATGTAGTTTTCAAGTTTTGTTGTTTAAAGATAGTTATTTGTTGATTGTTAGATGTAATTACTTACTACAGGTCTAGTTTCACCCTGACCTTAGGTCTGAATTGAGGGGCGGGCTCAGCACTTATTGAAAAGAGTTAAATTAGGATCATTCTAACATCAGATTCAGTGTGCTTTGAGTTGGTTAAGTTGTACTGAGTTGGTTAAGTTGTAGTTTTCAAGTCTTGTTGTTTAAACCTAGTTATTTGTTGCTTGTTACATCTAATTACTTACTACAGGTCTAGTTTCACCCTGACCTTAGGTGTGAATTGAGGGGCAGGCTCAGCACTTATTGAACTGAGTTAAATTAGGATCATTCTAACATCAGATTCAGTGTGCTTTGGTTTGCCTCGTTGGATTATCATCTGGTTGGTTAAGGTGTAGTTTCACCCTGACAGTGTGTCTCGTTGCTTAAGGTAAGCTCTGAGTTCACTTGTAGATATGTCTGTATGTTTATATGTGTGTAGATATTTATATATGTGTGTGTATGTATGTATGCATGTATGTACGTGTATATATGTGTGTATGTATGTGTATATACGTGTATGTATATGTATGTTTATATATGAGTGTATGTGAGTGTGTGTGTGTGTGTTTGTGCATGTATATGGATGTGTATATGATTATATATGATTATATATTATATATGTGTGTGTGCGCGTATATGTGTATGTATGTGTATATGTCTGTGCGTGTGTTTGTATGTGTATATAGGTGTATGTATATGTATGTTTATATATGAGTGTATATGTGAGTGTGTATGTTTGTGTGTGTGTGGTGTGTGTATGTGCATATATATGTATATGTGTGTATGATTATATATATGTGTGTGTATATAATACTTATATATGATTATTATATATGTGTATATGATTATATATTATATATGTGTGTGCGTGCATGTGTATGTATGTGTGTATATGTGTACAGGTTTGTGTATGTTTATGTATCTGCGTGTATATGTGTATATGCGTGTGTATGTGTTGAACTGAGTTGGTTAAGTTGTAGTTTTCAAGTCTTGTTGTTTAAAGATAATTATTTGTTGCTTGTTAGATGTAATTACTTACTACATCTAACTTATTGAACTGAGTTAAATTAGGATCATTCTAACATCAGATTCAGTGTGCTTTGAGTTGGTTAAATTGTACTGAGTTGGTTAAGTTGTAGTTTTCAAGTCTTGTTGTTTAAAGATAGTTATTTGTTGATTGTTAGATGTAATTACTTACTACAGGTCTAGTTTCACCCTGACCTTAGGTGTGAATTGAGGGGCGGGCTCAGCACTTTTTGAACAGAGTAAAAATAGGATCATTCTAACATCAGATTCAGTGTACTTTGAGTTGGTTAAATTGTACTGAGTTGGTTAAGTTGTAGTTTTCAAGTCTTGTTGTTTAAACCTAGTTATTTGTTGCATGTTAGATCTAATTACTTACTACAGGTCTAGTTTCACCCTGACCTTAGGTGTGAATTGAGGGGCAGGCTCAGCACTTATTGAACTGAGTTCAATTAGGATGATTCTAACATCAGATTCAGTGTGCTTTGCTTTGTCTCATTGGATTATCATCTGGTTGGTTATGGGCAGTTTCGCCCTGACCTTAGGTGTGAATTTTGGGGCGGGCTCAGCACTTATTGAACTGAGTTAAATTAGGATCATTCTAACATCAGATTCAGTGTGCTTTGGTTTGCCTCGTTGGATTATCATCTGGATGGTTAAGGGCAGTTTCGCTCTGACCTTAGGTGTGAATTGTGGGGCGGGCTCAGCACTTATTGAACTGATTTAAATTAGGATCATTCTAAAATCAGATTCAGTGTGCTTTGGTTTGCCTCGTTGGATTATCATCTGGTTGGTTAAGGTGTAGTTTCACCCTGACAGTGTGTCTCGTTGCTTAAGGTAGGCTCTGAGTTCACTTGTAGATATGTCTGTATGTTTATATGTGTGTAGATATTTATATGTGTGTGTATGTATGTATGCATGTATGTATGTGTATATATGTGTGTATGTATGCGTATATATGTGTATGTATGTATATGTATGTTTATATATGAGTGTATGTGATTGTGTGTGTGTTTGTGCATGTATATGGATGTATATATGATTATATATTATATATGTGTGTGTGCGCGTATATGTGTATGTATGTGTATATGTCTGTGCGTGTGTTTGTATGTGTATATAGGTGTATGTATATGTATGTTTATATATGAGTGTATATGTGAGTGTGTATGTTTGTGTGTGTGTGGTGTGTGTATGTGCATATATATGTATATGTGTGTATGATTATATATATGTGTGTGTATATAATACTTATATATGATTATTATATATGTGTATATGATTATATATTATATATGTGTGTGCGTGCATGTGTATGTATGTGTGTATATGTGTACAGGTTTGTGTATGTTTATGTATCTGCGTGTATATGTGTATATGCGTGTGTATGTGTTGAACTGAGTTGGTTAAGTTGTAGTTTTCAAGTCTTGTTGTTTAAAGATAATTATTTGTTGCTTGTTAGATGTAATTACTTACTACATCTAACTTATTGAACTGAGTTAAATTAGGATCATTCTAACATCAGATTCAGTGTGCTTTGAGTTGGTTAAATTGTACTGAGTTGGTTAAGTTGTAGTTTTCAAGTCTTGTTGTTTAAAGATAGTTATTTGTTGATTGTTAGATGTAATTACTTACTACAGGTCTAGTTTCACCCTGACCTTAGGTGTGAATTAAGGGGCAGGCTCAGCACTTATTGAACTGAGTTCAATTAGGATGATTCTAACATCAGATTCAGTGTGCTTTGCTTTGTCTCATTGGATTATCATCTGGTTGGTTATGGGCAGTTTCGCCCTGACCTTAGGTGTGAATTTTGGGGCGGGCTCAGCACTTATTGAACTGAGTTAAATTAGGATCATTCTAACATCAGATTCAGTGTGCTTTGGTTTGCCTCGTTGGATTATCATCTGGATGGTTAAGGGCAGTTTCGCTCTGACCTTAGGTGTGAATTGTGGGGCGGGCTCAGCACTTATTGAACTGATTTAAATTAGGATCATTCTAAAATCAGATTCAGTGTGCTTTGGTTTGCCTCGTTGGATTATCATCTGGTTGGTTAAGGTGTAGTTTCACCCTGACAGTGTGTCTCGTTGCTTAAGGTAGGCTCTGAGTTCACTTGTAGATATGTCTGTATGTTTATATGTGTGTAGATATTTATATGTGTGTGTATGTATGTATGCATGTATGTATGTGTATATATGTGTGTATGTATGCGTATATATGTGTATGTATGTATATGTATGTTTATATATGAGTGTATGTGATTGTGTGTGTGTGTTTGTGCATGTATATGGATGTATATATGATTATATATTATATATGTGTGTGTGCGCGTATATGTGTATGTATGTGTATATGTCTGTGCGTGTGTATGTATGTGTATATAGCTGTATGTATATGTATGTTTACATATGAGTGTATATGTGAGTGTGTATGTTTGTGTGTGTGTGTGTGGTGTGTGTATGTGCATATATATGTATATGTGTGTATGATTATATATGTGTGTATATAATTATATATGATTATTATATATGTGTATATGATTATATATTATATATGTGTATGCGTGCATGTGTATGTATGTGTATATATGTGTACAGGTTTGTGTATGTTTATGTATCTGCGTGTAGATGTGTATATGCGTGTGTATGTGTTGAACTGAGTTGGTTAAGTTGTAGTTTTCAAATTTTGTTGTTTAAAGATGTTGTTTAGATGTTGTTATTTCTGGCTTGTTGTTATTAGATGTTGTTATTTGTTGCTTATTAGATGTAATTACTTACTACAGGTCTAGTTTCACCCTGACCTTAGGTGTGAATTGAGGGGAAGGCTCAGAATTTATTGAACTGAGTTAAAATAGGATCATTCTAACATCAGATTCAGTGTGCTTGTTAGATCTAATTACTTACTACAGGTTTAGTTTCACCCTGACCTTAGGTGTGAATTGAGAGGCGGGCTCAGCACTTATTGAAATGAGTTCAATTAGTATGATTCTAACATCAGATTCAGTGTGCTTTGCTTTGTCTCATTGGATTATCATCTGGATGGTTAAGGGTAGTTTCGCCCTGACCTTAGGTGTGAATTGTGGGGCGGGCTCAGCACTTATTGAACTGATTTAAATTAGGATCATTCTAACATCAGATTCAGTGTGCTTTGGTTTGCCTCGTTGGATTATCATCTGGTTGGTTAAGGTGTAGTTTCACCCTGACAGTGTGTCTCGTTGCTTAAGGTAGGCTCTGAGTTCACTTGTAGATATGTCTGTATGTTTATATGTGTGTAGATATTTATATGTGTGTGTATGTATGTATGCATGTATGTACGTGTATATATGTGTGTATGTATGTGTATATACGTGTATGTATATGTATGTTTATATATGAGCTTGAGTGTGTGTTTGTGTGTGTGTGTGTGAATGTGCATGTATATGTATGTGTATATGATTATATGATTATATATTATATATGTGTGTGTGCGCGTATATGTGTATATGTCTGTGCGTGTGTATGTATGTGCATATAGGTGTATGTATATGTATGTTTATATATGAGTGTATATGTGAGTGTGGTGTGTGTATGTGCATATATATGTATATTTGTGTATGATTATATATGTGTGTGTGTGTATATAATAATTATATATGATTATTATATATATGTATATGATTATATAATATATATATGTGTGTGCGTGCATGTGTATGTATGTGTATATATGTGTACAGGTTTGTGTATGTTTATGTATCTGCGTGTATATGTGTATATGCGTGTGTATGTGTTGAACTGAGTTGGTTAAGATGTAGTTTTCAAGTTTTGTTGTTTAAAGATAGTTATTTGTTGATTGTTAGATGTAATTACTTACTACAGGTCTAGTTTCACCCTGACCTTAGGTCTGAATTGAGGGGCGGGCTCAGCACTTATTGAACTGAGTAAAAATAGGATCATTCTAACATCAGATTCAGTGTGCTTTGAGTTGGTTAAGTTGTACTGAGTTGGTTAAGTTGTAGTTTTCAAGTCTTGTTGTTTAAACCTAGTTATTTGTTGCTTGTTAGATCTAATTACTTACAACAGGTCTAGTTTCACCCTGACCTTAGGTGTGAATTGAGGGGCAGGCTCAGCACTTATTGAACTGAGTTAAAATAGGATCATTCTAACATCAGATTCAGTGTGCTTTGCTTTGTCTCATTGGATTATCATCTGGATGGTTAAGGGCAGTTTCGCTCTGACCTTAGGTGTGAATTGTGGGGCGGGCTCAGCACTTATTGAACTGATTTAAATTAGGATCATTCTAACATCAGATTCAGTGTGCTTTGGTTTGCCTCGTTGGATTATCATCTGGTTGGTTAAGGTGTAGTTTCACCCTGACAGTGTGTCTCGTTGCTCAAGGTAGGCTCTGAGTTCACTTGTAGATATGTCTGTATCTTTATATGTGTGTAGATATTTCTATGTGTGTGTGTATGTATGTATGCATGTATGTACGTGTATATGTTTGTGTATGTATGTGTATATACGTGTATGTATATGTATGTTTATATATGAGTGTATGTATGTGAGTGTGTGTGTTTGTGCATGTATATGTATGTGTGTGTATGATTATATATGTGTGTGTGTATATAATAATTATATATGATTATTATATATGTGTATATGATTATATATTATATATGTGTGTGCGTGCATGTGTATGTATGTGTATATATGTGTACAGGTTTGTGTATGTTTATGTATCTGCGTGTATATGTGTATATGCGTGTGTATGTGTTGAACTGAGTTGGTTAAGTTGTAGTTTTCAAGTTTTGTTGTTTAAAGATAGTCATTTGTTGCTTGTTAGATGTAATTACTTACTACAGGTCTAGTTTCACCCTGACCTTAGGTCTGAATTGAGGGGCGGGCTCAGCACTTATTGAAAAGAGTTAAATTAGGATCATTCTAACATCAGATTCAGTGTGCTTTGAGTTGGTTAAGTTGTACTGAGTTGGTTAAGTTGTAGTTTTCAAGTCTTGTTGTTTAAACCTAGTTATTTGTTGCTTGTTACATCTAATTACTTACTACAGGTCTAGTTTCACCCTGACCTTAGGTGTGAATTGAGGGGCAGGCTCAGCACTTATTGAACTGAGTTAAATTAGGATCATTCTAACATCAGATTCAGTGTGCTTTGGTTTGCCTCGTTGGATTATCATCTGGTTGGTTAAGGTGTAGTTTCACCCTGACAGTGTGTCTCGTTGCTTAAGGTAAGCTCTGAGTTCACTTGTAGATATGTCTGTATGTTTATATGTGTGTAGATATTTATATATGTGTGTGTATGTATGTATGCATGTATGTACGTGTATATATGTGTGTATGTATATGTATGTTTATATATGAGTGTATGTGAGTGTGTGTGTGTGTGTTTGTGCATGTATATGGATGTGTATATGATTATATATGATTATATATTATATATGTGTGTGTGCGCGTATATGTGTATGTATGTGTATATGTCTGTGCGTGTGTTTGTATGTGTATATAGGTGTATGTATATGTATGTTTATATATGAGTGTATATGTGAGTGTGTATGTTTGTGTGTGTGTGGTGTGTGTATGTGCATATATATGTATATGTGTGTATGATTATATATATGTGTGTGTATATAATACTTATATATGATTATTATATATGTGTATATGATTATATATTATATATGTGTGTGCGTGCATGTGTATGTATGTGTGTATATGTGTACAGGTTTGTGTATGTTTATGTATCTGCGTGTATATGTGTATATGCGTGTGTATGTGTTGAACTGAGTTGGTTAAGTTGTAGTTTTCAAGTCTTGTTGTTTAAAGATAATTATTTGTTGCTTGTTAGATGTAATTACTTACTACATCTAACTTATTGAACTGAGTTAAATTAGGATCATTCTAACATCAGATTCAGTGTGCTTTGAGTTGGTTAAATTGTACTGAGTTGGTTAAGTTGTAGTTTTCAAGTCTTGTTGTTTAAAGATAGTTATTTGTTGATTGTTAGATGTAATTACTTACTACAGGTCTAGTTTCACCCTGACCTTAGGTGTGAATTGAGGGGCGGGCTCAGCACTTTTTGAACAGAGTAAAAATAGGATCATTCTAACATCAGATTCAGTGTACTTTGAGTTGGTTAAGTTGTACTGAGTTGGTTAAGTTGTAGTTTTCAAGTCTTGTTGTTTAAACCTAGTTATTTGTTGCATGTTAGATCTAATTACTTACTACAGGTCTAGTTTCACCCTGACCTTAGGTGTGAATTGAGGGGCAGGCTCAGCACTTATTGAACTGAGTTCAATTAGGATGATTCTAACATCAGATTCAGTGTGCTTTGCTTTGTCTCATTGGATTATCATCTGGTTGGTTATGGGCAGTTTCGCCCTGACCTTAGGTGTGAATTTTGGGGCGGGCTCAGCACTTATTGAACTGAGTTAAATTAGGATCATTCTAACATCAGATTCAGTGTGCTTTGGTTTGCCTCGTTGGATTATCATCTGGATGGTTAAGGGCAATTTCGCTCTGACTTTAGGTGTGAATTGTGGGGCGGGCTCAGCACTTATTGAACTGATTTAAATTAGGATCATTCTAAAATCAGATTCAGTGTGCTTTGGTTTGCCTCGTTGGATTATCATCTGGTTGGTTAAGGTGTAGTTTCACCCTGACAGTGTGTCTCGTTGCTTAAGGTAGGCTCTGAGTTCACTTGTAGATATGTCTGTATGTTTATATGTGTGTAGATATTTATATGTGTGTGTATGTATGTATGCATGTATGTATGTGTATATATGTGTGTATGTATGCGTATATATGTGTATGTATGTATATGTATGTTTATATATGAGTGTATGTGATTGTGTGTGTGTGTTTGTGCATGTATATGGATGTATATATGATTATATATTATATATGTGTGTGTGCGCGTATATGTGTATGTATGTGTATATGTCTGTGCGTGTGTATGTATGTGTATATAGGTGTATGTATATGTATGTTTATATATGAGTGTATATGTGAGTGTGTATGTTTGTGTGTGTGTGATGTGTGTATGTGCATATATATGTATATGTGTGTATGATTATATATATGTGTGTGTATATAATACTTATATATGATTATTATGTGTATATGATGATATATTATATATGTGTGTGCGTGCATGTGTATGTATGTGTATATATGTATACAACTTTTTGTATGTTTATGTAACTGCGTGTATATGTGTATATGCGTGTGTATGTGTTGAACTGAGTTGGTTAAGTTGTAGTGTTCAAGTCTTGTTGTTTAAACCTAGTTATTTGTTGCTTGTTAGATCTAATTACTTACGTATATGTGTATATACGTGTGTATGTGTTGAACTGAGTTGGTTAAGTTGTAGTTTTCAAGTCTTGTTGTTTAAAGAGTTATTTGTTGCTTGTTAGATGCACTTACTACATCTAACTTATTGAACTGAGTTAAATTAGGATCATTCTAACATCAGATTCAGTGTGCTTTGAGTTGGTTAAGTTGTACTGAGTTGGTTAAGTTGTAGTTTTCAAGTCTTGTTGTTTAAACCTAGTTATTTGTGGCTTGTTAGATCTAATTACTTACTACAGGTCTAGTTTCACCCTGACCTTAGGTGTGAATTGAGCGGCGGGCTCAGTACTTATTGAACTGAGTTCAATTAGGATGATTCTAACATCAGATTCAGTGTGCTTTGCTTTGTCTCATTGGATTATCATCTGGATGGTTAAGGGCAGTTTCGCCCTGACCTTCGGTGTGAATTGTGGGGCGGTCTTAGAATTTATTGAACTGAGTTAAATTAGGATCATTCTAACATCAGATTCAGTGTGCTTCGCTTTGTCTCAGTGGATTATCATCTGGTTGGTTAAGGTGTAGTTTCACCCTGACAGTGTGTCTCGTTGCTTAAGGTAGGCTCTGAGTTCACTTGTAGATATGTCTGTATGTTTATATGTGTGTAGATATTTATATGTGTGTGTATGTATGTATGCATGTATGTATGTGTATATATGTGTGTATGTATGCGTATATATGTGTATGTATGCATATGTATGTTTATATATGAGTGTATGTGATTGTGTGTTTGTGTGTGTGTGTGTGTGTTTGTGCATGTATATGGATGTATATATGATTATATATTATATATGTGTGTGTGCGCGTATATGTGTATGTATGTGTATATGTCTGTGCGTGTGTATGTATGTGTATATAGCTGTATGTATATGTATGTTTACATATGAGTGTATATGTGAGTGTGTATGTTTGTGTATGTGTGTGTGGTGTGTGTATGTGCATATATATGTATATGTGTGTATGATTATATATGTGTGTATATAATAATTATATATGATTATTATATATGTGTATATGATTATATATTATATATGTGTATGCGTGCATGTGTATGTATGTGTATATATGTGTACAGGTTTGTGTATGTTTATGTATCTGCGTGTAGATGTGTATATGCGTGTGTATGTGTTGAACTGAGTTGGTTAAGTTGTAGTTTTCAAATTTTGTTGTTTAAAGATGTTGTTTAGATGTTGTTATTTCTGGCTTGTTGTTATTAGATGTTGTTATTTGTTGCTTATTAGATGTAATTACTTACTACAGGTCTAGTTTCACCCTGACCTTAGGTGTGAATTGAGGGGAAGGCTCAGAATTTATTGAACTGAGTTAAAATAGGATCATTCTAACATCAGATTCAGTGTGCTTGTTAGATCTAATTACTTACTACAGGTTTAGTTTCACCCTGACCTTAGGTGTGAATTGAGAGGCGGGCTCAGCACTTATTGAAATGAGTTCAATTAGTATGATTCTAACATCAGATTCAGTGTGCTTTGCTTTGTCTCATTGGATTATCATCTGGATGGTTAAGGGTAGTTTCGCCCTGACCTTAGGTGTGAATTGTGGGGCGGGCTCAGCACTTATTGAACTGATTTAAATTAGGATCATTCTAACATCAGATTCAGTGTGCTTTGGTTTGCCTCGTTGGATTATCATCTGGTTGGTTAAGGTGTAGTTTCACCCTGACAGTGTGTCTCGTTGCTTAAGGTAGGCTCTGAGTTCACTTGTAGATATGTCTGTATGTTTATATGTGTGTAGATATTTATATGTGTGTGTATGTATGTATGCATGTATGTACGTGTATATATGTGTGTATGTATGTGTATATACGTGTATGTATATGTATGTTTATATATGAGTTTGAGTGTGTGTTTGTGTGTGTGTGTGAATGTGCATGTATATGTATGTGTATATGATTATATGATTATATATTATATATGTGTGTGTGCGCGTATATGTGTATATGTCTGTGCGTGTGTATGTATGTGCATATAGGTGTATGTATATGTATGTTTATATATGAGTGTATATGTGAGTGTGGTGTGTGTATGTGCATATATATGTATATTTGTGTATGATTATATATGTGTGTGTGTATATAATAATTATATATGATTATTATATATGTGTATATGATTATATATTATATATATGTGTGTGCGTGCATGTGTATGTATGTGTATATATGTGTACAGGTTTGTGTATGTTTATGTATCTGCGTGTATATGTGTATATGCGTGTGTATGTGTTGAACTGAGTTGGTTAAGATGTAGTTTTCAAGTTTTGTTGTTTAAAGATAGTTATTTGTTGATTGTTAGATGTAATTACTTACTACAGGTCTAGTTTCACCCTGACCTTAGGTCTGAATTGAGGGGCGGGCTCAGCACTTATTGAAAAGAGTTAAATTAGGATCATTCTAACATCAGATTCAGTGTGCTTTGAGTTGGTTAAGTTGTACTGAGTTGGTTAAGTTGTAGTTTTCAAGTCTTGTTGTTTAAACCTAGTTATTTGTTGCTTGTTACATCTAATTACTTACTACAGGTCTAGTTTCACCCTGACCTTAGGTGTGAATTGAGGGGCAGGCTCAGCACTTATTGAACTGAGTTAAATTAGGATCATTCTAACATCAGATTCAGTGTGCTTTGGTTTGCCTCGTTGGATTATCATCTGGTTGGTTAAGGTGTAGTTTCACCCTGACAGTGTGTCTCGTTGCTTAAGGTAAGCTCTGAGTTCACTTGTAGATATGTCTGTATGTTTATATGTGTGTAGATATTTATATATGTGTGTGTATGTATGTATGCATGTATGTACGTGTATATATGTGTGTATGTATGTGTATATACGTGTATGTATATGTATGTTTATATATGAGTGTATGTGAGTGTGTGTGTGTGTGTTTGTGCATGTATATGGATGTGTATATGATTATATATGATTATATATTATATATGTGTGTGTGCGCGTATATGTGTATGTATGTGTATATGTCTGTGCGTGTGTTTGTATGTGTATATAGGTGTATGTATATGTATGTTTATATATGAGTGTATATGTGAGTGTGTATGTTTGTGTGTGTGTGGTGTGTGTATGTGCATATATATGTATATGTGTGTATGATTATATATATGTGTGTGTATATAATACTTATATATGATTATTATATATGTGTATATGATTATATATTATATATGTGTGTGCGTGCATGTGTATGTATGTGTGTATATGTGTACAGGTTTGTGTATGTTTATGTATCTGCGTGTATATGTGTATATGCGTGTGTATGTGTTGAACTGAGTTGGTTAAGTTGTAGTTTTCAAGTCTTGTTGTTTAAAGATAATTATTTGTTGCTTGTTAGATGTAATTACTTACTACATCTAACTTATTGAACTGAGTTAAATTAGGATCATTCTAACATCAGATTCAGTGTGCTTTGAGTTGGTTAAATTGTACTGAGTTGGTTAAGTTGTAGTTTTCAAGTCTTGTTGTTTAAAGATAGTTATTTGTTGATTGTTAGATGTAATTACTTACTACAGGTCTAGTTTCACCCTGACCTTAGGTGTGAATTGAGGGGCGGGCTCAGCACTTTTTGAACAGAGTAAAAATAGGATCATTCTAACATCAGATTCAGTGTACTTTGAGTTGGTTAAATTGTACTGAGTTGGTTAAGTTGTAGTTTTCAAGTCTTGTTGTTTAAACCTAGTTATTTGTTGCATGTTAGATCTAATTACTTACTACAGGTCTAGTTTCACCCTGACCTTAGGTGTGAATTGAGGGGCAGGCTCAGCACTTATTGAACTGAGTTCAATTAGGATGATTCTAACATCAGATTCAGTGTGCTTTGCTTTGTCTCATTGGATTATCATCTGGTTGGTTATGGGCAGTTTCGCCCTGACCTTAGGTGTGAATTTTGGGGCGGGCTCAGCACTTATTGAACTGAGTTAAATTAGGATCATTCTAACATCAGATTCAGTGTGCTTTGGTTTGCCTCGTTGGATTATCATCTGGATGGTTAAGGGCAGTTTCGCTCTGACCTTAGGTGTGAATTGTGGGGCGGGCTCAGCACTTATTGAACTGATTTAAATTAGGATCATTCTAAAATCAGATTCAGTGTGCTTTGGTTTGCCTCGTTGGATTATCATCTGGTTGGTTAAGGTGTAGTTTCACCCTGACAGTGTGTCTCGTTGCTTAAGGTAGGCTCTGAGTTCACTTGTAGATATGTCTGTATGTTTATATGTGTGTAGATATTTATATGTGTGTGTATGTATGTATGCATGTATGTATGTGTATATATGTGTGTATGTATGCGTATATATGTGTATGTATGTATATGTATGTTTATATATGAGTGTATGTGATTGTGTGTGTGTTTGTGCATGTATATGGATGTATATATGATTATATATTATATATGTGTGTGTGCGCGTATATGTGTATGTATGTGTATATGTCTGTGCGTGTGTTTGTATGTGTATATAGGTGTATGTATATGTATGTTTATATATGAGTGTATATGTGAGTGTGTATGTTTGTGTGTGTGTGGTGTGTGTATGTGCATATATATGTATATGTGTGTATGATTATATATATGTGTGTGTATATAATACTTATATATGATTATTATATATGTGTATATGATTATATATTATATATGTGTGTGCGTGCATGTGTATGTATGTGTGTATATGTGTACAGGTTTGTGTATGTTTATGTATCTGCGTGTATATGTGTATATGCGTGTGTATGTGTTGAACTGAGTTGGTTAAGTTGTAGTTTTCAAGTCTTGTTGTTTAAAGATAATTATTTGTTGCTTGTTAGATGTAATTACTTACTACATCTAACTTATTGAACTGAGTTAAATTAGGATCATTCTAACATCAGATTCAGTGTGCTTTGAGTTGGTTAAATTGTACTGAGTTGGTTAAGTTGTAGTTTTCAAGTCTTGTTGTTTAAAGATAGTTATTTGTTGATTGTTAGATGTAATTACTTACTACAGGTCTAGTTTCACCCTGACCTTAGGTGTGAATTAAGGGGCAGGCTCAGCACTTATTGAACTGAGTTCAATTAGGATGATTCTAACATCAGATTCAGTGTGCTTTGCTTTGTCTCATTGGATTATCATCTGGTTGGTTATGGGCAGTTTCGCCCTGACCTTAGGTGTGAATTTTGGGGCGGGCTCAGCACTTATTGAACTGAGTTAAATTAGGATCATTCTAACATCAGATTCAGTGTGCTTTGGTTTGCCTCGTTGGATTATCATCTGGATGGTTAAGGGCAGTTTCGCTCTGACCTTAGGTGTGAATTGTGGGGCGGGCTCAGCACTTATTGAACTGATTTAAATTAGGATCATTCTAAAATCAGATTCAGTGTGCTTTGGTTTGCCTCGTTGGATTATCATCTGGTTGGTTAAGGTGTAGTTTCACCCTGACAGTGTGTCTCGTTGCTTAAGGTAGGCTCTGAGTTCACTTGTAGATATGTCTGTATGTTTATATGTGTGTAGATATTTATATGTGTGTGTATGTATGTATGCATGTATGTATGTGTATATATGTGTGTATGTATGCGTATATATGTGTATGTATGTATATGTATGTTTATATATGAGTGTATGTGATTGTGTGTGTGTGTTTGTGCATGTATATGGATGTATATATGATTATATATTATATATGTGTGTGTGCGCGTATATGTGTATGTATGTGTATATGTCTGTGCGTGTGTATGTATGTGTATATAGCTGTATGTATATGTATGTTTACATATGAGTGTATATGTGAGTGTGTATGTTTGTGTGTGTGTGTGTGGTGTGTGTATGTGCATATATATGTATATGTGTGTATGATTATATATGTGTGTATATAATAATTATATATGATTATTATATATGTGTATATGATTATATATTATATATGTGTGTGCGTGCATGTGTATGTATGTGTATATATGTGTACAGGTTTGTGTATGTTTATGTATCTGCGTGTAGATGTGTATATGCGTGTGTATGTGTTGAACTCAGTTGGTTAAGTTGTAGTTTTCAAGTTTTGTTGTTTAAAGATGTTGTTTAGATGTTGTTATTTCTGGCTTGTTGTTATTAGATGTTGTTATTTGTTGCTTGTTAGATGTAATTACTTACTACAGGTCTAGTTTCACCCTGACCTTAGGTGTGAATTGAGGGGAAGGCTCAGAACTTATTGAACTGAGTTAAAATAGGATCATTCTAACATCAGATTCAGTGTGCTTGTTAGATCTAATTACTTACTACAGGTCTAGTTTCACCCTGACCTTAGGTGTGAATTGAGCGGCGGGCTCAGCACTTATTGAACTGAGTTAAATTAGGATCATTCTAATATCAGATTCAGTGTGCTTTGCTTTGTCTCATTGGATTATCATCTGGTTGGTTAAGGGCAGTTTCGCCCTGACTTTAGGTGTGAATTGTGGGGTGGGCTCAGCACTTATTGAACTGATTTAAATTAGGATCATTCTAAAATCAGATTCAGTGTGCTTTGCTTTGTCTCATTGGATTATCATCTGGTTGGTTAAGGGCAGTTTCGCCCTGATCTTAGGTGTGAATTGTGGGGCGGGCTCAGCACTTATTGAACTGATTTAAATTAGGATCATTCTAACATCAGATTCAGTGTGCTTTGGTTTGCCTCGTTGGATTATCATCTGGTTGGTTAAGGTGTAGTTTCACCCTGACAGTGTGTCTCGTTGCTTAAGCTAGGCTCTGAGTTCACTTGTAGATATGTCTGTATGTTTATATGTGTGTAGATATTTATATGTGTGTGTATGTATGTATGCATGTATGTACGTGTATATGTTTGTGTATGTATGTGTATATACGTGTATGTATATGTATGTTTATATATAAGTGTATGTGAGTGTGTGTGTTTGTGCATGTATATGTATGTGTGTGTATGATTATATATGTGTGTGTGTATATAATAATTATATATGATTATTATATATGTGTATATGATTATATATTATATATGTGTGTGCGTGCATGTGTATGTATGTGTATATATGTGTATAGGTTTGTGTATGTTTATGTATCTGCGTGTATATGTGTATATGCGTGTGTATGTGTTGAACTGAGTTGGTTAAGTTGTAGTTTTCAAATCTTGTTGTTTAAAGATAGTCATTTGTTGCTTGTTAGATCTAATTACTTACTACAGGTCTGGTTTCACCCTGACCTTAGGTGTGAATTGAGCGGCGGGCTCAGTACTTATTGAATTGAGTTCAATTAGTATGATTCTAACATCAGATTCAGTGTGCTTTGCTTTGTCTCATTGCATTATCATCTGGATGTTTAAGGGCAGTTTCGCCCTGACTTTAGGTGTGAATTGTGGGGCGGGCTCAGCACTTATTGAACTGAGTTAAATTGGGATCATTCTAACATCAGATTCAGTGTGCTTTGCTTTGTCTCATTGGATTATCATATGGTTGGTTAAGGTGTAGTTTCACCCTGACAGTGTGTCTCGTTGCTTAAGGTAGGCTCTGAGTTTACTTGTAGATATGTCTGTATGTTTATATGTGTGTAGATATTTATATATGTGTGTGTATGTATGTATGCATGTATGTACGTGTATATATGTGTATATGTATGTGTATATACGTGTATGTATATGTATGTTTATATATGAGTGTATGTGAGTGTGTGTGTGTGTGTTTGTGCATGTATATGGATGTGTATATGATTATATATGATTATATATTATATATGTGTGTGTGCGCGTATATGTGTATGTATGTGTATATGTCTGTGCGTGTGTTTGTATGTGTATATAGGTGTATGTATATGTATGTTTATATATGAGTGTATATGTGAGTGTGTATGTTTGTGTGTGTGTGATGTGTGTATGTGCATATATATGTATATGTGTGTATGATTATATATATGTGTGTGTATATAATACTTATATATGATTATTATGTGTATATGATGATATATTATATATGTGTGTGCGTGCATGTGTATGTATGTGTATATATGTATACAACTTTTTGTATGTTTATGTAACTGCGTGTATATGTGTATATGCGTGTGTATGTGTTGAACTGAGTTGGTTAAGTTGTAGTTTTCAAGTCTTGTTGTTTAAACCTAGTTATTTGTTGCTTGTTAGATCTAATTACTTACGTATATGTGTATATACGTGTGTATGTGTTGAACTGAGTTGGTTAAGTTGTAGTTTTCAAGTCTTGTTGTTTAAAGAGTTATTTGTTGCTTGTTAGATGCACTTACTACATCTAACTTATTGAACTGAGTTAAATTAGGATCATTCTAACATCAGATTCAGTGTGCTTTGAGTTGGTTAAGTTGTACTGAGTTGGTTAAGTTGTAGTTTTCAAGTCTTGTTGTTTAAACCTAGTTATTTGTGGCTTAGATCTAATTACTTACTACAGGTCTAGTTTCACCCTGACCTTAGGTGTGAATTGAGCGGCGGGCTCAGTACTTATTGAACTGAGTTCAATTAGGATAATTCTAACATCAGATTCAGTGTGCTTTGCTTTGTCTCATTGGATTATCATCTGGATGGTTAAGGGCAGTTTCGCCCTGACCTTCGGTGTGAATTGTGGGGCGGTCTTAGAATTTATTGAACTGAGTTAAATTAGGATCATTCTAACATCAGATTCAGTGTGCTTTGCTTTGTCTCATTGGATTATCATCTGGTTGGTTATGGTGTAGTTTCACCCTGACAGTGTGTCTCGTTGCTTAAGGTAGGCTCTGAGTTCACTTGTAGATATGTCTGTATGTTTATATGTGTGTAGATATTTATATGTGTGTGTATGTATGTATGCATGTATGTATGTGTATATATGTGTGTATGTATGCGTATATATGTGTATGTATGCATATGTATGTTTATATATGAGTGTATGTGATTGTGTGTTTGTGTGTGTGTGTGTGTTTGTGCATGTATATGGATGTATATATGATTATATATTATATATGTGTGTGTGCGCGTATATGTGTATGTATGTGTATATGTCTGTGCGTGTGTATGTATGTGTATATAGCTGTATGTATATGTATGTTTACATATGAGTGTATATGTGAGTGTGTATGTTTGTGTGTGTGTGTGTGGTGTGTGTATGTGCATATATATGTATATGTGTGTATGATTATATATGTGTGTATATAATAATTATATATGATTATTATATATGTGTATATGATTATATATTATATATGTGTATGCGTGCATGTGTATGTATGTGTATATATGTGTACAGGTTTGTGTATGTTTATGTATCTGCGTGTAGATGTGTATATGCGTGTGTATGTGTTGAACTGAGTTGGTTAAGTTGTAGTTTTCAAATTTTGTTGTTTAAAGATGTTGTTTAGATGTTGTTATTTCTGGCTTGTTGTTATTAGATGTTGTTATTTGTTGCTTATTAGATGTAATTACTTACTACAGGTTTAGTTTCACCCTGACCTTAGGTGTGAATTGAGAGGCGGGCTCAGCACTTATTGAAATGAGTTCAATTAGTATGATTCTAACATCAGATTCAGTGTGCTTTGCTTTGTCTCATTGGATTATCATCTGGATGGTTAAGGGTAGTTTCGCCCTGACCTTAGGTGTGAATTGTGGGGCGGGCTCAGCACTTATTGAACTGATTTAAATTAGGATCATTCTAACATCAGATTCAGTGTGCTTTGGTTTGCCTCGTTGGATTATCATCTGGTTGGTTAAGGTGTAGTTTCACCCTGACAGTGTGTCTCGTTGCTTAAGGTAGGCTCTGAGTTCACTTGTAGATATGTCTGTATGTTTATATGTGTGTAGATATTTATATGTGTGTGTATGTATGTATGCATGTATGTACGTGTATATATGTGTGTATGTATGTGTATATACGTGTATGTATATGTATGTTTATATATGAGTTTGAGTGTGTGTTTGTGTGTGTGTGAATGTGCATGTATATGTATGTGTATATGATTATATGATTATATATTATATATGTGTGTGTGCGCGTATATGTGTATATGTCTGTGCGTGTGTATGTATGTGCATATAGGTGTATGTATATGTATGTTTATATATGAGTGTATATGTGAGTGTGGTGTGTGTATGTGCATATATATGTATATTTGTGTATGATTATATATGTGTGTGTGTATATAATAATTATATATGATTATTATATATGTGTGTGCGTGCATGTGTATGTATGTGTATATATGTGTACAGGTTTGTGTATGTTTATGTATCTGCGTGTATATGTGTATATGCGTGTGTATGTGTTGAACTGAGTTGGTTAAGATGTAGTTTTCAAGTTTTGTTGTTTAAAGATAGTTATTTGTTGATTGTTAGATGTAATTACTTACTACAGGTCTAGTTTCACCCTGACCTTAGGTCTGAATTGAGGGGCGGGCTCAGCACTTATTGAACTGAGTAAAAATAGGATCATTCTAACATCAGATTCAGTGTGCTTTGAGTTGGTTAAGTTGTACTGAGTTGGTTAAGTTGTAGTTTTCAAGTCTTGTTGTTTAAACCTAGTTATTTGTTGCTTGTTAGATCTAATTACTTACAACAGGTCTAGTTTCACCCTGACCTTAGGTGTGAATTGAGGGGCAGGCTCAGCACTTATTGAACTGAGTTAAAATAGGATCATTCTAACATCAGATTCAGTGTGCTTTGCTTTGTCTCATTGGATTATCATCTGGATGGTTAAGGGCAGTTTCGCTCTGACCTTAGGTGTGAATTGTGGGGCGGGCTCAGCACTTATTGAACTGATTTAAATTAGGATCATTCTAACATCAGATTCAGTGTGCTTTGGTTTGCCTCGTTGGATTATCATCTGGTTGGTTAAGGTGTAGTTTCACCCTGACAGTGTGTCTCGTTGCTCAAGGTAGGCTCTGAGTTCACTTGTAGATATGTCTGTATCTTTATATGTGTGTAGATATTTCTATGTGTGTGTGTATGTATGTATGCATGTATGTACGTGTATATGTTTGTGTATGTATGTGTATATACGTGTATGTATATGTATGTTTATATATGAGTGTATGTGAGTGTGTGTGTTTGTGCATGTATATGTATGTGTGTGTATGATTATATATGTGTGTGTGTATATAATAATTATATATGATTATTATATATGTGTATATGATTATATATTATATATGTGTGTGCGTGCATGTGTATGTATGTGTATATATGTGTACAGGTTTGTGTATGTTTATGTATCTGCGTGTATATGTGTATATGCGTGTGTATGTGTTGAACTGAGTTGGTTAAGTTGTAGTTTTCAAGTTTTGTTGTTTAAAGATAGTCATTTGTTGCTTGTTAGATGTAATTACTTACTACAGGTCTAGTTTCACCCTGACCTTAGGTCTGAATTGAGGGGCGGGCTCAGCACTTATTGAAAAGAGTTAAATTAGGATCATTCTAACATCAGATTCAGTGTGCTTTGAGTTGGTTAAGTTGTACTGAGTTGGTTAAGTTGTAGTTTTCAAGTCTTGTTGTTTAAACCTAGTTATTTGTTGCTTGTTACATCTAATTACTTACTACAGGTCTAGTTTCACCCTGACCTTAGGTGTGAATTGAGGGGCAGGCTCAGCACTTATTGAACTGAGTTAAATTAGGATCATTCTAACATCAGATTCAGTGTGCTTTGGTTTGCCTCGTTGGATTATCATCTGGTTGGTTAAGGTGTAGTTTCACCCTGACAGTGTGTCTCGTTGCTTAAGGTAAGCTCTGAGTTCACTTGTAGATATGTCTGTATGTTTATATGTGTGTAGATATTTATATATGTGTGTGTATGTATGTATGCATGTATGTACGTGTATATATGTGTGTATGTATGTGTATATACGTGTATGTATATGTATGTTTATATATGAGTGTATGTGAGTGTGTGTGTGTGTGTTTGTACATGTATATGGATGTGTATATGATTATATATGATTATATATTATATATGTGTGTGTGCGCGTATATGTGTATGTATGTGTATATGTCTGTGCGTGTGTTTGTATGTGTATATAGGTGTATGTATATGTATGTTTATATATGAGTGTATATGTGAGTGTGTATGTTTGTGTGTGTGTGTTGTGTGTATGTGCATATATATGTATATGTGTGTATGATTATATATATGTGTGTGTATATAATACTTATATATGATTATTATATATGTGTATATGATTATATATTATATATGTGTGTGCGTGCATGTGTATGTATGTGTGTATATGTGTACAGGTTTGTGTATGTTTATGTATCTGCGTGTATATGTGTATATGCGTGTGTATGTGTTGAACTGAGTTGGTTAAGTTGTAGTTTTCAAGTCTTGTTGTTTAAAGATAATTATTTGTTGCTTGTTAGATGTAATTACTTACTACATCTAACTTATTGAACTGAGTTAAATTAGGATCATTCTAACATCAGATTCAGTGTGCTTTGAGTTGGTTAAATTGTACTGAGTTGGTTAAGTTGTAGTTTTCAAGTCTTGTTGTTTAAAGATAGTTATTTGTTGATTGTTAGATGTAATTACTTACTACAGGTCTAGTTTCACCCTGACCTTAGGTGTGAATTGAGGGGCGGGCTCAGCACTTTTTGAACAGAGTAAAAATAGGATCATTCTAACATCAGATTCAGTGTACTTTGAGTTGGTTAAGTTGTACTGAGTTGGTTAAGTTGTAGTTTTCAAGTCTTGTTGTTTAAACCTAGTTATTTGTTGCATGTTAGATCTAATTACTTACTACAGGTCTAGTTTCACCCTGACCTTAGGTGTGAATTGAGGGGCAGGCTCAGCACTTATTGAACTGAGTTCAATTAGGATGATTCTAACATCAGATTCAGTGTGCTTTGCTTTGTCTCATTGGATTATCATCTGGTTGGTTATGGGCAGTTTCGCCCTGACCTTAGGTGTGAATTTTGGGGCGGGCTCAGCACTTATTGAACTGAGTTAAATTAGGATCATTCTAACATCAGATTCAGTGTGCTTTGGTTTGCCTCGTTGGATTATCATCTGGATGGTTAAGGGCAGTTTCGCTCTGACTTTAGGTGTGAATTGTGGGGCGGGCTCAACACTTATTGAACTGATTTAAATTAGGATCATTCTAAAATCAGATTCAGTGTGCTTTGGTTTGCCTCGTTGGATTATCATCTGGTTGGTTAAGGTGTAGTTTCACCCTGACAGTGTGTCTCGTTGCTTAAGGTAGGCTCTGAGTTCACTTGTAGATATGTCTGTATGTTTATATGTGTGTAGATATTTATATGTGTGTGTATGTATGTATGCATGTATGTATGTGTATATATGTGTGTATGTATGCGTATATATGTGTATGTATGTATATGTATGTTTATATATGAGTGTATGTGATTGTGTGTGTGTGTTTGTGCATGTATATGGATGTATATATGATTATATATTATATATGTGTGTGTGCGCGTATATGTGTATGTATGTGTATATGTCTGTGCGTGTGTATGTATGTGTATATAGCTGTATGTATATGTATGTTTACATATGAGTGTATATGTGAGTGTGTATGTTTGTGTATGTGTGTGTGGTGTGTGTATGTGCATATATATGTATATGTGTGTATGATTATATATGTGTGTATATAATAATTATATATGATTATTATATATGTGTATATGATTATATATTATATATGTGTATGCGTGCATGTGTATGTATGTGTATATATGTGTACAGGTTTGTGTATGTTTATGTATCTGCGTGTAGATGTGTATATGCGTGTGTATGTGTTGAACTGAGTTGGTTAAGTTGTAGTTTTCAAATTTTGTTGTTTAAAGATGTTGTTTAGATGTTGTTATTTCTGGCTTGTTGTTATTAGATGTTGTTATTTGTTGCTTATTAGATGTAATTACTTACTACAGGTCTAGTTTCACCCTGACCTTAGGTGTGAATTGAGGGGAAGGCTCAGAATTTATTGAACTGAGTTAAAATAGGATGATTCTAACATCAGATTCAGTGTGCTTTGCTTTGTCTCATTGGATTATCATCTGGTTGGTTATGGGCAGTTTCGCCCTGACCTTAGGTGTGAATTTTGGGGCGGGCTCAGCACTTATTGAACTGAGTTAAATTAGGATCATTCTAACATCAGATTCAGTGTGCTTTGGTTTGCCTCGTTGGATTATCATCTGGATGGTTAAGGGCAGTTTCGCTCTGACTTTAGGTGTGAATTGTGGGGCGGGCTCAGCACTTATTGAACTGATTTAAATTAGGATCATTCTAAAATCAGATTCAGTGTGCTTTGGTTTGCCTCGTTGGATTATCATCTGGTTGGTTAAGGTGTAGTTTCACCCTGACAGTGTGTCTCGTTGCTTAAGGTAGGCTCTGAGTTCACTTGTAGATATGTCTGTATGTTTATATGTGTGTAGATATTTATATGTGTGTGTATGTATGTATGCATGTATGTATGTGTATATATGTGTGTATGTATGCGTATATATGTGTATGTATGTATATGTATGTTTATATATGAGTGTATGTGATTGTGTGTGTGTGTTTGTGCATGTATATGGATGTATATATGATTATATATTATATATGTGTGTGTGCGCGTATATGTGTATGTATGTGTATATGTCTGTGCGTGTGTATGTATGTGTATATAGCTGTATGTATATGTATGTTTACATATGAGTGTATATGTGAGTGTGTATGTTTGTGTATGTGTGTGTGGTGTGTGTATGTGCATATATATGTATATGTGTGTATGATTATATATGTGTGTATATAATAATTATATATGATTATTATATATGTGTATATGATTATATATTATATATGTGTATGCGTGCATGTGTATGTATGTGTATATATGTGTACAGGTTTGTGTATGTTTATGTATCTGCGTGTAGATGTGTATATGCGTGTGTATGTGTTGAACTGAGTTGGTTAAGTTGTAGTTTTCAAATTTTGTTGTTTAAAGATGTTGTTTAGATGTTGTTATTTCTGGCTTGTTGTTATTAGATGTTGTTATTTGTTGCTTATTAGATGTAATTACTTACTACAGGTCTAGTTTCACCCTGACCTTAGGTGTGAATTGAGGGGAAGGCTCAGAATTTATTGAACTGAGTTAAAATAGGATCATTCTAACATCAGATTCAGTGTGCTTGTTAGATCTAATTACTTACTACAGGTTTAGTTTCACCCTGACCTTAGGTGTGAATTGAGAGGCGGGCTCAGCACTTATTGAAATGAGTTCAATTAGTATGATTCTAACATCAGATTCAGTGTGCTTTGCTTTGTCTCATTGGATTATCATCTGGATGGTTAAGGGTAGTTTCGCCCTGACTTTAGGTGTGAATTGTGGGGCGGGCTCAGCACTTATTGAACTGATTTAAATTAGGATCATTCTAACATCAGATTCAGTGTGCTTTGGTTTGCCTCGTTGGATTATCATCTGGTTGGTTAAGGTGTAGTTTCACCCTGACAGTGTGTCTCGTTGCTTAAGGTAGGCTCTGAGTTCACTTGTAGATATGTCTGTATGTTTATATGTGTGTAGATATTTATATGTGTGTGTATGTATGTATGCATGTATGTACGTGTATATATGTGTGTATGTATGTGTATATACGTGTATGTATATGTATGTTTATATATGAGTTTGAGTGTGTGTTTGTGTGTGTGTGTGAATGTGCATGAATATGTATGTGTATATGATTATATGATTATATATTATATATGTGTGTGTGCGCGTATATGTGTATATGTCTGTGCGTGTGTATGTATGTGCATATAGGTGTATGTATATGTATGTTTATATATGAGTGTATATGTGAGTGTGGTGTGTGTATGTGCATATATATGTATATTTGTGTATGATTATATATGTGTGTGTGTATATAATAATTATATATGATTATTATATATGTGTATATGATTATATATTATATATATGTGTGTGCGTGCATGTGTATGTATGTGTATATATGTGTACAGGTTTGTGTATGTTTATGTATCTGCGTGTATATGTGTATATGCGTGTGTATGTGTTGAACTGAGTTGGTTAAGATGTAGTTTTCAAGTTTTGTTGTTTAAAGATAGTTATTTGTTGATTGTTAGATGTAATTACTTACTACAGGTCTAGTTTCACCCTGACCTTAGGTCTGAATTGAGGGGCCGGCTCAGCACTTATTGAAAAGAGTTAAATTAGGATCATTCTAACATCAGATTCAGTGTGCTTTGAGTTGGTTAAGTTGTACTGAGTTGGTTAAGTTGTAGTTTTCAAGTCTTGTTATTTAAACCTAGTTATTTGTTGCTTGTTACATCTAATTACTTACTACAGGTCTAGTTTCACCCTGACCTTAGGTGTGAATTGAGGGGCAGGCTCAGCACTTATTGAACTGAGTTAAATTAGGATCATTCTAACATCAGATTCAGTGTGCTTTGGTTTGCCTCGTTGGATTATCATCTGGTTGGTTAAGGTGTAGTTTCACCCTGACAGTGTGTCTCGTTGCTTAAGGTAAGCTCTGAGTTCACTTGTAGATATGTCTGTATGTTTATATGTGTGTAGATATTTATATATGTGTGTGTATGTATGTATGCATGTATGTACGTGTATATATGTGTGTATGTATGTGTATATACGTGTATGTATATGTATGTTTATATATGAGTGTATGTGAGTGTGTGTGTGTGTGTTTGTGCATGTATATGGATGTGTATATGATTATATATGATTATATATTATATATGTGTGTGTGCGCGTATATGTGTATGTATGTGTATATGTCTGTGCGTGTGTTTGTATGTGTATATAGGTGTATGTATATGTATGTTTATATATGAGTGTATATGTGAGTGTGTATGTTTGTGTGTGTGTGGTGTGTGTATGTGCATATATATGTATATGTGTGTATGATTATATATATGTGTGTGTATATAATACTTATATATGATTATTATATATGTGTATATGATTATATATTATATATGTGTGTGCGTGCATGTGTATGTATGTGTGTATATGTGTACAGGTTTGTGTATGTTTATGTATCTGCGTGTATATGTGTATATGCGTGTGTATGTGTTGAACTGAGTTGGTTAAGTTGTAGTTTTCAAGTCTTGTTGTTTAAAGATAATTATTTGTTGCTTGTTAGATGTAATTACTTACTACATCTAACTTATTGAACTGAGTTAAATTAGGATCATTCTAACATCAGATTCAGTGTGCTTTGAGTTGGTTAAATTGTACTGAGTTGGTTAAGTTGTAGTTTTCAAGTCTTGTTGTTTAAAGATAGTTATTTGTTGATTGTTAGATGTAATTACTTACTACAGGTCTAGTTTCACCCTGACCTTAGGTGTGAATTGAGGGGCGGGCTCAGCACTTTTTAAACAGAGTAAAAATAGGATCATTCTAACATCAGATTCAGTGTACTTTGAGTTGGTTAAATTGTACTGAGTTGGTTAAGTTGTAGTTTTCAAGTCTTGTTGTTTAAACCTAGTTATTTGTTGCATGTTAGATCTAATTACTTACTACAGGTCTAGTTTCACCCTGACCTTAGGTGTGAATTGAGGGGCAGGCTCAGCACTTATTGAACTGAGTTCAATTAGGATGATTCTAACATCAGATTCAGTGTGCTTTGCTTTGTCTCATTGGATTATCATCTGGTTGGTTATGGGCAGTTTCGCCCTGACCTTAGGTGTGAATTTTGGGGCGGGCTCAGCACTTATTGAACTGAGTTAAATTAGGATCATTCTAACATCAGATTCAGTGTGCTTTGGTTTGCCTCGTTGGATTATCATCTGGATGGTTAAGGGCAGTTTCGCTCTGACCTTAGGTGTGAATTGTGGGGCGGGCTCAGCACTTATTGAACTGATTTAAATTAGGATCATTCTAAAATCAGATTCAGTGTGCTTTGGTTTGCCTCGTTGGATTATCATCTGGTTGGTTAAGGTGTAGTTTCACCCTGACAGTGTGTCTCGTTGCTTAAGGTAGGCTCTGAGTTCACTTGTAGATATGTCTGTATGTTTATATGTGTGTAGATATTTATATGTGTGTGTATGTATGTATGCATGTATGTATGTGTATATATGTGTGTATGTATGCGTATATATGTGTATGTATGTATATGTATGTTTATATATGAGTGTATGTGATTGTGTGTGTGTGTTTGTGCATGTATATGGATGTATATATGATTATATATTATATATGTGTGTGTGCGCGTATATGTGTATGTATGTGTATATGTCTGTGCGTGTGTATGTATGTGTATATAGCTGTATGTATATGTATGTTTACATATGAGTGTATATGTGAGTGTGTATGTTTGTGTATGTGTGTGTGGTGTGTGTATGTGCATATATATGTATATGTGTGTATGATTATATATGTGTGTATATAATAATTATATATGATTATTATATATGTGTATATGATTATATATTATATATGTGTATGCGTGCATGTGTATGTATGTGTATATATGTGTACAGGTTTGTGTATGTTTATGTATCTGCGTGTAGATGTGTATATGCGTGTGTATGTGTTGAACTGAGTTGGTTAAGTTGTAGTTTTCAAATTTTGTTGTTTAAAGATGTTGTTTAGATGTTGTTATTTCTGGCTTGTTGTTATTAGATGTTGTTATTTGTTGCTTATTAGATGTAATTACTTACTACAGGTCTAGTTTCACCCTGACCTTAGGTGTGAATTGAGGGGAAGGCTCAGAATTTATTGAACTGAGTTAAAATAGGATCATTCTAACATCAGATTCAGTGTGCTTGTTAGATCTAATTACTTACTACAGGTTTAGTTTCACCCTGACCTTAGGTGTGAATTGAGAGGCGGGCTCAGCACTTATTGAAATGAGTTCAATTAGTATGATTCTAACATCAGATTCAGTGTGCTTTGCTTTGTCTCATTGGATTATCATCTGGATGGTTAAGGGTAGTTTCGCCCTGACTTTAGGTGTGAATTGTGGGGCGGGCTCAGCACTTATTGAACTGATTTAAATTAGGATCATTCTAACATCAGATTCAGTGTGCTTTGGTTTGCCTCGTTGGATTATCATCTGGTTGGTTAAGGTGTAGTTTCACCCTGACAGTGTGTCTCGTTGCTTAAGGTAGGCTCTGAGTTCACTTGTAGATATGTCTGTATGTTTATATGTGTGTAGATATTTATATGTGTGTGTATGTATGTATGCATGTATGTACGTGTATATATGTGTGTATGTATGTGTATATACGTGTATGTATATGTATGTTTATATATGAGTTTGAGTGTGTGTTTGTGTGTGTGTGTGAATGTGCATGAATATGTATGTGTATATGATTATATGATTATATATTATATATGTGTGTGTGCGCGTATATGTGTATATGTCTGTGCGTGTGTATGTATGTGCATATAGGTGTATGTATATGTATGTTTATATATGAGTGTATATGTGAGTGTGGTGTGTGTATGTGCATATATATGTATATTTGTGTATGATTATATATGTGTGTGTGTATATAATAATTATATATGATTATTATATATGTGTATATGATTATATATTATATATATGTGTGTGCGTGCATGTGTATGTATGTGTATATATGTGTACAGGTTTGTGTATGTTTATGTATCTGCGTGTATATGTGTATATGCGTGTGTATGTGTTGAACTGAGTTGGTTAAGATGTAGTTTTCAAGTTTTGTTGTTTAAAGATAGTTATTTGTTGATTGTTAGATGTAATTACTTACTACAGGTCTAGTTTCACCCTGACCTTAGGTCTGAATTGAGGGGCCGGCTCAGCACTTATTGAAAAGAGTTAAATTAGGATCATTCTAACATCAGATTCAGTGTGCTTTGAGTTGGTTAAGTTGTACTGAGTTGGTTAAGTTGTAGTTTTCAAGTCTTGTTATTTAAACCTAGTTATTTGTTGCTTGTTACATCTAATTACTTACTACAGGTCTAGTTTCACCCTGACCTTAGGTGTGAATTGAGGGGCAGGCTCAGCACTTATTGAACTGAGTTAAATTAGGATCATTCTAACATCAGATTCAGTGTGCTTTGGTTTGCCTCGTTGGATTATCATCTGGTTGGTTAAGGTGTAGTTTCACCCTGACAGTGTGTCTCGTTGCTTAAGGTAAGCTCTGAGTTCACTTGTAGATATGTCTGTATGTTTATATGTGTGTAGATATTTATATATGTGTGTGTATGTATGTATGCATGTATGTACGTGTATATATGTGTGTATGTATGTGTATATACGTGTATGTATATGTATGTTTATATATGAGTGTATGTGAGTGTGTGTGTGTGTGTTTGTGCATGTATATGGATGTGTATATGATTATATATGATTATATATTATATATGTGTGTGTGCGCGTATATGTGTATGTATGTGTATATGTCTGTGCGTGTGTTTGTATGTGTATATAGGTGTATGTATATGTATGTTTATATATGAGTGTATATGTGAGTGTGTATGTTTGTGTGTGTGTGGTGTGTGTATGTGCATATATATGTATATGTGTGTATGATTATATATATGTGTGTGTATATAATACTTATATATGATTATTATATATGTGTATATGATTATATATTATATATGTGTGTGCGTGCATGTGTATGTATGTGTGTATATGTGTACAGGTTTGTGTATGTTTATGTATCTGCGTGTATATGTGTATATGCGTGTGTATGTGTTGAACTGAGTTGGTTAAGTTGTAGTTTTCAAGTCTTGTTGTTTAAAGATAATTATTTGTTGCTTGTTAGATGTAATTACTTACTACATCTAACTTATTGAACTGAGTTAAATTAGGATCATTCTAACATCAGATTCAGTGTGCTTTGAGTTGGTTAAATTGTACTGAGTTGGTTAAGTTGTAGTTTTCAAGTCTTGTTGTTTAAAGATAGTTATTTGTTGATTGTTAGATGTAATTACTTACTACAGGTCTAGTTTCACCCTGACCTTAGGTGTGAATTGAGGGGCGGGCTCAGCACTTTTTAAACAGAGTAAAAATAGGATCATTCTAACATCAGATTCAGTGTACTTTGAGTTGGTTAAATTGTACTGAGTTGGTTAAGTTGTAGTTTTCAAGTCTTGTTGTTTAAACCTAGTTATTTGTTGCATGTTAGATCTAATTACTTACTACAGGTCTAGTTTCACCCTGACCTTAGGTGTGAATTGAGGGGCAGGCTCAGCACTTATTGAACTGAGTTCAATTAGGATGATTCTAACATCAGATTCAGTGTGCTTTGCTTTGTCTCATTGGATTATCATCTGGTTGGTTATGGGCAGTTTCGCCCTGACCTTAGGTGTGAATTTTGGGGCGGGCTCAGCACTTATTGAACTGAGTTAAATTAGGATCATTCTAACATCAGATTCAGTGTGCTTTGGTTTGCCTCGTTGGATTATCATCTGGATGGTTAAGGGCAGTTTCGCTCTGACCTTAGGTGTGAATTGTGGGGCGGGCTCAGCACTTATTGAACTGATTTAAATTAGGATCATTCTAAAATCAGATTCAGTGTGCTTTGGTTTGCCTCGTTGGATTATCATCTGGTTGGTTAAGGTGTAGTTTCACCCTGACAGTGTGTCTCGTTGCTTAAGGTAGGCTCTGAGTTCACTTGTAGATATGTCTGTATGTTTATATGTGTGTAGATATTTATATGTGTGTGTATGTATGTATGCATGTATGTATGTGTATATATGTGTGTATGTATGCGTATATATGTGTATGTATGTATATGTATGTTTATATATGAGTGTATGTGATTGTGTGTGTGTGTTTGTGCATGTATATGGATGTATATATGATTATATATTATATATGTGTGTGTGCGCGTATATGTGTATGTATGTGTATATGTCTGTGCGTGTGTTTGTATGTGTATATAGGTGTATGTATATGTATGTTTATATATGAGTGTATATGTGAGTGTGTATGTTTGTGTGTGTGTGGTGTGTGTATGTGCATATATATGTATATGTGTGTATGATTATATATATGTGTGTGTATATAATACTTATATATGATTATTATATATGTGTATATGATTATATATTATATATGTGTGTGCGTGCATGTGTATGTATGTGTGTATATGTGTACAGGTTTGTGTATGTTTATGTATCTGCGTGTATATGTGTATATGCGTGTGTATGTGTTGAACTGAGTTGGTTAAGTTGTAGTTTTCAAGTCTTGTTGTTTAAAGATAATTATTTGTTGCTTGTTAGATGTAATTACTTACTACATCTAACTTATTGAACTGAGTTAAATTAGGATCATTCTAACATCAGATTCAGTGTGCTTTGAGTTGGTTAAATTGTACTGAGTTGGTTAAGTTGTAGTTTTCAAGTCTTGTTGTTTAAAGATAGTTATTTGTTGATTGTTAGATGTAATTACTTATTACAGGTCTAGTTTCACCCTGACCTTAGGTGTGAATTGAGGGGCGGGCTCAGCACTTTTTGAACAGAGTAAAAATAGGATCATTCTAACATCAGATTCAGTGTACTTTGAGTTGGTTAAGTTGTACTGAGTTGGTTAAGTTGTAGTTTTCAAGTCTTGTTGTTTAAACCTAGTTATTTGTTGCATGTTAGATCTAATTACTTACTACAGGTCTAGTTTCACCCTGACCTTAGGTGTGAATTGAGGGGCAGGCTCAGCACTTATTGAACTGAGTTCAATTAGGATGATTCTAACATCAGATTCAGTGTGCTTTGCTTTGTCTCATTGGATTATCATCTGGTTGGTTATGGGCAGTTTCGCCCTGACCTTAGGTGTGAATTTTGGGGCGGGCTCAGCACTTATTGAACTGAGTTAAATTAGGATCATTCTAACATCAGATTCAGTGTGCTTTGGTTTGCCTCGTTGGATTATCATCTGGATGGTTAAGGGCAGTTTCGCTCTGACTTTAGGTGTGAATTGTGGGGCGGGCTCAGCACTTATTGAACTGATTTAAATTAGGATCATTCTAAAATCAGATTCAGTGTGCTTTGGTTTGCCTCGTTGGATTATCATCTGGTTGGTTAAGGTGTAGTTTCACCCTGACAGTGTGTCTCGTTGCTTAAGGTAGGCTCTGAGTTCACTTGTAGATATGTCTGTATGTTTATATGTGTGTAGATATTTATATGTGTGTGTATGTATGTATGCATGTATGTATGTGTATATATGTGTGTATGTATGCGTATATATGTGTATGTATGTATATGTATGTTTATATATGAGTGTATGTGATTGTGTGTGTGTGTTTGTGCATGTATATGGATGTATATATGATTATATATTATATATGTGTGTGTGCGCGTATATGTGTATGTATGTGTATATGTCTGTGCGTGTGTTTGTATGTGTATATAGGTGTATGTATATGTATGTTTATATATGAGTGTATATGTGAGTGTGTATGTTTGTGTGTGTGTGTGTGTATGTGCATATATATGTATATGTGTGTATGATTATATATATGTGTGTGTATATAATACTTATATATGATTATTATATATGTGTATATGATTATATATTATATATGTGTGTGCGTGCATGTGTATGTATGTGTGTATATGTGTACAGGTTTGTGTATGTTTATGTATCTGCGTGTATATGTGTATATGCGTGTGTATGTGTTGAACTGAGTTGGTTAAGTTGTAGTTTTCAAGTCTTGTTGTTTAAAGATAATTATTTGTTGCTTGTTAGATGTAATTACTTACTACATCTAACTTATTGAACTGAGTTAAATTAGGATCATTCTAACATCAGATTCAGTGTGCTTTGAGTTGGTTAAATTGTACTGAGTTGGTTAAGTTGTAGTTTTCAAGTCTTGTTGTTTAAAGATAGTTATTTGTTGATTGTTAGATGTAATTACTTATTACAGGTCTAGTTTCACCCTGACCTTAGGTGTGAATTGAGGGGCGGGCTCAGCACTTTTTGAACAGAGTAAAAATAGGATCATTCTAACATCAGATTCAGTGTACTTTGAGTTGGTTAAGTTGTACTGAGTTGGTTAAGTTGTAGTTTTCAAGTCTTGTTGTTTAAACCTAGTTATTTGTTGCATGTTAGATCTAATTACTTACTACAGGTCTAGTTTCACCCTGACCTTAGGTGTGAATTGAGGGGCAGGCTCAGCACTTATTGAACTGAGTTCAATTAGGATGATTCTAACATCAGATTCAGTGTGCTTTGCTTTGTCTCATTGGATTATCATCTGGTTGGTTATGGGCAGTTTCGCCCTGACCTTAGGTGTGAATTTTGGGGCGGGCTCAGCACTTATTGAACTGAGTTAAATTAGGATCATTCTAACATCAGATTCAGTGTGCTTTGGTTTGCCTCGTTGGATTATCATCTGGATGGTTAAGGGCAGTTTCGCTCTGACTTTAGGTGTGAATTGTGGGGCGGGCTCAGCACTTATTGAACTGATTTAAATTAGGATCATTCTAAAATCAGATTCAGTGTGCTTTGGTTTGCCTCGTTGGATTATCATCTGGTTGGTTAAGGTGTAGTTTCACCCTGACAGTGTGTCTCGTTGCTTAAGGTAGGCTCTGAGTTCACTTGTAGATATGTCTGTATGTTTATATGTGTGTAGATATTTATATGTGTGTGTATGTATGTATGCATGTATGTATGTGTATATATGTGTGTATGTATGCGTATATATGTGTATGTATGTATATGTATGTTTATATATGAGTGTATGTGATTGTGTGTGTGTGTTTGTGCATGTATATGGATGTATATATGATTATATATTATATATGTGTGTGTGCGCGTATATGTGTATGTATGTGTATATGTCTGTGCGTGTGTATGTATGTGTATATAGCTGTATGTATATGTATGTTTACATATGAGTGTATATGTGAGTGTGTATGTTTGTGTGTGTGTGTGTGGTGTGTGTATGTGCATATATATGTATATGTGTGTATGAATATATATGTGTGTATATAATAATTATATATGATTATTATATATGTGTATATGATTATATATTATATATGTGTGTGCGTGCATGTGTATGTATGTGTATATATGTGTACAGTTTTGTGTATGTTTATGTATCTGCGTGTAGATGTGTATATGCGTGTGTATGTGTTGAACTCAGTTGGTTAAGTTGTAGTTTTCAAGTTTTGTTGTTTAAAGATGTTGTTTAGATGTTGTTATTTCTGGCTTGTTGTTATTAGATGTTGTTATTTGTTGCTTGTTAGATGTAATTACTTACTACAGGTCTAGTTTCACCCTGACCTTAGGTGTGAATTGAGGGGAAGGCTCAGAACTTATTGAACTGAGTTAAAATAGGATCATTCTAACATCAGATTCAGTGTGCTTGTTAGATCTAATTACTTACTACAGGTCTAGTTTCACCCTGACCTTAGGTGTGAATTGAGCGGCGGGCTCAGCACTTATTGAACTGAGTTAAATTAGGATCATTCTAATATCAGATTCAGTGTGCTTTGCTTTGTCTCATTGGATTATCATCTGGTTGGTTAAGGGCAGTTTCGCCCTGACTTTAGGTGTGAATTGTGGGGTGGGCTCAGCACTTATTGAACTGATTTAAATTAGGATCATTCTAAAATCAGATTCAGTGTGCTTTGCTTTGTCTCATTGGATTATCATATGGTTGGTTAAGGGCAGTTTCGCCCTGACCTTAGGTGTGAATTGTGGGGCGGGCTCAGCACTTATTGAACTGATTTAAATTAGGATCATTCTAACATCAGATTCAGTGTGCTTTGGTTTGCCTCGTTGGATTATCATCTGGTTGGTTAAGGTGTAGTTTCACCCTGACAGTGTGTCTCGTTGCTTAAGCTAGGCTCTGAGTTCACTTGTAGATATGTCTGTATGTTTATATGTGTGTAGATATTTATATGTGTGTGTATGTATGTATGCATGTATGTACGTGTATATGTTTGTGTATGTATGTGTATATACGTGTATGTATATGTATGTTTATATATAAGTGTATGTGAGTGTGTGTGTTTGTGCATGTATATGTATGTGTGTGTATGATTATATATGTGTGTGTGTATATAATAATTATATATGATTATTATATATGTGTATATGATTATATATTATATATGTGTGTGCGTGCATGTGTATGTATGTGTATATATGTGTATAGGTTTGTGTATGTTTATGTATCTGCGTGTATATGTGTATATGCGTGTGTATGTGTTGAACTGAGTTGGTTAAGTTGTAGTTTTCAAGTCTTGTTGTTTAAAGATAGTCATTTGTTGCTTGTTAGATCTAATTACTTACTACAGGTCTGGTTTCACCCTGACCTTAGGTGTGAATTGAGCGGCGGGCTCAGTACTTATTGAATTGAGTTCAATTAGTATGATTCTAACATCAGATTCAGTGTGCTTTGCTTTGTCTCATTGCATTATCATCTGGATGTTTAAGGGCAGTTTCGCCCTGACTTTAGGTGTGAATTGTGGGGCGGGCTCAGCACTTATTGAACTGAGTTAAATTGGGATCATTCTAACATCAGATTCAGTGTGCTTTGCTTTGTCTCGTTGGATTATCATATGGTTGCTTAAGGTGTAGTTTCACCCTGACAGTGTGTCTCGTTGCTTAAGGTAGGCTCTGAGTTTACTTGTAGATATGTCTGTATGTTTATATGTGTGTAGATATTTCTATATGTGTGTGTATGTATGTATGCATGTATGTACGTGTATATATGTGTGTATGTATGTGTATATACGTGTATGTATATGTATGTTTATATATGAGTGTATGTGAGTGTGTGTGTGTTGAACTGATTTGGTTAAGTTGTAGTTTTCAAGTCTTGTTGTTTAAACCTAGTTATTTGTTGCTTGTTAGATCTAATTACTTACTACAGGTCTAGTTTCACCCTGACCTTAGGTGTGAATTGAGGGGCAGGCTCAGCACTTATTGAACTGAGTTAAAATAGGATCATTCTAACATCAGATTCAGTGTGCTTTGAGTTCGTTAAGTTGTACTGAGTTGGTTAAGTTGTAGTTTTCAAGTCTTGTTGTTTAAAGATAGTTATTTGTTGCTTGTTAGATCTAATTACTTACTACAGGTCTAGTTTCACCCTGACCTTAGGTGTGAATTGAGGGGCAGGCTCAGCACTTATTGAACTGAGTTAAATTAGGATCATTCTAACATCAGATTCAGTGTGCTCTGGTTTGCCTCGTTGGATTATCATCTGGTTGGTTAAGGTGTAGTTTCACCCTGACAGTGTGTCTCGTTGCTTAAGGTAAGCTCTGAGTTCACTTGTAGATATGTCTGTATGTTTATATGTGTGTAGATATTTATATATGTGTGTGTATGTATGTATGCATGTATGTACGTGTATATATGTGTATATGTATGTGTATATACGTGTATGTATATGTATGTTTATATATGAGTGTATGTGAGTGTGTGTGTGTGTGTTTGTGCATGTATATGGATGTGTATATGATTATATATGATTATATATTATATATGTGTGTGTGCGCGTATATGTGTATGTATGTGTATATGTCTGTGCGTGTGTTTGTATGTGTATATAGGTGTATGTATATGTATGTTTATATATGAGTGTATATGTGAGTGTGTATGTTTGTGTGTGTGTGATGTGTGTATGTGCATATATATGTATATGTGTGTATGATTATATATATGTGTGTGTATATAATACTTATATATGATTATTATGTGTATATGATGATATATTATATATGTGTGTGCGTGCATGTGTATGTATGTGTGTATATGTGTACAGGTTTGTGTATGTTTATGTATCTGCGTGTATATGTGTATATGCGTGTGTATGTGTTGAACTGAGTTGGTTAAGTTGTAGTTTTCAAGTCTTGTTGTTTAAAGATAATTATTTGTTGCTTGTTAGATGTAATTACTTACTACATCTAACTTATTGAACTGAGTTAAATTAGGATCATTCTAACATCAGATTCAGTGTGCTTTGAGTTGGTTAAATTGTACTGAGTTGGTTAAGTTGTAGTTTTCAAGTCTTGTTGTTTAAAGATAGTTATTTGTTGATTGTTAGATGTAATTACTTACTACAGGTCTAGTTTCACCCTGACCTTAGGTGTGAATTGAGGGGCGGGCTCAGCACTTTTTGAACAGAGTAAAAATAGGATCATTCTAACATCAGATTCAGTGTACTTTGAGTTGGTTAAGTTGTACTGAGTTGGTTAAGTTGTAGTTTTCAAGTCTTGTTGTTTAAACCTAGTTATTTGTTGCATGTTAGATCTAATTACTTACTACAGGTCTAGTTTCACCCTGACCTTAGGTGTGAATTGAGGGGCAGGCTCAGCACTTATTGAACTGAGTTCAATTAGGATGATTCTAACATCAGATTCAGTGTGCTTTGCTTTGTCTCATTGGATTATCATCTGGTTGGTTATGGGCAGTTTCGCCCTGACCTTAGGTGTGAATTTTGGGGCGGGCTCAGCACTTATTGAACTGAGTTAAATTAGGATCATTCTAACATCAGATTCAGTGTGCTTTGGTTTGCCTCGTTGGATTATCATCTGGATGGTTAAGGGCAGTTTCGCTCTGACTTTAGGTGTGAATTGTGGGGCGGGCTCAGCACTTATTGAACTGATTTAAATTAGGATCATTCTAAAATCAGATTCAGTGTGCTTTGGTTTGCCTCGTTGGATTATCATCTGGTTGGTTAAGGTGTAGTTTCACCCTGACAGTGTGTCTCGTTGCTTAAGGTAGGCTCTGAGTTCACTTGTAGATATGTCTGTATGTTTATATGTGTGTAGATATTTATATGTGTGTGTATGTATGTATGCATGTATGTATGTGTATATATGTGTGTATGTATGCGTATATATGTGTATGTATGTATATGTATGTTTATATATGAGTGTATGTGATTGTGTGTGTGTGTTTGTGCATGTATATGGATGTATATATGATTATATATTATATATGTGTGTGTGCGCGTATATGTGTATGTATGTGTATATGTCTGTGCGTGTGTATGTATGTGTATATAGCTGTATGTATATGTATGTTTACATATGAGTGTATATGTGAGTGTGTATGTTTGTGTGTGTGTGTGTGGTGTGTGTATGTGCATATATATGTATATGTGTGTATGAATATATATGTGTGTATATAATAATTATATATGATTATTATATATGTGTATATGATTATATATTATATATGTGTGTGCGTGCATGTGTATGTATGTGTATATATGTGTACAGTTTTGTGTATGTTTATGTATCTGCGTGTAGATGTGTATATGCGTGTGTATGTGTTGAACTCAGTTGGTTAAGTTGTAGTTTTCAAGTTTTGTTGTTTAAAGATGTTGTTTAGATGTTGTTATTTCTGGCTTGTTGTTATTAGATGTTGTTATTTGTTGCTTGTTAGATGTAATTACTTACTACAGGTCTAGTTTCACCCTGACCTTAGGTGTGAATTGAGGGGAAGGCTCAGAACTTATTGAACTGAGTTAAAATAGGATCATTCTAACATCAGATTCAGTGTGCTTGTTAGATCTAATTACTTACTACAGGTCTAGTTTCACCCTGACCTTAGGTGTGAATTGAGCGGCGGGCTCAGCACTTATTGAACTGAGTTAAATTAGGATCATTCTAATATCAGATTCAGTGTGCTTTGCTTTGTCTCATTGGATTATCATCTGGTTGGTTAAGGGCAGTTTCGCCCTGACTTTAGGTGTGAATTGTGGGGTGGGCTCAGCACTTATTGAACTGATTTAAATTAGGATCATTCTAAAATCAGATTCAGTGTGCTTTGCTTTGTCTCATTGGATTATCATCTGGTTGGTTAAGGGCAGTTTCGCCCTGACCTTAGGTGTGAATTGTGGGGCGGGCTCAGCACTTATTGAACTGATTTAAATTAGGATCATTCTAACATCAGATTCAGTGTGCTTTGGTTTGCCTCGTTGGATTATCATCTGGTTGGTTAAGGTGTAGTTTCACCCTGACAGTGTGTCTCGTTGCTTAAGCTAGGCTCTGAGTTCACTTGTAGATATGTCTGTATGTTTATATGTGTGTAGATATTTATATGTGTGTGTATGTATGTATGCATGTATGTACGTGTATATGTTTGTGTATGTATGTGTATATACGTGTATGTATATGTATGTTTATATATAAGTGTATGTGAGTGTGTGTGTTTGTGCATGTATATGTATGTGTGTGTATGATTATATATGTGTGTGTGTATATAATAATTATATATGATTATTATATATGTGTATATGATTATATATTATATATGTGTGTGCGTGCATGTGTATGTATGTGTATATATGTGTATAGGTTTGTGTATGTTTATGTATCTGCGTGTATATGTGTATATGCGTGTGTATGTGTTGAACTGAGTTGGTTAAGTTGTAGTTTTCAAGTCTTGTTGTTTAAAGATAGTCATTTGTTGCTTGTTAGATCTAATTACTTACTACAGGTCTGGTTTCACCCTGACCTTAGGTGTGAATTGAGCGGCGGGCTCAGTACTTATTGAATTGAGTTCAATTAGTATGATTCTAACATCAGATTCAGTGTGCTTTGCTTTGTCTCATTGCATTATCATCTGGATGTTTAAGGGCAGTTTCGCCCTGACTTTAGGTGTGAATTGTGGGGCGGGCTCAGCACTTATTGAACTGAGTTAAATTGGGATCATTCTAACATCAGATTCAGTGTGCTTTGCTTTGTCTCGTTGGATTATCATATGGTTGCTTAAGGTGTAGTTTCACCCTGACAGTGTGTCTCGTTGCTTAAGGTAGGCTCTGAGTTTACTTGTAGATATGTCTGTATGTTTATATGTGTGTAGATATTTCTATATGTGTGTGTATGTATGTATGCATGTATGTACGTGTATATATGTGTGTATGTATGTGTATATACGTGTATGTATATGTATGTTTATATATGAGTGTATGTGAGTGTGTGTGTGTTGAACTGATTTGGTTAAGTTGTAGTTTTCAAGTCTTGTTGTTTAAACCTAGTTATTTGTTGCTTGTTAGATCTAATTACTTACTACAGGTCTAGTTTCACCCTGACCTTAGGTGTGAATTGAGGGGCAGGCTCAGCACTTATTGAACTGAGTTAAAATAGGATCATTCTAACATCAGATTCAGTGTGCTTTGAGTTCGTTAAGTTGTACTGAGTTGGTTAAGTTGTAGTTTTCAAGTCTTGTTGTTTAAAGATAGTTATTTGTTGCTTGTTAGATCTAATTACTTACTACAGGTCTAGTTTCACCCTGACCTTAGGTGTGAATTGAGGGGCAGGCTCAGCACTTATTGAACTGAGTTAAATTAGGATCATTCTAACATCAGATTCAGTGTGCTCTGGTTTGCCTCGTTGGATTATCATCTGGTTGGTTAAGGTGTAGTTTCACCCTGACAGTGTGTCTCGTTGCTTAAGGTAAGCTCTGAGTTCACTTGTAGATATGTCTGTATGTTTATATGTGTGTAGATATTTATATATGTGTGTGTATGTATGTATGCATGTATGTACGTGTATATATGTGTATATGTATGTGTATATACGTGTATGTATATGTATGTTTATATATGAGTGTATGTGAGTGTGTGTGTGTGTGTGTTTGTGCATGTATATGGATGTGTATATGATTATATATGATTATATATTATATATGTGTGTGTGCGCGTATATGTGTATGTATGTGTATATGTCTGTGCGTGTGTTTGTATGTGTATATAGGTGTATGTATATGTATGTTTATATATGAGTGTATATGTGAGTGTGTATGTTTGTGTGTGTGTGATGTGTGTATGTGCATATATATGTATATGTGTGTATGATTATATATATGTGTGTGTATATAATACTTATATATGATTATTATGTGTATATGATGATATATTATATATGTGTGTGCGTGCATGTGTATGTATGTGTATATATGTATACAACTTTTTGTATGTTTATGTAACGGCGTGTATATGTGTATATGCGTGTGTATGTGTTGAACTGAGTTGGTTAAGTTGTAGTTTTCAAGTCTTGTTGTTTAAACCTAGTTATTTGTTGCTTGTTAGATCTAATTACTTACGTATATGTGTATATACGTGTGTATGTGTTGAACTGAGTTGGTTAAGTTGTAGTTTTCAAGTCTTGTTGTTTAAAGAGTTATTTGTTGCTTGTTAGATGCACTTACTACATCTAACTTATTGAACTGAGTTAAATTAGGATCATTCTAACATCAGATTCAGTGTGCTTTGAGTTGGTTAAGTTGTACTGAGTTGGTTAAGTTGTAGTTTTCAAGTCTTGTTGTTTAAACCTAGTTATTTGTGGCTTGTTAGATCTAATTACTTACTACAGGTCTAGTTTCACCCTGACCTTAGGTGTGAATTGAGCGGCGGGCTCAGTACTTATTGAACTGAGTTCAATTAGGATGATTCTAACATCAGATTCAGTGTGCTTTGCTTTGTCTCATTGGATTATCATCTGGATGGTTAAGGGCAGTTTCGCCCTGACCTTCGGTGTGAATTGTGGGGCGGTCTTAGAATTTATTGAACTGAGTTAAATTAGGATCATTCTAACATCAGATTCAGTGTGCTTTGCTTTGTCTCATTGGATTATCATCTGGTTGGTTAAGGTGTAGTTTCACCCTGACAGTGTGTCTCGTTGCTTAAGGTAGGCTCTGAGTTCACTTGTAGATATGTCTGTATGTTTATATGTGTGTAGATATTTATATGTGTGTGTATGTATGTATGCATGTATGTATGTGTATATATGTGTGTATGTATGCGTATATATGTGTATGTATGCATATGTATGTTTATATATGAGTGTATGTGATTGTGTGTTTGTGTGTGTGTGTGTGTTTGTGCATGTATATGGATGTATATATGATTATATATTATATATGTGTGTGTGCGCGTATATGTGTATGTATGTGTATATGTCTGTGCGTGTGTATGTATGTGTATATAGCTGTATGTATATGTATGTTTACATATGAGTGTATATGTGAGTGTGTATGTTTGTGTGTGTGTGTGTGGTGTGTGTATGTGCATATATATGTATATGTGTGTATGATTATATATGTGTGTATATAATAATTATATATGATTATTATATATGTGTATATGATTATATATTATATATGTGTATGCGTGCATGTGTATGTATGTGTATATATGTGTACAGGTTTGTGTATGTTTATGTATCTGCGTGTAGATGTGTATATGCGTGTGTATGTGTTGAACTGAGTTGGTTAAGTTGTAGTTTTCAAATTTTGTTGTTTAAAGATGTTGTTTAGATGTTGTTATTTCTGGCTTGTTGTTATTAGATGTTGTTATTTGTTGCTTATTAGATGTAATTACTTACTACAGGTCTAGTTTCACCCTGACCTTAGGTGTGAATTGAGGGGAAGGCTCAGAATTTATTGAACTGAGTTAAAATAGGATCATTCTAACATCAGATTCAGTGTGCTTGTTAGATCTAATTACTTACTACAGGTTTAGTTTCACCCTGACCTTAGGTGTGAATTGAGAGGCGGGCTCAGCACTTATTGAAATGAGTTCAATTAGTATGATTCTAACATCAGATTCAGTGTGCTTTGCTTTGTCTCATTGGATTATCATCTGGATGGTTAAGGGTAGTTTCGCCCTGACCTTAGGTGTGAATTGTGGGGCGGGCTCAGCACTTATTGAACTGATTTAAATTAGGATCATTCTAACATCAGATTCAGTGTGCTTTGGTTTGCCTCGTTGGATTATCATCTGGTTGGTTAAGGTGTAGTTTCACCCTGACAGTGTGTCTCGTTGCTTAAGGTAGGCTCTGAGTTCACTTGTAGATATGTCTGTATGTTTATATGTGTGTAGATATTTATATGTGTGTGTATGTATGTATGCATGTATGTACGTGTATATATGTGTGTATGTATGTGTATATACGTGTATGTATATGTATGTTTATATATGAGTTTGAGTGTGTGTTTGTGTGTGTGTTTGTGTGTGTGTGTGAATGTGCATGTATATGTATGTGTATATGATTATATGATTATATATTATATATGTGTGTGTGCGCGTATATGTGTATATGTCTGTGCGTGTGTATGTATGTGCATATAGGTGTATGTATATGTATGTTTATATATGAGTGTATATGTGAGTGTGGCGTGTGTATGTGCATATATATGTATATTTGTGTATGATTATATATGTGTGTGTGTATATAATAATTATATATGATTATTATATATGTGTATATGATTATATATTATATATATGTGTGTGCGTGCATGTGTATGTATGTGTATATATGTGTACAGGTTTGTGTATGTTTATGTATCTGCGTGTATATGTGTATATGCGTGTGTATGTGTTGAACTGAGTTGGTTAAGATGTAGTTTTCAAGTTTTGTTGTTTAAAGATAGTTATTTGTTGATTGTTAGATGTAATTACTTACTACAGGTCTAGTTTCACCCTGACCTTAGGTCTGAATTGAGGGGCGGGCTCAGCACTTATTGAACTGAGTAAAAATAGGATCATTCTAACATCAGATTCAGTGTGCTTTGAGTTGGTTAAGTTGTACTGAGTTGGTTAAGTTGTAGTTTTCAAGTCTTGTTGTTTAAACCTAGTTATTTGTTGCTTGTTAGATCTAATTACTTACAACAGGTCTAGTTTCACCCTGACCTTAGGTGTGAATTGAGGGGCAGGCTCAGCACTTATTGAACTGAGTTAAAATAGGATCATTCTAACATCAGATTCAGTGTGCTTTGCTTTGTCTCATTGGATTATCATCTGGTTGGTTAAGGTGTAGTTTCACCCTGACAGTGTGTCTCGTTGCTTAAGGTAAGCTCTGAGTTCACTTGTAGATATGTCTGTATGTTTATATGTGTGTAGATATTTATATATGTGTGTGTATGTATGTATGCATGTATGTACGTGTATATATGTGTGTATGTATGTGTATATACGTGTATGTATATGTATGTTTATATATGAGTGTATGTGAGTGTGTGTGTGTGTTTGTGCATGTATATGGATGTGTATATGATTATATATGATTATATATTATATATGTGTGTGTGCGCGTATATGTGTATGTATGTGTATATGTCTGTGCGTGTGTTTGTATGTGTATATAGGTGTATGTATATGTATGTTTATATATGAGTGTATATGTGAGTGTGTATGTTTGTGTGTGTGTGGTGTGTGTATGTGCATATATATGTATATGTGTGTATGATTATATATATGTGTGTGTATATAATACTTATATATGATTATTATATATGTGTATATGATTATATATTATATATGTGTGTGCGTGCATGTGTATGTATGTGTGTATATGTGTACAGGTTTGTGTATGTTTATGTATCTGCGTGTATATGTGTATATGCGTGTGTATGTGTTGAACTGAGTTGGTTAAGTTGTAGTTTTCAAGTCTTGTTGTTTAAAGATAATTATTTGTTGCTTGTTAGATGTAATTACTTACTACATCTAACTTATTGAACTGAGTTAAATTAGGATCATTCTAACATCAGATTCAGTGTGCTTTGAGTTGGTTAAATTGTACTGAGTTGGTTAAGTTGTAGTTTTCAAGTCTTGTTGTTTAAAGATAGTTATTTGTTGATTGTTAGATGTAATTACTTACTACAGGTCTAGTTTCACCCTGACCTTAGGTGTGAATTGAGGGGCGGGCTCAACACTTTTTGAACAGAGTAAAAATAGGATCATTCTAACATCAGATTCAGTGTACTTTGAGTTGGTTAAGTTGTACTGAGTTGGTTAAGTTGTAGTTTTCAAGTCTTGTTGTTTAAACCTAGTTATTTGTTGCATGTTAGATCTAATTACTTACTACAGGTCTAGTTTCACCCTGACCTTAGGTGTGAATTGAGGGGCAGGCTCAGCACTTATTGAACTGAGTTCAATTAGGATGATTCTAACATCAGATTCAGTGTGCTTTGCTTTGTCTCATTGGATTATCATCTGGTTGGTTATGGGCAGTTTCGCCCTGACCTTAGGTGTGAATTTTGGGGCGGGCTCAGCACTTATTGAACTGAGTTAAATTAGGATCATTCTAACATCAGATTCAGTGTGCTTTGGTTTGCCTCGTTGGATTATCATCTGGATGGTTAAGGGCAGTTTCGCTCTGACCTTAGGTGTGAATTGTGGGGCGGGCTCAGCACTTATTGAACTGATTTAAATTAGGATCATTCTAAAATCAGATTCAGTGTGCTTTGGTTTGCCTCGTTGGATTATCATCTGGTTGATTAAGGTGTAGTTTCACCCTGACAGTGTGTCTCGTTGCTTAAGGTAGGCTCTGAGTTCACTTGTAGATATGTCTGTATGTTTATATGTGTGTAGATATTTATATGTGTGTGTATGTATGTATGCATGTATGTATGTGTATATATGTGTGTATGTATGCGTATATATGTGTATGTATGTATATGTATGTTTATATATGAGTGTATGTGATTGTGTGTGTGTGTTTGTGCATGTATATGGATGTATATATGATTATATATTATATATGTGTGTGTGCGCGTATATGTGTATGTATGTGTATATGTCTGTGCGTGTGTTTGTATGTGTATATAGGTGTATGTATATGTATGTTTATATATGAGTGTATATGTGAGTGTGTATGTTTGTGTGTGTGTGATGTGTGTATGTGCATATATATGTATATGTGTGTATGATTATATATATGTGTGTGTATATAATACTTATATATGATTATTATGTGTATATGATGATATATTATATATGTGTGTGCGTGCATGTGTATGTATGTGTATATATGTATACAACTTTTTGTATGTTTATGTAACTGCGTGTATATGTGTATATGCGTGTGTATGTGTTGAACTGAGTTGGTTAAGTTGTAGTTTTCAAGTCTTGTTGTTTAAACCTAGTTATTTGTTGCTTGTTAGATCTAATTACTTACGTATATGTGTATATACGTGTGTATGTGTTGAACTGAGTTGGTTAAGTTGTAGTTTTCAAGTCTTGTTGTTTAAAGAGTTATTTGTTGCTTGTTAGATGCACTTACTACATCTAACTTATTGAACTGAGTTAAATTAGGATCATTCTAACATCAGATTCAGTGTGCTTTGAGTTGGTTAAGTTGTACTGAGTTGGTTAAGTTGTAGTTTTCAAGTCTTGTTGTTTAAACCTAGTTATTTGTGGCTTGTTAGATCTAATTACTTACTACAGGTCTAGTTTCACCCTGACCTTAGGTGTGAATTGAGCGGCGGGCTCAGTACTTATTGAACTGAGTTCAATTAGGATGATTCTAACATCAGATTCAGTGTGCTTTGCTTTGTCTCATTGGATTATCATCTGGATGGTTAAGGGCAGTTTCGCCCTGACCTTCGGTGTGAATTGTGGGGCGGTTTTAGAATTTATTGAACTGAGTTAAATTAGGATCATTCTAACATCAGATTCAGTGTGCTTTGCTTTGTCTCATTGGATTATCATCTGGTTGGTTAAGGTGTAGTTTCACCCTGACAGTGTGTCTCGTTGCTTAAGGTAGGCTCTGAGTTCACTTGTAGATATGTCTGTATGTTTATATGTGTGTAGATATTTATATGTGTGTGTATGTATGTATGCATGTATGTATGTGTATATATGTGTGTATGTATGCGTATATATGTGTATGTATGCATATGTATGTTTATATATGAGTGTATGTGATTGTGTGTTTGTGTGTGTGTGTGTGTTTGTGCATGTATATGGATGTATATATGATTATATATTATATATGTGTGTGTGCGCGTATATGTGTATGTATGTGTATATGTCTGTGCGTGTGTATGTATGTGTATATAGCTGTATGTATATGTATGTTTACATATGAGTGTATATGTGAGTGTGTATGTTTGTGTGTGTGTGTGTGGTGTGTGTATGTGCATATATATGTATATGTGTGTATGATTATATATGTGTGTATATAATAATTATATATGATTATTATATATGTGTATATGATTATATATTATATATGTGTATGCGTGCATGTGTATGTATGTGTATATATGTGTACAGGTTTGTGTATGTTTATGTATCTGCGTGTAGATGTGTATATGCGTGTGTATGTGTTGAACTGAGTTGGTTAAGTTGTAGTTTTCAAATTTTGTTGTTTAAAGATGTTGTTTAGATGTTGTTATTTCTGGCTTGTTGTTATTAGATGTTGTTATTTGTTGCTTATTAGATGTAATTACTTACTACAGGTCTAGTTTCACCCTGACCTTAGGTGTGAATTGAGGGGAAGGCTCAGAATTTATTGAACTGAGTTAAAATAGGATCATTCTAACATCAGATTCAGTGTGCTTGTTAGATCTAATTACTTACTACAGGTTTAGTTTCACCCTGACCTTAGGTGTGAATTGAGAGGCGGGCTCAGCACTTATTGAAATGAGTTCAATTAGTATGATTCTAACATCAGATTCAGTGTGCTTTGCTTTGTCTCATTGGATTATCATCTGGATGGTTAAGGGTAGTTTCGCCCTGACCTTAGGTGTGAATTGTGGGGCGGGCTCAGCACTTATTGAACTGATTTAAATTAGGATCATTCTAACATCAGATTCAGTGTGCTTTGGTTTGCCTCGTTGGATTATCATCTGGTTGGTTAAGGTGTAGTTTCACCCTGACAGTGTGTCTCGTTGCTTAAGGTAGGCTCTGAGTTCACTTGTAGATATGTCTGTATGTTTATATGTGTGTAGATATTTATATGTGTGTGTATGTATGTATGCATGTATGTACGTGTATATATGTGTGTATGTATGTGTATATACGTGTATGTATATGTATGTTTATATATGAGTTTGAGTGTGTGTTTGTGTGTGTGTTTGTGTGTGTGTGTGAATGTGCATGTATATGTATGTGTATATGATTATATGATTATATATTATATATGTGTGTGTGCGCGTATATGTGTATATGTCTGTGCGTGTGTATGTATGTGCATATAGGTGTATGTATATGTATGTTTATATATGAGTGTATATGTGAGTGTGGCGTGTGTATGTGCATATATATGTATATTTGTGTATGATTATATATGTGTGTGTATATAATAATTATATATGATTATTATATATGTGTATATGATTATATATTATATATATGTGTGTGCGTGCATGTGTATGTATGTGTATATATGTGTACAGGTTTGTGTATGTTTATGTATCTGCGTGTATATGTGTATATGCGTGTGTATGTGTTGAACTGAGTTGGTTAAGATGTAGTTTTCAAGTTTTGTTGTTTAAAGATAGTTATTTGTTGATTGTTAGATGTAATTACTTACTACAGGTCTAGTTTCACCCTGACCTTAGGTCTGAATTGAGGGGCGGGCTCAGCACTTATTGAACTGAGTAAAAATAGGATCATTCTAACATCAGATTCAGTGTGCTTTGAGTTGGTTAAGTTGTACTGAGTTGGTTAAGTTGTAGTTTTCAAGTCTTGTTGTTTAAACCTAGTTATTTGTTGCTTGTTAGATCTAATTACTTACAACAGGTCTAGTTTCACCCTGACCTTAGGTGTGAATTGAGGGGCAGGCTCAGCACTTATTGAACTGAGTTAAAATAGGATCATTCTAACATCAGATTCAGTGTGCTTTGCTTTGTCTCATTGGATTATCATCTGGTTGGTTAAGGTGTAGTTTCACCCTGACAGTGTGTCTCGTTGCTTAAGGTAAGCTCTGAGTTCACTTGTAGATATGTCTGTATGTTTATATGTGTGTAGATATTTATATATGTGTGTGTATGTATGTATGCATGTATGTACGTGTATATATGTGTGTATGTATGTGTATATACGTGTATGTATATGTATGTTTATATATGAGTGTATGTGAGTGTGTGTGTGTGTGTTTGTGCATGTATATGGATGTGTATATGATTATATATGATTATATATTATATATGTGTGTGTGCGCGTATATGTGTATGTATGTGTATATGTCTGTGCGTGTGTTTGTATGTGTATATAGGTGTATGTATATGTATGTTTATATATGAGTGTATATGTGAGTGTGTATGTTTGTGTGTGTGTGGTGTGTGTATGTGCATATATATGTATATGTGTGTATGATTATATATATGTGTGTGTATATAATACTTATATATGATTATTATATATGTGTATATGATTATATATTATATATGTGTGTGCGTGCATGTGTATGTATGTGTGTATATGTGTACAGGTTTGTGTATGTTTATGTATCTGCGTGTATATGTGTATATGCGTGTGTATGTGTTGAACTGAGTTGGTTAAGTTGTAGTTTTCAAGTCTTGTTGTTTAAAGATAATTATTTGTTGCTTGTTAGATGTAATTACTTACTACATCTAACTTATTGAACTGAGTTAAATTAGGATCATTCTAACATCAGATTCAGTGTGCTTTGAGTTGGTTAAATTGTACTGAGTTGGTTAAGTTGTAGTTTTCAAGTCTTGTTGTTTAAAGATAGTTATTTGTTGATTGTTAGATGTAATTACTTACTACAGGTCTAGTTTCACCCTGACCTTAGGTGTGAATTGAGGGGCGGGCTCAGCACTTTTTGAACAGAGTAAAAATAGGATCATTCTAACATCAGATTCAGTGTACTTTGAGTTGGTTAAGTTGTACTGAGTTGGTTAAGTTGTAGTTTTCAAGTCTTGTTGTTTAAACCTAGTTATTTGTTGCATGTTAGATCTAATTACTTACTACAGGTCTAGTTTCACCCTGACCTTAGGTGTGAATTGAGGGGCAGGCTCAGCACTTATTGAACTGAGTTCAATTAGGATGATTCTAACATCAGATTCAGTGTGCTTTGCTTTGTCTCATTGGATTATCATCTGGTTGGTTATGGGCAGTTTCGCCCTGACCTTAGGTGTGAATTTTGGGGCGGGCTCAGCACTTATTGAACTGAGTTAAATTAGGATCATTCTAACATCAGATTCAGTGTGCTTTGGTTTGCCTCGTTGGATTATCATCTGGATGGTTAAGGGCAGTTTCGCTCTGACCTTAGGTGTGAATTGTGGGGCGGGCTCAGCACTTATTGAACTGATTTAAATTAGGATCATTCTAAAATCAGATTCAGTGTGCTTTGGTTTGCCTCGTTGGATTATCATCTGGTTGATTAAGGTGTAGTTTCACCCTGACAGTGTGTCTCGTTGCTTAAGGTAGGCTCTGAGTTCACTTGTAGATATGTCTGTATGTTTATATGTGTGTAGATATTTATATGTGTGTGTATGTATGTATGCATGTATGTATGTGTATATATGTGTGTATGTATGCGTATATATGTGTATGTATGTATATGTATGTTTATATATGAGTGTATGTGATTGTGTGTGTGTGTTTGTGCATGTATATGGATGTATATATGATTATATATTATATATGTGTGTGTGCGCGTATATGTGTATGTATGTGTATATGTCTGTGCGTGTGTATGTATGTGTATATAGCTGTATGTATATGTATGTTTACATATGAGTGTATATGTGAGTGTGTATGTTTGTGTGTGTGTGTGTGGTGTGTGTATGTGCATATATATGTATATGTGTGTATGATTATATATGTGTGTATATAATAATTATATATGATTATTATATATGTGTATATGATTATATATTATATATGTGTGTGCGTGCATGTGTATGTATGTGTATATATGTGTACAGGTTTGTGTATGTTTATGTATCTGCGTGTAGATGTGTATATGCGTGTGTATGTGTTGAACTGAGTTGGTTAAGTTGTAGTTTTCAAGTTTTGTTGTTTAAAGATGTTGTTTAGATGTTGTTATTTCTGGCTTGTTGTTATTAGATGTTGTTATTTGTTGCTTGTTAGATGTAATTACATACTACAGGTCTAGTTTCACCCTGACCTTAGATGTGAATTGAGGGGCAGGCTCAGCACTTATTGAAATGAGTTCAATTAGTATGATTCTAACATCAGATTCAGTGTGCTTTGCTTTGTCTCATTGGATTATCATCTGGATTATGTTTGTATGTTTATATGTGTGTAGATATTTATATATGTGTGTGTTTGTATGTATGTATGTATGTATGTATGTACGTGTATATATGTGTGTGTGTATGTGTATATACGTTTATGTAGGTTTGTGTATGTTTATGTATCTGCGTGTATATGTGTATATACGTGTGTATGTGTTGAACTGAGTTGGTTAAGTTGTAGTTTTCAAGTCTTGTTGTTTAAAGATAGTTATTTGTTGCTTGTTAGATGCACTTACTTACTACATCTAACTTATTGAACTGAGTTAAATTAGGATCATTCTAACATCAGATTCAGTGTGCTTTGGTTTGCCTCGTTGGATTATCATATGGTTGGTTAAGGTGTAGTTTCACCCTGACAGTGTGTCTCGTTGCTTAAGGTAGGCTCTGAGTTCACTTGTAGATATGTCTGTATCTTTATATGTGTGTAGATATTTCTGTGTGTGTGTGTGTATGTATGTATGCATGTATGTACGTGTATATGTGTGTGTATGTATGTGTATATACGTGTATGTATATGTATGTTTATATATGAGTGTATGTGAGTGTGTGTGTTTGTGTGTGTTTGTGCATGTATATGTATGTGTGTGTATGATTATATATGTGTGTGTGTGTATATAATAATTATATATGATTATTATATATGTGTATATGATTATATATTATATATGTGTGTGCGTGCATGTGTATGTATGTGTATATATGTGTACAGGTTTGTGTATGTTTATGTATCTGCGTGTATATGCGTGTGTATGTGTTGAACTGAGTTGGTTAAGTTGTAGTTTTCAAGTCTTGTTGTTTAAAGATAGTTATTTGTTGCTTGTTAGATGTAATTACTTACTACATCTAACTTATTGAACTGAGTTCAATTAGGATCATTCTAACATCAGATTCCGTGTGCTTTGGTTTGTCTCGTTGGATTATGTATGTGTATATATGTGCATGTATATGTATGTTTATATATGAGTGTATGTGTGTGTGTATGTTTATATATGTGTGTGTATGTGCATGTATGTTTATGTACGTGTATAACTGTGTGTGTGAGTGTATATGTATATGTGCATGTATATTTATGTACGTGTGTAAATGTATGTGTGTGTGAGTGTATATGTATATATGTGTGTATGTATATGTGTGTGTGTATATGCATGTATATATATGTGTATATGTCTGTGCGTGTGTATGTATGTGTATATACGTGTGTGTATGTTTATATATGTGTATGTGTATATGATTATATATGTGTGTGTATGTCATTATAGATGTGTGTGTGTGTATACATGTATGTGTGTGTATGTATATAGGTGTGTGTGTATATGTATATGTATGTGTGTGTGCGCGTGTGTGCATGTACATTGAATGCTGTAAGCAGTATTGGCTGTTCTGTGTCATAGCTCTCAGCCACCGCGAGCAGAATCTTCCCATCAGGGAAACCCACAGCAAAGGGTTTATCAGTACTGAACCAGGCCATGCACTGAGGAGCTAGAGGGAGGGAGGGGGAGAGAGAGAGCGAGAGAGAGAGAAAGAAAGAAAGAAAGAAAGAAAGAAAGAAAAAGAGAGAGGGAGAAAGGGAGGGGGGAGAGAGAGAGAGAGAGAGAGAGAAAGAAAAAGAAAGAAAGAAAGAAAGAAAGAAAGAAAGAAAGAAAGAAAGAAAGAAAGAAAGAGGGAGAAAGGGAGGGGGGAGAGAGAGAGAGAGAGAGAGAGAGAGAGAGAGAGAGAGAGAGAGAGAGAGAAAATATAAGATGACCCGGGTACAGTTGATAGATTTAACATGCAACTTTATAACAAAGGCAATTACAGAAAGATTTCGGAAAGTCTTTCTCCAGAACTACAATAAGCATAGAACTGATTTCTAATATTCAGAATTCAAAACAGCCTGACCATATTACACCATATTACGTTACAGTACTGACAGGCCATTTAAACATTAATATCTATATCATTAATGAGTCTATTCTACATCAGTATCTATTCGTAACACACACTGTGTGTCGGTATGTGTGTTACTACCGGAGCAGACAAAAGCAGAAAGTGCCATCTAAAATACTGTCTCAAAATCCAGAAAAACAACACTAAATAAATATATACAAATAAATACAAATTAATGAAAATAAATCTCTCTGTATTTACTGTCAACAGTCTTAGACTAAATGTATGTAACTCTAAAGATATACGTTTGCCTCTCTTTTCTCTGCGTTTCTGAGATTTCTTCCTCTGTGAAGTGATTCTCTCCTCCTTTTCTCTGCGTTTCTGAGATTTCTTCCTCTGTGAAGTGATTCTCTTCTTCTTTTCTCTGCATTTCTGAAATTTCTCCCCCTGTGAAGTGATTCTCACCTTCTTTTCTCTGGCACTGAGGCAGTTCTGTGCTCCGGACCCGAAGGCCTCCTCCTCCCTCCTCCAAGACCTCCAGCCAGCAGAGGGAGCCGTCCAGCCTGCCCACCAGCAGGCTCTCGGCGGGGTGCGGCTGGCCCGAGGTGCTCTCATCGGGGAAAGGTGGGGTACTCTGGGCCCAGGAGATGGCTGTCACCCAGGAGGGCTGGGCCTGTGCGTGAACCTGGGTGCCTAGGAGAACAAAGAGAGTGAAAACGCCTCCTTCATCTGTTCAAAGTGGCTGATGGAGCTCTCCCGTGACTGCCCTAACCATGATGGAAAGTACATTTTTAATTCCCAGTGTGAATTCATAATGTACATAAAATTGGGAGGGGGCAGGGGGAGGGGTGGAGTTTACTAGAAAGAGGAGGGACCAGGGAGCATATTACGGCTGTTTTAAATCTGATTTTAAATCACTGAGTCACTGAATCTCTCTATCGCCCTTGCTCTCGGTCCCTCACTGGGCTCTTACATACCAGCCCAGTGAGTTCTGTATTCTTATATGCTCTGTATGGGAGCAATACGCTTTTTTATATTATTTATATGTTTATTTATATATATTATTTATACTTTAATTATCAGCATTTCTATTGCTATCTTTCTGATAATTACTCTACATGCTTATGGAATATTATATATTTATATAATTCTACTTTTAATTCAGAGTCTATTCACTTTGACAGGACCTCTCTTTCATGGTTTAGTCCAACGTGCTCTTACACACTCCAGGGTGGAGGAAGTGTGTCTGCACGAGTGTGTGTGTGAGCGCTCACCACGGACGGTCCAGATGTTAATGAGTTTGTTCTGGAAGGTGGCCAACAGTGTTCCTCGTGAGCTCCACATGACCTGGGAGAGCAGGTGAGTTCCCACAGAGCTATCTGAACCTGCAGCAGCCTCACTGAGGACACACACACACACACACACACACACACGTGCATGCACACACGCAGGCGTGTGCACACACACAAACACACAAAGAATTTTGTCTTGTAATGATTTGACGATGTTAAAGAAGGGAAAAGCCGGTGAACTGGTCATTGGAGAACGTAACCTATTCATCGATTCAAAGGAAATCCCAGGGAAGCCAAAACAACACAGGGATGGTGACCAATCAGAGGTGTGTTACCTGCTGCAGGTGTGTGTGTGGAGCAGGTCGGATGTGTTGGGAGAGACATCCCACAGACGAACTGTCCCGTCCTGAGAGCCAGTAGCCAGCAGGCCCTGCTCTGAACTCCAAATGCAGCTTGTCACCTACGGACGTACCAACACACACACACACACACACACAGTAATAAAGGTTGGAGAGAAACAGTCAAACAGATACTAACATGGGGAAAGGGCCAGGGCTATGAGAACAGGGGGCGGGGTTGTCAGATATGGGTGTTGACAAAAAACAAACAAACAAAAAAAAACAACAAGTATGCTCTATTTCCAGGTTCACCAAGTGAAACGTTCGGATTTGCACAAAAGCGCATATACCCTCCCGAGGTGAGCCTCCATCTTCCTGACGGGACACTTGCGCAGGTCTCCGGCCATGTCGCTGTAGATGTGGGGCCGTACAGGACTGTCCCGCTCGGAGGTGGCCAGCGCCTGTACCACCTGCCGTGCAGCCCACTGTCGATGGCGGGAGAGCAGGCGAGCTGACAGGGCGCACGCGGCCAGGGCGTTGGCCAGCTCCAGGGGCCCGACACGCACTGCCGGCTGGGGCAGGACAGGGCCCGGGGTCAGAGGGCTGCCGGCCTCTGGGAAAGGACACAGGATTCATTATGAGCAGCCGGACAGGAAATGAACTCCAGAATGAAATTCCCAAACAAAGTTCCCAAATGTGTAACCTTTTCCACTGATCAACAGAACACAACGGGATCCATGTCGTCACCTCTGTTTGCTCTCATATGTTTATATTTTTCAAACAACACTGATGAGTGGAAGGTGGTGACGCTCTCTCACCTTTGGCGTCTGTGACCTCTGATCTCTCTGCACTGTAGCGGTAGCGAACTCCTTTCTCCGTCAGAAGCGACACCAGGCTCTGGGTCACCAGGAAGTTGGGTGGTGTGAGCTCTCTGGTGTCCCGCAGGGATCCCTTCAGGTTACCGCCGAGGCGCACTCTCTGCTGCGGGTCAGCGATGGCTCCCAGACTGGTACCTGTAGCAGCAGCCATCAGGTCCTGATGGTGGGGGGGGGGAATAAAGAGAGAGAGAGAGAGAGAGAGAGAGAGAGAGAAAAGAACAGAAGGGAGAGAGAGTGAGTTTTTGTGAGTTTTTAAAAAAAGATCAATTATTCATTTTCAACTATTAAAATCTAAAATTAATTCACAGTAATTAAAAGAAACAGAAGACAATGAAATAAGTGCAGTTTCACAAGTGAAAGTGAGGGCAGGGGACTCAGCTAGAGTTTCAGGCAACGAAGAGAGAGAAAAACATTCATCCAATTAAAACAAGCAGCTAGAGTTTCAGCCAATGAAGAGAGAGAAACACATTCGTACAATTAAAATAAGCAGCTAGAATTTCAGCCAACGAAGACAGAAAAACATTCGGCCAATTAAAACAAACAGCTAGGGTTTCAAAGAGAGAATGTGATTTTATCTGTGGACTGTTAAGGATACATGTACCTGTGTGCAGATGTCCACCAGCTCTCTGTATGCTGTGGGACTGTGAGACACCAAGCTGCCAATGGCAGAGCTGAGGAAGGACAGGAAGGCAGAGCCTGAATGGTCACTTGCAGAGCCCCGACCAATGGGCTGCTGGTCCACTCCCATGTGGACACGCCCCCCGGCTGCTAAGCACATTAGCCGCACCAGGATGCGAATGTCCCCTAGACCCAGAGCCTCCAAACCGCTGGAATGATTACACACTGAACTACTGAGGGAGGGAGAGAGGGAGGGAAAGAGAAAGATGGGATAGAAAATTCTTCAACACATTAATCATCACAACAACAAAAAATACAGTAGAGTCAGGGCACGTGCTTGCACGCCAACACACTAGAGGAGGAGGGTGCTATGGCGCCACCTGGTGGAGGTCTGAGACAGGGCTCTGAGCACAATGCTGTAGGCCAGCAGGACCTGCGCGGTGGTGGTGACTCTGCGCAGGGCCACCAATCTGTCCTGGGGCTCCCGCAGAGAGGCTGCCTGTTCCCCCAGAGTGAGTACACACGCCGGAGCCTTCAGCTCAGTACTCACCACGCCGACACCTACACACACACACAGGATTTAAAATGCCATTCAGAGTCATAAGAAGATGGAATCTGTACTACTCTCACTAGCCCTTCTGCCACTCTGTAGCTCAGGCAGCAATAAAGGTCAAATGTTTCCTTTTTGCCTCTAGATGGCGCCGTTACCTTTGTACTGCAGCTGTTTGTCTCCTGTGATGAGGGCCCCGAGCGGGTCGGGCTCAGAGAAGAGGATAGGGTCAGGGATCAACTTCTTCTCACTGAGCCCCAGTGGCCTCAGCAGAACCCCAAAATCCTCCAAACCCGTTAGACGCTCACAGTCCGAGTCATCCTGGTACCCGGGATCCCACTCATCTAACACACACACACACACACACACACACACACACACACACACACACACACACACGCACACACACACACTTTCAACACACTGGACTAACATCTATGCCAACACACAGGCAGGAACAGAGCCTGAGGAACGTCTGCAGATAGAGTCTCTCAGGAGAACACTCAACATACCATCAGAGGTGCTGTCCAGCTGACCAATCAGATCTGATGCCGGACCCCTCATTCTGAAAGCACATTACAAACGACAATTACATCGCAAACGTATTGTTTGCATGCCTGCCAAGTATTGCTGCACACCGTGGACATGTTAATTAATTAATTAGATGTGATTTATTTAAAAAATGTAGTTTTTTTTTTTTTTTACTCTTAAAAGTGAAAAGAAAACTGAAAGCAAACCAAGTTTTTATCCTGAACCAGTTTTAACTGGGTTAATATTCAAACTGGGAGCCTACTGCATTGAGGATGAACAGAAATGATCAGACTGTGGTCTCTCCTCTTTCTCTCCTTCCTGGCTGGACTTCTGCAAGCACGCTCACCTGTCCCGTCTGGAGCTGAGCTCTCCCAGGCTGGCCTGCAGGTATCTCTCCCTGCAGGTGGAGCATAGCAGGTAATAGGGGCTGCCAGAGCCGCACTCGCCACCGAACCAGCCGTCCACGTAGGCTCCGTTGCTGCGGTAACCGCGGCGGCCGGCGCTCTGGCCGCAGCCGGGGTGGTGGCACTTCATGTGGGCGTTGAAGCGCATGGTGAGGGTGTTGCACAGCTCACACTCCACCATCTCACGAGCCTCTGAGGGGTCCTCCCCTCCCTGGAGGGGGAGGAATGGAGGGAGGCAGAAAAGAGAAGTGAAAAAGAGAGAAAGAGGGTCGAGTAAGGGAAATGGAGATGCAGAAAAAGCAGGAGAGGTTGAAGAAAGAGTCCGGGAGAGAAAAATATAAGAGTTTAAAAACGGAGAGAGAAAAGGATGAATCAAGCAGGAAGACAGAAATCTGACCTTAAACTCTGCAGAAAAGAAAAACAAAAACAAATGAAATTTTAACCCACCCCCCCACCCCCCCACCCCCAACACCCAACATCCGCTCACGGATGGTGATGCGTTAGGATGGGGTTCTGGTGGCCCTATGCTCTGCTCCGCACCTCCACCATCCACACCGTGTCCCGCTCGGAGCTGATGAACTCCGGCGTCAGTAGCTCCTCGTACGGCTCCTCCTGGTAGGAGTCGTCCATGTAGCCAAGCTCCGCCTCCTCCTCCGCCGCAAACGGGTGAGTCTCCGCCCTCTCAGGCCATTCCGGCACGCCCATTTCCTGCCTATATAGGGTGGGCACCGGGCTGGGCGACGGAGAGTCTGAATGCCAAGGACAGAAAGGCTAAGCGTGATTCACCTGGCATTGTCCACACATATGCAAACGCACACGCAGACAAAGAAAATATCATGCAACAGCTTTCAAATTATTTTCAAATTATTTTCTGAGCATTGAGTATGTAAATAAATGCATATACCATAAACACATTCAGCGAACAGGCTGCAATGGCACGCCCACATGTTCATAAACCTTTGTGACGTGTTATTCTAAATAATAAATGACTCGAATAAAACAACAGAAGAATATGAAGGACTGTGGCTTTCACAAGAGGGTCACAGAGGTTACTGCTTACTGATCACATTTCCAACAGTTTTTAGGAACATCCATGTGTGTCCAATAGATGGTGCCATAGAGAGACCGGTGAGTACAGATGCTCAGTGTTTGTCCCTGTGCCCAGTGTGACGAGCCGTCCTCTGGAAGTCCCTTTATGTTCCTTCACCGATCCGTTGATGCACTGGTTACTGGTGTGGTGTGAACAGTGTGTGGCTGTGCGTGAATGGGCTGATGTGTGCTCATCTGTGTTTGGCTGTGTATAATTATGCTTGTATGTGGCTTTGTGCGTGTGTGGCTGTGCTCGGCTGTGATTGTCTGTGTCTGTGTTTGTATTTGGGTGTGCTCGGCTGTGCCTGTCTGTGGCTGTGTGTGGCAGTTCTTGGCTGTGACTTTCTGTGGCCGGGTGTGTATTTGTGGTGTGTGGCTGTGCCTGTCTGTGGCTGTGTGTGTGTTTGTGGTGTGTAGCTGTGTGTGTGAGACGGACCTGCTCTCCTGAAGGAGGTGCGCTGGCTCAGTCCCGAGCGTTGTCTCCGCGCAGGGGGAGGCCGGTTCCTCGTCAGATGGACGTCTAGGAAGTTCTCCCTCTCCACCAGATCCAGGCCAGCTAACAGACTGACACACACACACACACACACACACACACACACACACACACACACACAATACTGTTTAACACTGATTTGTGGAATCTGAATAAATCTGATAAGCTTTCATAGTTACAGTGTGTGAGTGTATGCACGTGTGTGTGTGTGTATGCGCGTGTGTGTGAATGCACACGTTTGTGTATGTGTGTGTATGCGCGTGTGTGTATGCACATGTGTGTGAGTGTGTGTGTGTATGCACGTGTGTGTGTGTGTGAGAGAGTGTATGCATGTGTGTGTTTGCGTGTGTGTGAGTCTTTGTTCCTACCTCTCGTTGGGTTCCCTGAGCACAGCTGGGGACTCTGGGCACTGTACTGTGTCTGGTCCATCTGACGAGGGCGTCTCAGTGGCGCCCCCTGCTGCCAGCTGGTCCTCAGTCAGGGGATGCTCCAGCATCCAGCTAGCCAGCATCTCAATCGTGGCAGAGTCCACCTCCCCCGTGACCCCTGAACCACAGGTCAAAGGTCATTCTTCTCCTAAACTACTAATTCCCTGAGACAATAAGTGTGTGGCGTGCAGGTACCTGCCGCCTCCATGGCCCTGTAGATGTGTCTGACAGAGAAGCCCATTTCCAACAACCCTACAGGCACAAACACCTGGGGGTGGTCTAAGGGAAGGGGGGGGGAATATATTCAGCTGTGAAATGAAATTTGTCAACCAGCCTGAGTACCTAATTACAGCCGAAATTATGAATGAGAGAAAGAAGTTTGCCACTAAACAGCCATAAGATAAAATGGAAAGTTGGTAAAGGGGGGGAATTTAATTTCTAAGGGCGTTTTTAAAATGACATCACTGCTCAAAAAGTACATCAGTGCAAACAGGAGTTTGTAAGTAAACTGTAAAATAGATGTCATGCCAGAACAACTTTGCACGCATTAGTGTTCTTGAGACCCTCCAGCACAAAACACACCAGTCTCAATCAGGTGCAAAGGCCCAGAGAACCTAAACCTGCATCTGTCTAATCATGCTCATGGTCCCTCCTCTGGGCACACGTCGCACTTTTAAAAGTATAACGCAGTGAACTTCAGGCCGTTTTGCACCGAGCACGGACATTTGTGACCTGCAGCTAAGGTTTGTAATACTGTAATTACTGTAGGTTCCCTGGGTCTTTAGGTACACAGCATGCTGGTGCCACCGAGTCCAGGAGTAGCCCACCTCCCTGCCCCCCACGCCTCTTACGCTGGAGCCCAGGGTCTTACCCACAGGGGTCCTGGTCTGGCTGCAGGGCTCCAGGAAGCTGGTCTGCTGTTCAGCAAATCCTGTGCAGGAGGCGGAGCCTGCAAGCGTGAGTCCCGGAGGCAGCATGGGGCTGTGGACCAGACCAGCCAGTGCAGGGAAGCGGGCCAGGACCATCCGCCTGGAGAGGCACGCGCGCATGCACACACACACACACACACACACACACACACACACACACACACACACACACGTGTATACACATACAAACAAAGAGACACGTGCACACACGCACATACACATACACAGACACACACACACACACATATACACAGACACACAGACACACGCACATATACACACATATACAGACACACAAAGAGACACACTCACATATACACACATACACAGACACACGCACATATACACATATATACACAGACACACGCACATATACACACACATACACAGAGACACACGCACATATACACAGACACACAGAGACACACGCACATATACACACAGACACACAGAGACACACGCACATATACACACATATACACAGACACACGCACATATACACACATATACACAGACACACGCATATATACACACATATACACAGACACACATGCACACACACACAGACACGCGCACACGCACACACACACGCACACAAATGAAGAGCTCCTAACAACAGCCCCACACACACACACCTCACAGGCAGCCAAAAGGGGTTCACACCAGCTCAGTCTGATAACTGCTGTCTGATCTAAACGTGTAAAAACAGCTCCTAGTCATTAAAACCTCGAGTCAACACACAAACAGCTAATTATCACATCCAAATGAGCGTAATAAAACTACTAATACATGCACTGAAATGCTGGGGAACATAAATTCCAGAATAAAGTCTGGAATTTATGCTGGTGTGTGCTGGTGTGAAGCCATAGTTAGCTGTGGTCTCTGCTGGAGAACAAAGACTCAGGCACTCAGTACCACTGACGAGCAGCACGTCTGGAAGCCAGTAGTTATACACCATGGCTGAAGTTAGTTTCCACACGGTCTAGGTCCCCACCACACACACACACACACACACACACACGCGCACACACACACACACACTCACCGGCTCCCTCACTCACACCTGTTGTCAGCAGGGTGGGATTTTGAGTCTCAGGTGTGCTGCTGTCTGACAGCGATCTGGAGCAGAAACATCCAGACAGGTCAGAGAGCGCCGCCCATACACCATCTGTGTAGTGATGGTGTTTAAGTCCGTGCGTACCTGTCCAAGTCCTTTACTGTTTATTACACTGATGTTGTCTAACAAACTCTAGTACTTATTGTTTATTACACTGCCTGTGGACTGTTATAGAGTTTATATGTATTTTGTACTTCTAGGCATCAGCACTGATCACTGTATTCTACAGTATTCTAGTTCATTGGTAACTTGCAGTCTAACCTTCTGTACTGTACTAGGATGTATTCTAGGAGGAAATGACAAAGCACTTTTGTAAGTCGCTCTGGATAAGAGTGTCTGCTAAATGCCATAAATGTAAATCTAAGTTGGCAATGTTGCTTCCGTTCTCTTACACACTGGTCCAGGCCTTGGTGGGGGGACACACAAGAACTGGCTAAACATTAATTTCATAAAGAAAATAAATGAACTAATTCTTACTATAATGATGAAAACTCAGAAGACACATATGATGTGTGCTAGGGTTCTTCATGGAGGTCTCATTTTTAGCTACTTACACTGATGCATGAAAGGTTGTGAACCATTAGGAGTTTCTGTATTTCACCATAAATTTGACCTAAAACTTAATTCAGAATGTCAAAAAAGTAGATAAAGAGAACAGAAATATCACCAATGACCAGAAATGTTTAGATGCAGTTATTACTGAACAAGGTGGTCACAGCAGATGCTGCAAAGGTACTTTTGTCACTCACAGATGAGTAATATTGGATCATTTTCCTCAGTAAATAAATGACATGGTCTAATATTTCTGTCTTTTGTTTGATTTGGTTAGTTTTATCTACGTTTAGGACTTGAAGTTTTAAGTCAGAAATATAGAAATAAATGTCTAAATGGTTCACACACTTTCATGCACCAGTATAACTGTCAGTATAAAGATAGTGTCTATATTTTGGCCAGCGGTGTCAAGCCATACTCACTGTAGGAGGCTGATGGGAAGGAAAGGGTTAAAGTTCTCCAGGCCGTCAGCCTGCAGAGCAGTGAGGAGGGAAGTTGTCAGGTCATTGGTGGAGGAGGAAGCCGACTGGCCGAAGATGGCGGTCCCATCCGAACCGTTGCTGTGCAGAGAGATGGAACTGGAAGACTTTGACACCGGCTGGGAGGAGGCATGGCCTGCTGGATCTCCACAGGAAGGAAAGATTACGCAACAAATTCAACACCGCAGCCACGTCTGACACAAACGACAACTACGACTAACCCAGTAGCATGGTACTCTATCTCTGTGTGTGAACTCTGAGATCACATGACTGTATGGTGCCGGGCACCTTTGTTGTCTTTCCCAGCACCGTCCTCTTGCAACCTGCTGACGGCACCTTTAAAGATCATGACCTGCGCTCGCTCCAGGTCAGCCAGGGTCACGGGCTGCTTGATGGGGCAGGGTCTCACGGCCCACTTCACCATGCTGCGCACCAGTAGCTGCAGCATGGGCCGCACTTCGCCGCTCTGCTCGCCAGCGGCGGGGCACCTGCCCGGGTCGGGGGTGCCCAGCCCGGGGCCCACCGCCCCCTCCGCTCGGGGCACCAGGAGGAGGTCGGTGAACTTGCTGCAGTTGAGGATCACAGCCAGGGACTTGAGCGCCCCCAGGAGGAGGTAAGACACACGCACGGCGCGAAGCTCCAGGGCAAATAAGTCTGGTTTAGGCTGTGCTGGCAGGCAGGGGGCGATGTTCTGCTCATCTGCAGAGGGTTTCGGGGAGCTGGGGGAGTCCATTTCTCCTTGTCGCGCTTCATCCTCCCGCTTCGTGTCATCCAGTGGAACGGGCGTTCCTTCGTCCAGCATCATCACGCGTGCGATGTCTTCGTCCAGTCGCTGCTCCAAATCGCTCCGTGGGCCGTCCTCCGAGACGCTCGGGTCCCGGGACCTCCCCAAAACCGCTCCAGCTCCGTCCCCGGACTCAGGCTCCTCCTCTAGCACGCCCGTCAGAAGGATGAGGTCAAAGAGCACGGCAGGGGTGAGGCCCGCGCAGCGGGTCATGTCCAGCTGAGATGTGTCCCAGGGCTCCAGGGACGAGAGCGGCGTGTCACTGGGTGACCAAGAATTCAGGAAGCTTTGGGTTAGTGGGGGTAGGACAGGGCAAGACACACAGCAACATGTAGATGAGGAGAGAGAGAGAAAAGAAGAGAGAAAGAGGAGGGAGAGGAGAAAAGGAGAACAAAGAAAAGAAAATGATTAGACAGAAATGGGGAGACAGATAAAAGGAAAAGGTAATGAAACTGAACAATGTGTTAAAACACCACAGGCCAAGACAAACATCAAAACACCACGCGCCAAGACAATCAAAATACCACGTGCCAAGACAAACATCAAAGCACTACGTGCCAAGACAAACATCAAAGCACCACGTGCCAAGACAAACATCAAAGCACCACGTGCCAAGACAAACATCAAAGCACCACGTGCCAAGACAAACATCAAAGCACCACGTGCCAAGACAAACATCAAAGCACCACGTGCCAAGACAAACATCAAAGCACCACGTGCCAAGACAAAACATCAAAGCACCACGTGCCAAGACAAAACATCAAAGCACCACGTGCCAAGACAAAACATCAAAGCACCACGTGCCAAGACAAACATCAAAGCACAACGTGCCAAGACAAACATCAAAACACCACGCGCCAAGACAAACATCAAAACACCACGCGCCAAGACAAACATCAAAACACCACGCGCCAAGACAAACATCAAAACAACATGCACCAAGACAAATATTAAAACACCACAGCCTAATATACACATTAAAGCAATCAAAATGTCAAATAACCCTTAATGACACTGCTGGTTAACGTCGAGTATGACTGCAAAAACAATAACCGTGTACAAACATAACAGAGTCCAATAAAATGTGTGTTTATGCATGTGTATTTGCGTGGTTGTATGTGTATGTGTGTGTGTGTGTGTGTGTGTGTGTGTGTGTGTGCATATATATATATATATATATATATATATATATATATATACATACATACACACACATTTATATGTATATATATTTTTATTACATATATATATTTTTATTACATACATATATATATATATATATATATATATATATATATATATGCGCCTGTGTGTGTATAAGCATGTGTGTATTTGCGTGTGTGCGCGTGTGTATATATATATGCGCCTGTGTGTGTATAAGTATGTGTGTATTTGCGTGTGTGTGTGTGTGTGTGTGTGTGTGTGTGTGTGCGCATGTGTACCTACCTCACACTCACATCCACCTCCTCCCACTGTAACTTTGCCAGGCTACTGCCCTCCTTCAACACTCCTAACAGAGTGGCCCGACGCCCACTGGGCATGTGCAGACAAGCCCCGCCCGCCCGGAGCCCACTGTCCACTCCTCCGATCAGGGCCAGGACAGGCCACACCTCCGCACACAGCACGCTGAGCTGGGTGTCAGACAGGCAGGCGGGGCCAGCGAGCAGCTCGGGACTCGCTGTGGAGGTGCAGCTGTCCCGGGGACTCCTTTCTCTCTCCCCCACTACACCTGCTCACACACGACAACAAGACAAACGTTTTCTTACTAGTCTGTTACGTCCCCTACCGCAGACATTTATGCACAATGGGAGATCTTTGGTGAACGGGTGGACACTGATCGAAAAGAAACTTGTCTTCTCTTCTTGTCCTGTCTATCAACAGCAGAATCTGGGCTACCCAATCCAGACAGTCAAGCTATTCAAGAGAGCCAGACCATGTTCAGGTATGGCACACTGGTACAGCTATATTACTGTAGCATGCTGGGACAATGTTGTGTACACAATAACACACCAACCAGTATTACATCAGCTCCATACTGACAATACAAACACCAACACGCATCAATAAATGCAAACATTAGGTAATATCACAGAATGTTATTCCAATAGATGGTTGGAAAGCTCCCACTTTCACACTCATCCTTTTGGCTTGTTCATTCTTCTTGTTTTATATATTTTGTAATAGATTTTTTTTCTGTAACAAAGCCAAGCGCCAACTTCAGAACATTAGGCTTGTTGAAGAATGTTTGTTGAAGACTGGTGTTTGTTGACGATTTGATGATTACTGCTGATTATTAGAGAATGCTGGTGTTGTTCGTGTGTGTGCTGGTGTTTCTTGGTGTTTCTCTGTATTTTTCAGTGTGCTAGCTGTGCCTTGTGTGTGTGTGTGTGTGTCGGTGTGTATGCGTATGCGTGTGTGCGCATGTGCATATGCGTGTGCATGTCTGTGTGTATGCATGTGTGTGTGTGTGTGCGCGTATGCGTATACATGTATGTGTATCTGCGTGTGTGCGTGCGCATGTATGTGTGTGCGTATGCGTTTGTGTGCGTGTGTGTACACGCGTGTTGGTGGGTATCCATATCTTTGCGTGTGTGTATCTGTATCTGTGTGTGTGTGTGTGTGCGCGCGTGCGTATCTGTGCGTGTGCACGTGTGTGTGGGTGTGTTTACTTATCTGTGCGTGTGCATGCGTGCGCACGTGTACGTATTTGTGCGTGCATGTGTGTAAGCGTGTGCGTGTCAATGTGTATGCGTTTGTGTGCGTGTGCTCGTGTGCTCGTGTGTACGCGCGTGTCGGTGTGTGTCGGTGTGTATGTGTATGTATCTGTGCGTGCGTGCGTGTGTGTGTGTGTGTGTGTGTGTGTGTGTATCTGTGTGTGTGTTTATCTATGTATCTGTGTGTGTGCGCGCGCATGTGTGTTATCTATGTATCTGTGTGTGTGTTTGCGTGTGCACGTACGTATCTGTGCGTGTATGCGTATGCATGTGTATCTGTGCATGTGTGTATCTGTGCGTGTGTTTGTGTGCGTATCTGTGTGCATGTGTGTGTGTGTGTGTGTGTGTGTGTGTGTGTATCTCTGTGCATGTGTGTGCGCGTATCTGCATGTGTGTGTGTGTGTGTGTGTGTGTGTGTGTGTGTGTGTGTATCTCTGTGCATGTGTGTGCGCGTATCTGCATGTGTGTGTGTGTGTGTGTGTGTGTGTGTGTGTGTGTGTGTATCTGTGCGTGTGCGTATCTGCGTGTGCGCTTGTGTGCATGCATATCTGTGTGTGTGTGTGTGTGTGTGTGTGTGTGCGTTTGTGTGCATGTGCGCGTGTGTGTATCTGTGCGTGTGCGCGCATGTGTATGTGTGCGTGTATGTATCTATGTATATGTGTGTGTGTATTTATGTATCTTTGTGTGTGCATGCGTGTGTGTATCTATGTATCTGTATGTGTGTTTGTGTGTGTGTGCGCACGTGCATATGTGTGCGTATGCGTTTGTGTGCATACGTTGGTGTGTATGCGCGTGTGTGTGTATGTGTGTGTGTGTGTGTGTGTGTATCTGTGCATGTGTGTGCGCACGTGCATATCTGTGCGTGTGTATCTGTGCCTGTGCATGTGTGTGTGCGCATGTGTATGTGTGCGCATGCGCATGTGTGTGTGCGTGTGTATATGTATGTGTGTGCACGTGCATCTGTATGTGCGCGCATGCGTGTGTATACGTTTGTTTGTGTGTGTGTGTGTGCGCATGCGTGTGTGTACCGTGTCTACTCTGCGCTCCCTCCCTCAGGACAGCACTAATGCGTTTCAGCCTGTGTGTGATGTGCAGGCTGATGGGTGCAGCCCAGTCTTCACTCTGCTGGAGCCTCCTCAGAAGGTGCACGCTGGCCTCTAGCAGCACAGTGACCCGCGGGCTGCACAGGGGGTCACCCGGCAACAGGTCACTGGGCATTCCCCGCATCTGAAGGTCAGACAGCGCCACCTAGAGGACACAGGAGACATGAGCATCCAATCAGGTTGGCAACGGAGGGAAAAAAGCAATTACCTTATCAAGCAGGTTAATATTATTATTATTATTATTAATAATAATTATTAATAACAATATTATTATTATTATTATTATTAATAACAATATTATTAATAATTATTAATAATAATAGGTATATATTTTATTATATTAGTATAATATATTAAATTAGGATAACCTAAAGAAGCTAAATCAAACAAGAAGTCTACTGCATAAATGTGTCAAAACGTTAAGTGTAAAAAATGTGAGAAAAATACATTTTTAAATATTTTTAATCTTTAAATCAGTGCTTTAAGTATGTTTGACCGAAACACCAAAGAACAAGTTTAAAAGAATAGATCTCCCTCTGGCCAAAGATAAAGCGATAAAGAGCTAACGATCTCTAAGAAGGACGTCTGCACACCCCACCCCACCTCCACACTCCACTCCCCTCATCCACCCCACCTCCCCAGGCTCGTTACACGGGGGTACAAGGGGGTACCTTCTCTCCTGGGTTACTGCTGTAGAAGAGCACACAGGGGTAGAGCTCGGTGGCGTCCACCCCCTCAAACGCCAGCTTGGGCTCCTGAGTGGCAGAGATTTGGGACATTCAGCAGGGTCCACATAGGCTTCATGACCTTACACACACTTACACAGTCCACAGTCCATACACACACTTACACAGTCCATACGCACACTTACACAGACCTTACGCACACTTACACAGACCTTACGCACTCTTACACAGACCTTACGCACACTTACACAGACCTTACGCACACTTACACAGACCTTACGCACACTTACACAGACCTTACGCACACTTACACAGACCTTACGCACACTTGCACAGACCTTACGCACACTTGCACAGTCCACAGTCCTTACACACACAGAATCCTTATACAAACGTACACAGTCCTTCTCCACATCACGTATACATGGACCTGCCCGGTTTGGAAACCAGAACCATCTCAGATTCACTTCCTACACTTCTTGGCTGAAGCGTTACTGAAACACGAGAGCCCAGCAGTGTGCCGTCACTGCGAGCAGCTCGGGAGAACACGTCCGCTACTCACCCGGTTGTTCTTGGCGAAAGAGATGGTGTGTGCCTCCATGTCCAGGACACAGGTGATGGTGTCGCCCTGGGTGAAGGAGGGCAGAGCGCGGCCCAGCTCACCCCCGTGGTACAGGCTGCCGCTGTAGGCGCGGTACAGCCACATGTCTGTGGTGGTGCGGTGGTTACAGTCGCTGATGGGCCAGCGGGAAACGCCCACACACGTACCCTCATTGCCACGGTTCTCCTTCGTGATGTAGAACTGAGAGGGGACAAGGGAGGAGGAACAGTGGTAAGTTTAGTGACACCGTTTCACTGTCCATCCCAACACCAATCACGAAACATCGATACAGCACCGCCACTGGCTACTTTCCTAATAATAGTTTTGTGCGTTCAAACTAGAGCAAGACGGTTCTTACAGTGCACGGTATTCCTTCAAACCAGTTTCTCAGTACTGCTACTGGACTGTATTATTTCAACCAGTAGTTTCCCAGTACTGGTATTGGACTGTATTATTTAAACCAGTGTTTCTCAGTACTGCTCCTGGACTCACTGCTCTCCCTCCACTGATGACACTGAATCAGCCAATCTGCTAATATTAACGAGGCCTTCATCATCTTAAAGTGGGAGAATCAGAGCACGGTGACTCTAGAGTACATGGGGTCAGGGGAGTCCAGCTCCACCAGGGGAAATGCTGGTTTGAACGGGGGGTTGTTTTTACAGAGTCGATGCCAATACCTTCCAGGCAAAGCAGCCAGCAGTGATGGCGGTAGTGGACAGGCCATAACCTTTGCCCCCTGAGCCATGAGAGAGAATGTTCCCACTCTCCAGAGAACAGCAGACCAGTTTGTGAGGATCAAAGGAGAAATCACCAATAGGAATACACTCGTCCTCACTGATGCTCTCCTGAAATACACACAAAAACAGCTATAACAAAAACTGAGTAAAAAAAAAAAGCTTTTCCTCATATAAATATCTTTTTAAAATCACCCAGGCCAGAAAAAGCAACAAAGCCAGTAAACGTAATCCATCCACTGCCTGCGTGGCAAAACCCAAGGTCTGCCAATCTAGTCTATAACAAACCTTCTTTGAACCATCACGCATATTTTCTGCGTTTGTCTTCATTGCCAGAGGCTCCTCCCACATGTAGGCGGAGAGAAGGTCAAATAGACGCTCCACAATCTTCAGGGCAAAAACAATAAGTCAGCATTAACACATTACACACATTACACACACACACACACACACACACACACACACACACACACACACACACACACACACACACACGCGCACGCACAAACGCACGCCTCTCACCTGCTTCATGTGCAGCGGGTCCGTGCATGCGGGAAGTAACGCCTCCAGGATGTGGAAGGCCAAGAGTTTCGTGCGGAGGTTACGGAAGCGAGGGTTACCTGAAACAGGCGCTCACAGTCAGCTCTGGAACTGATCTAGAGTCAGCAGCAGTAATGCGCTACAGCGTTAAAGGCAATCCCAACGCACTGTGCACACAGGACACACCTGAGGAGCTGTGGTAGGACACGATGGTCATGAGAGGCTCGATCCACCTGGAGATGGATGATGCTCTCTGGGTGGTGCTTAGCGACAGGACACGCCGGAGGAAGACCAGGAAGTCGGCAAGCTGGGACTCCGCAACTTTACTACTGCGCCACACCTCTGACCCTACACACACACACGTTAATGATCAAGCATGCATTAATGAGAAGCAGGTCTCTTTAAGCTGAGGGGTAGGGGCAGGACTAAGTGTGTGTGCTCCTCTGACTCACTCTGTGCTCTCGGACTGAGCTCATGCTCAGAGTCAACCTCCACTCTGCTCTCCAGCGCCTCCTGCTGGTGGAGTGTGTGTAACAGACCCTGTAGCTGTTCACACATCACGTCCATCAAAGCCTGGGACACATCCAGTGGCAAGGCACTATCATAGGAGCTATACAGACATGCGCATACACAGACACACGCGAACACACTTCAATATTTAAGCACCCCAGGTGTTCAGGAAGAAGCTTGGATTACTTCAGCATGGTGATGGAGAACCACATATAAAAAAAGCCCAGAAATGTTAATGGCTGAAATAAACAACAAAGACACCTGGCTGGGACTATAAACCAAAGTAAGTGTGTGTGTGTGTCCGCGCATGCACGTGTGTGTGTGCGCGCGTGTGTATGCGTGTGTGCGCCCGAGTGTATGTGTATGTGTGTGTGTGTATGTGTGCGTGTACATGTATTTGTGTGCGTGTGTGTGTTTGCATGTGTACGTGTGTGTTTTCTTTCATGTGTGCCCATCTCTTTCACCTGGCGGTCATGACGATGCTCTGAAGGAGGCGTGCGGAGGCCAGTCTCACAGCTCCGCCCAGCAGGGCATTCCCAGAGGCGGACGCAGCCAGCCAGCGCTGGCTCACCTGTACACAGGTGTTCTGGGTCAGCACAGCCAGAAGCTCCAGCACACCCTGTCTCACCATCACCACCAGGTCCGCCGGCTGGTACTGGAAGTTCAGCGCAAACACGGCAGCCAGTATCAGGTGCTGGCACGAGCCTGTTAGTGGACATGCAAGACGGAGTAACACAGCGTCACGTGACAACGAACCAACCAATGAACAGAGTAGTGATGTAATCTGAAATACACAAAATAAAGAGTACAGGAACACTTCCCATTCTCTACCAGTTAAGACTATTTGAATGTTATGAGTCTTGTGAGAAATTGGGCACAAATGCTATTACACTGCAATACTGGGATACGTGTGTGTGTACACAGCTGAGCTTGATCCAGGAGATTTTAGAATCATAACAGAGGGATGAACTGGCACGTCACAGCAGTCGGGTGGGTTAACTGGGATCCAGTGCTCTGTATGTAAGGCCAGTACTGGTCTGCGTGTGGAGAAGCCGGGGCGGCCCTCTCTAACAGACGTACCCTTCTGCCTCTTCTCCAGGGCTACTTTTTGCTTGAGCACACACACCACCTGCTGGTAGAGTGTGTGTGCTGCAGCCTGAAGCTCTCTCTGGGCACTCATAGAGGCCGACTGGGTGCCAGCCTGCAGGAGGACACACACACACACACTGCTGTAACTTAATTCTTTGATCAAAGAGCCTTGATCAAAGGTTTTGATCAAATAGAGGCTGGCTTTGCTAAGAGTTGAGGCAGGTTTTGATTAAAATATCACGATATTAACATGTTGTCCAGTCCTACTCACAGTGTAGTGGTACATCCTGTCGCTGGGTGCTGTCTGACTGCCTGTGATGGGAGCTCCCAGCCCAAAACAGCCGGACAGAAAGTAGAGCTGCACCGACTGCAGGAGACCTGGGAAGCGTGGGGGTGCCACAGAGCCAAGCTCACCGCTCTTCTCCTCCATCTCAGCCAGGAAGGAAGAGATCTGACACAAGGCCTCAAGACGCATCTGTGTAAAGAGGGAAAGAAAAGCAGAGGGAATTGTTTTAAGAATGGTGTTTCTTGTGTGTGTCTCTGTGTGTGTGTGTGTGTGTGTGTGTGAGACAGAGTGTGTGTGTGAGAGAGAGAGTGTGTGAGAGAGAGTGTGTGTGTGTCTCTGTGTGTGTGTGTGTGTGTGTGTGTGTGTGTGTCTCTGTGTGTGTGTGTGTCTCTGTGTGTGTGTGTGTGTGTGTGTGTGTGTGTGTGTGTCTCTGTGTGTGTCTGTGTGTGTGTGTGTGTGTCTCTGTGTGTGTGTGTGTGTGTGTGTGTGTGTGTGTCTCTGTGTGTGTGTGTGTGTCTCTGTGTGTGTGTGTGTGTGTGTGTGTGTCTGTGTGTGTGTCTCTGTGTGTGTGTCTCTGTGTGTGTGTGTGTGTCTCTGTGTGTGTGTGTGTGTGTGTGTGTGTGTGTGTGTGTGTGTGTGTGTGTGTGTGTGTGAGATCACTCTGCCATCTAAAAGCAGCCTCTCAGTGCTTTCCCATAACTCGGCCTGAGCAAAACGTAGCTATACCAGCTGGCATTTTGGATATATTGTTTTGTCATTTGCTTTGTAGTGGTGTATTTTCTGCAGAGGGTGACCACAGACACTAACGCTGGGTCCTCTGTGTTGTCAGGGAGACGTCACCATCGATCTTTAGGTGATCTGACACACCCACACAGTTGACCTCCAATTCACCAAGACTGGAATGAGATGGCGCGATCCACACCTCCACGCTGCCAACGCGCTCGATGCTAAGGGCTGGTTTCAGTCAACTGTGCTGCCAGTGCTGACTGGCCACTGGAAATTCTTTATAATCAAGTCATGTGATTAACTTGAAAAACTAGACTACACACAAACTCCTGTTCATACATTAAGGTGGGAGTGTACATCTTACACAACACCCCAATCAAGAGCCTTCATTCCTCACTAGCTGCAAAGTCGTGCTCCGTCACACTGTGTCCCTTAACTGGTATAATGTGTATGAGGCACAGAGGACCCAGTGGGAGGAGCCTAGGCCAAGAACCTCCCACCAGGGCCCAGTGGGAGGTCCAGGACCTACCTCAGCCCTCTGCTGTTGCTGCGTCATGGCCAGAGGGATGGCTCTGGGGTCGGCATGGCAACCCGACACCCTCTCCACCAAGGCAGATGTCCTCAATAGTCCCTCACACAAGAAGCTCAGCACCTGTGCATGGGGAACATTGGAGTATCTGTAATAGTACATAGAGCAGCTATGGTCTAAATCAACATATAAATAAATATACACATACAACAACAACAACAATTTATCTTGGAGACTGTGGACGTGTGAAGGAGTGTCAGAGAGCTGGTGTGTTCTAGCAGAAGGGTGTGTGTGTGTGCGCGCGTGCATGTGTGAGACCTGTTCCAGCAAGGGTGCAGTCTCAGTCTCTGTGGTCAGCGGTACAGTGGGGCTGATACACTGGCGTAGTCTCTCCCAGGCACCCTTCATGATGCCCAGAGAACACAACGGTAAACCTGCACACACACACACGCGCACGCACAGACCTTTCTAAACAAGTACGCTTTAGAACAATATAATTCGCTAACTGCTATCACATAAGATACTCTGTACAGATTGGATATGTCCAGTGCATAAATATTCCTTCATCCTTACACGTGTCGGGCTGTGTGAGGTTAGGTACTGGCCCTAGCTGTGGAATTGGGAGTCTAGACCTCAGTTACCACATCAGTCCCTGACACTACTGCATGGACCACAGAAGACACACTGGACTAGCACAGGCTGGGAGAAGTGGTGGAACACATACAGTACAACTCAAAAACCCAGCATGGAAGATAAAAGAAACACACTACTTACCAATCTTGTTCTTGGCTGGAGCAGAGGAGCTCACAGACTGGTCTGGCTTCTTAGAAACAGAGAGACACACTCACAGACTGACAGAACATAGTGAAACTGACTATTGAAAATTAACCACTAGATGGGATTCCAAAACTTCATTTAGAAAGCTCAGACAAACTAGATAACCATGAAGACAGCGTCCCTCAAGCCTAGGACACCATCACCTTGTGAAGTGGCGCTGGCCCTGCAGGGTTTCGGGGGTGGAGCCGTGAGCGCTACACCCTGGCCTCCAGCACAACCCTGCATACCCAGACCGGTGCAGATGGACAATGGACACACTACCTCTCTCTCACTGTGCTTCAGACCGTCCGGAGCAGCAGAAAACTCTCCTCTGATGCCTTGGTCTTCAAAAAAGTATGTCGGTCCCCTGTTGGAACAAGAAATTTCAAAGAATATTAATAATAATTTTCTATGCGTGTCCATTTGTCTGATTTATAACAGTGTGGACCTTAAAAGTGGTTTAATATGCTAAACTGTATCAATAAAAGTAATGAGGGGGTTATGAAGCATAATTTAAACACTCTCATAAATTACATTTATGGCATTTAGCTGATGCTTTTATCCAAAATGACTTACAATTATGACTGAGTACAACTTGAGTAATTGAGGGTTAAGGGTCTTGCTCAGGGGCCCAACAGTGATGGCAATTGAACCAGCAACTGTCTGACTAGTAGTCCAGTACCTTAACCACTGAGACACCACTGCCCACACCCTCTCACTCACAGACACACACTCACAGACACACACACTCACACTCACTCACCTGGTGGTGCTCTCGGTGTGTGTCTCCACAGACCGGCCTTGGTCCTGCCAGGCTGGCCTGACACCCAGCAGCAGGAAGAGACAGCGGTTGACCACGAGGTGGCAGGCTGTGGAGAAGGGCAGGCTGTGCTGGGCCGGGGGCTGGATGTCCCAGGGCCTGTGTGCTGGCCCTCTGTCAGGGCTGCCTGGGCTCTCTGTGCTGCTGGGCAGGGTGCTGGTGCCCGAGGACTCGTACAGCGTCTCGCTCTGCTGCAGCTGCATCGCCTCACGTGTAGCCAGGAAGGACTGGAGCACCTCTGCAGGGAGGACAAGCGCAGGGTTAATGCATGCGCGCACACACGCAAACACGCACACAAAGCCCCTGTATTAGCGTACCGGAGACGGCAGCTTGGACTGGTTTTTGGATCAAGAGTAAATCAAAAACAAGTTATTTCTAGAATGTGCATCCTAATAGGACTGATTAGACACACACAAGCCTAAGCCAGTTCCACAAGCAAGGTAAGTGATTATAGATCAGTTTAAAAGTGCAGATCCATCATGGTTTATTCCAAGTGTCAGAGGAAACATCTCTACTTCCAACATGACTCCAAGGACGTGAATCACGGCCTGAACATGACAGGAAGCAACCATGGAACAAGCACGACATTGTAATATGTGTGTGTGTGTGTGTGTGTGTGTGTGTGTGTGTGTTGTGTGTTTGTGCACATGCATGTGTATGCATGCAAAAACACAAAAAGCAGTGTGATTACCCGGCAAGTACATACTGATGCTGGGTGTCTCGTCCTCTGGAGGATCGTCCTGGTTGTGTTCGGCTATGTTCACGTCCTGGCCGCCTGTCTCCGGTTCTCTCCCTGTCTGCTCTCCAGATACACCCGCCTCCTGCCCATCCTCTCCTGGGCTCTGGGATTCTGCCGAGCTCTACACGGACCCAGGCACAGCGGGGACACAGAGGACAGAAGTGGTCTGGTACTCGGGCAGATACTAGTGACAGAACTATAACTAGGCATTCTTTCACAAAAAAGTTATACTCTACCCACTAAATGCACCATAACCTACATAGTTTCACTGCTGTAGGTATGAAACAGCTGTTCACAAGAGTTTACAACACTAAAAGGCAAACACAACCCCCCACCGCCCTGGCACGGAGCAGTCCAACAGGGGCAGAAGTGTCTTCACCTGTTTAGTGACCATCGTAGGAAGTGTATTGCCTGCATTTCCAGGGTTGTCTTTGTGAAAAAGAAGAGTGTTGCGGATCTTGTACACTGCCTCATAGACCTCTATGAGCACATCACAGGGCTCGTACCTGCAGTTGCACAAGCACACACGCATACGCGCGCGCACACACACACACGGAGCATGTGTGAGCATACGCATACACACAGACACACACAAATGCACCCATGCATGAGCATACACACACAGGAGTGAAAGGACAGGGGTGATTTATGGTAAGACTTCCCACCCTCAGTCCCCAGTCTGTTTATTCTGATTTACTGGAAGTGCCAGTTCAGACACTCAAAGAGCCTTTATCATACACAGAGCTAGACAGCAGAGGTAGGACAAGGGCACTGTGTGTGTGTGTGTGTGTGTGTGTGTGTGTGTGTGTGTGTGTGTGTGTGTGAGTGAGAGAGAGAGAGTGAGTAGAGTAGGACAGCGAAAAAGACACAGAGAAGGGAGAAAGAAAAAAGGATGTGAGACTGAGACATCAGTGAGATGTCAGTAAGCAAAATGTGGCAGAGGATGACATGTCTGTGTTCAGTGCCTTAGCCTGTCTCTCTCTCTCTCACACACACACACACACACACACACACACACACACACACTCTCTCTCACACACACACACACACACACACACACACACACACACACACAGCTGGAGTCCAAACCAGCCGGTCTGTCCATGCTGGAACTCCCCCGCACCTCAGAGGGCAACAATGTGTTTGTGAGGGAGAGATCACTGCATTTGTAGTGTTGGGTGGGAGGAAACAGGAGTAGGAGGGGTGATGTGTGGCGAGAAAGCGCTGATTGGAGGGAGGAGGAGATGATGGGCGGGGAAAGATCATGATTGAAAAGGAGGGATGTGAGAAAGACGGGGCGATAGGCGGGGGATAGCGGGAGGTGGGCGGGGTAAAAGAAGCTGGGTGATGAGTGCAGAGAGCGGTACCCACCTGTCCTGCCGGTAGGCCACGTCCTGCAGGCCTGTGTGCTTCAGCAGAGCAGCAAGACTGCAGCGACATGCCGTCTCCAGCAGAGCATCTCCCACTGTAACTCCACCGTCCCAGTCTACAACACACACACACAAATTTAACCAGTCAGACTTGGCGGAATTCCTCCTTTTTTCCCCACTCCGTTTAAAGCCAGTGTAAGCCCAGCCCGCCTCACCTCGGCTGGCGGCGTACTCCTTCACCTTCCTCCAGAGGGCGCTGGCGGGCTCTCGAGGGGAACCCAGCGCCAGCTCCACCAGCGTGGCATTCTCAGCAGACAGATGCAGTTCGGTCAGCCAGGTGTCCCCGCAGCCGAGCGGCGCCGCCTCACCCAGCCGGCCAATGGCCCAGTCTGCACAGGCCCCAGAAACACAAGCACGTGGGTGACCTACACCAAGCTCCAATGCATCGCCAGATGGACGTGTCAGAGGTGTTTCGTTACCCAGCCGTTCGGCGTTCATCTCGAGTCCATTCCTCAGCAGTGGGTTCGAGAGCCAAAACTCTGCCATCTTTTCCTGGATGGAAGGGGGAGGGCCCTGGAGCATCCCACCCAGGCATCGACCAATCGCCAGTGCCACACACCTCTCTAAGTCCAAAAGCCATGCCCAGTCATGTGTCTCAGAGTCAAGGGCGGGGGCTGTGACCTCTGGTCCCTCTGGATAGGGGGAATGGGGTCAGATCTCTTAGTCATGTCACAGCACACAGCATATGAAGGCTTTTAACCTCATAATAGCCACAATTATTATTTAGTTATTAAAGCAGAAGACTTTATTTAGTAACTACATTAAAACTAATACAGTAGGTATGTAGGTACAAGAGTGAAGTATAAACGTGGACCACAAACCTGCCAACTATTCCTTAAACCTTAAATGCTTAAAAGAAGATTCTCAAATAATTTCTTTAAAGGTTATTCACAAATTTGGTGGCTTTATTTAACTACCTGTATAAACTGCAAAAACACTAACACAGTAATAACCTGAAAACTAATAAACTAATACAATTAATAACTTCAGAGATTAAAAAGTTACTTGTCAAACAGGCTCAAACAAAGATTCTTCAAACCTTGTGTGTGTGTGTGTGTGTGTGTATGCCTCTTTGTGTGGGTCTGAGTGTGTGTATACACATTTGTGTGTTTGTGTATGTGTGTGTATGTGTGTGAATATGCGTGCATTATATAAATGTGTGTACACATTTGTGTGTGTGCGCCTGTTTGTGTGTGTGTACGCGTGTGTGTGCCTGTGTTTATGTGTTTACCCTGAGCCGTGTCCTCCAGCTCCAGCTCCTCCAGCACACAGGTGTAGGGCAGGTAGCAGTTCAGAGTGTTCAGGTGCTCCAGCAGGGTGAGCAGGTGGGGGAGGAGGGGCTTAACCACAGCCAGAGGCAGCAACAGCACAGAGTACATCACCTGACACAGGAGACTACCTGCTACTGAGCCAAACAGCACAGCTAAACCAGACACACACACACACACACACACACACACACACAGTACATCACCTGACACAGGAGCCAAACAGCACAGCTAAACCAGACACACACACAGAGTACATCACCTGACACAGGAGACTACCTGCTACTGAGCCAAACAACACAGCTAAACCAGACAAACACACACACACAAACCCCCCTTCTATCTTGTCTCTGTGTAAGTTTATGTGGACACACAAGTGGTCTTACTGTGTAGTTTATTAATCACATGCTTGTCCAGTGAGCTTTCCTTCAGCAGAACGGTGGACCTCTGGAATGTGTCCCCCGCACATGGCAGCAGCAGACACAAGTGCTTGTGGAGTAACATCACACTGCTGTCGTCCTGCGCACACACACACAAACACACACACAAACCACGAATGAAGCTTTATTTACAAGAAAAGCAAGATGGAAGATGTGTCTGGAGTCATTAGACAACAAAGTGTTAAAATGTGCATTTAAACACTCTTACCAATCAGCTATTGCTCAGGAAATGTGGTGGCATGGCCGTACCTCAGTGCTACTGTAGGTGTGGTGGAGTGGCCGTACCTCAGTGCTGGTGTAGGTGTGGTGGAGTGGCCGTACCTCAGTGCTGGTGTAGGTGTGGTGGAGTGGCCGTACCTCAATGCTGGTGTAGGTGTGGTGGAGTGGCCGTACCTCAGTGCTGGTGTAGATGTAACAGTGGGCCAGCAGGTGTTTGTGCAGTGCTGACAGCAGGTGGTGGAAGTGAGATGGAGCTTCAGTCTGTTTCTGAGCAGAGACAGACTGCTGCTTGTCACTGTTCTTCTCCAGCTCACCAAAGGCACGCTCCTACACACACACACACACACACACACACACACACAGCATTAAAGTATTAAAAGAGAAACAGTAAAGAAAAAGGGAAAGTCTAAGAGCTTACTTTTATGCTATCGGCATAAGAAAGTTGTCACAAAGCCAAAAGGAAGCCAGAGTTGTTCACAGACTGGTACAGTCCTCCTACCCAAACCCTGGCCAACCACGGACGACCTGCACATCACTGCTGGACTGCTGATTTGTGAACCAATGAGCCAGATACCGAAATCAGTGTTGCTATGTGATCATTAAATATAAACACTCCATATTAACAAGTCCAGTCAGGTCAAAATTAGTCTATATTAACAAGTCCAGCCAGGACAAGTCTATTCTATATTAACAAGCCCAGCCAGGTCAAATCTAGTCTATATTTACAAATTCAGCCTTGTCAGGGTCGCAGACTGACCGTGTAGAAGCCTATGCTTAATAGGAGGGTCTTGAGCAGGACTTCAGCCAGATGCAGGTGGTCTGGGGCCTCAGTGCTGGAGCTGGAGGCGTGTGTGGGTCTGTCCGGCGTCGGGGGCAGGCCAAGGCCGGCACCCAGCTCCCCCGGAGAGCTGAACCCCAGCAGGCAAGCCACGTGGCTCTGCTCCTGGAGACTGTTCAGCACCATGTCTAACTGCAGACGCTGGAGGACAGACAGGACTTAGCAAGGCTGCTCTGATGATGATGATGATGATGATGATGAAGAAAATGTAAGACAGTAGTTTGGGCTCCTGAGTGGCAGAAAAACGTTGTGGTGTGGGTGTGTGAGGATGTGTGTGTGCCGTGTGGGGGAGTAAGGATGAGTGTGTGCTGCGTGGGTATGTTAGGATGTGTGTGTGTGCGCTATGTAGTTGTGTTAGGATGTGTGTGTGTGTGCGCTATGTGGTTGTGTTAGGATGTGTGTGTGTGTGCGCTATGTGGTTGTGTTAGGATGTGTTAGAATGTGTGTGGTACAGTGATTGGCTGCGGTGGGAGCATGTGACAGCCCTCGGCCTCCCTCATTGGCTGCTATTGTGTGACGGAGGAGGTGTGGGAGTTAGAGAGAACAGTGGGCACAGAAACGTTCAAAACCTCCAGCATTGGTCATTAGAGCCACATACATCCTAACAGCAAATACAATCAGCTGGCATGCTGGCCTCTAAAACCCACCTGTGTGCGTGTGGGGGTGTGTGTGTGTGGGGGTGTACCTGTCCTTTAGAGAGAGACTCCCAGCTCTCTGGACCCTGAGGTAGGAGTGAGTGCAGCAGTTCTGTTCTCTCCCTGAGAGGCGGCAGCAAGAGAGACGCTCCGATCGACAATGTGTTCATCACCTCCTACACACGCACGCACGCACGCACACGATTTTAGCACCAGTGAATGACTCATTTGTACTAGGCCATGAAAATTCAACAACAGACTAAGCCTCTATTGTTTTATGAAATACTGAAAATTAAGATGCAAGATAAATTCTAGCATTACCCCATAAGCTTTCACACCAACAGTGATTTACTCTACACCCTACACCCACCTTACATCCACCCTACACCCACTGGGTGTGTTTAATCCCCACCGCCTTTACGGCCAGATTGTATTGATATGACCCACACTACGAGCTGATGTAAACCCACAGGAGGCGGGCGTGGGGCTGCACCTGCTGTAAGCGTTCAGGCACGTCGGAGTCAATGAGTCTGAAGAGCAGGTTGCGGAGGGGCCTGCCCTGGGCCCCCAGCACGGCCGCACCAGTGGCCCCAGCGTGGGCCAGCGACAGGTGGCTGGACAGCAGCTTCAGACACAGCAGCACGAACTGGTGGTGCTCCCTGCATGAGCGGGCAGGGCAGGAACAAGAGAGAGGCACTGTGGGACAGGCCATATGTGTCTCTGTGTGTGTGTGTGTGTGTGTGTGTGTGTGTGTGTGTGTGTGTGTGTGTGTGTCAGTCTCGACCTTGACTGCCTGCACGTCTGATAGGGTTTCTCCACAGCTGCTGGGGAGACCTTACCACCTCAGGGTCAAGGCAAGACCATCAGGGCTTATCTGTCTCTTTGATAAACACTGTCCACGTCCCCTGATAAACGTCCTCCCCCTCCCTCCAAGGCCGGTGAGCGGAGCCTGAGAAGGACTTGACTGCTGCTTCCTGACACACTGAGTCTACACTCGTGCTACATAAATGCAGCAGCGTCAGGGTACTGACCTCCGACGCCCCATCTGCGGTCGGTATTCCCATATTCACGTGAGAGCAAAGTGACCCTGCAAGCTACACAACTGAAACCATCCGTCTTCTATGTGTGTCTGTACAAGAGTTTGAGTTCTGTCTTCAAACAGAAAGCTACTGAGTGTGCACATGTGTGACTTCTTTGAGGTGAAAGGAGCTGGGCAGTGTGTGTGTGTGTGTGTGTGTGTGTGTGTGTGTGTGTGTGTGTGATCACCTCTTTGAGGAGAACGGGGGTACTGGTGTGTATTTGTGTATGTGCATATTATCTCTTTAAGGAGAACGGGGGTTGAGGTGTGTATTTGTGTGTGTGTGTGTGAGTGTGTGTGTGTCACCTCTTTGAGGAGAATGGGGGTGGAGGTGTGTATTTGTGTGTGTGTGTGTGTGTGTGTCACCTCTTTGAGGAGAATGGGGGTGGAGGTGTGTATTTGTGTGTGTGTGTGTGTGTGTGTGTGTGTGTGTGTGTGTCACCTCTTTGAGGAGAATGGGGGTGGAGGTGTGTGTGTGTGTGTGTGTGTGTGTGTGTGTGTGTGTGTGTGTGTGTGTGTCACCTCTTTGAGGAGAATGGGGGTGGAGGTGTGTCCCTGCTGATGCTGTCACAGTAGCGCTCCAGGAAGCTGCGCAGGTAGGTGAACGTGCTCTCCTCCAGGTCAACACAATACGGCCTGTGCCACGCCACCAGCTGCCTGCCAAGATAAACACACAGACACACACATCATGCACATACATGTATACACACACATACATGTATACACACACATACACACACATACATGTATACACACACATACACACACATACACACACATACACATACACACACATACACATACACACACATACACATACACACACATACACACACATACACACACACACACACACACACATAAAATGAATTTGCACAATAATGGAATTTGTGATCATTGAGATTGGACAAAGGAGGATGCCCTTCTCCCACCCCCTTTGAGTCTTGGTTCCTCTCCAGGTTTCTTCCTCGTGCTCTAGGGAGTTTTTCTTTACCACTGGCACCCTTGGCTTACTCACTGGGACTCAACATCTGCTGAGAAGTCATTAGTCTAATGCAATCATTAAATTAATAACTTTACATTAGTCATTATAAAGTCAGTACTCTAATGTAAAGTCACTATTCTAATACACAACAGTTCATTAACCTACAAAAACAGAATCTGCCTTGACCAAATAATAATAGCAATTAGTTGCAGTTCCTGTCCTTGTAGTAGCAGTAATAGTAGTAGTAACAATTTTAGTAGTAATACTAATAGTAGTAGTAGTAATAATAATAATAATAATATTACTAGTAATGGTTTTATTATTATTAGTAGTAGTAGTAGTAGTAGTCCTACACCTGCTGTAAACACTCAAGCATGTCAGAGGTGATGATATCATTCGTTGGCTAAAGCACTACTCGTAGTAGTAGTGGTGGTGTTTGTCCTAGTACCAGTAAACTTATCATCAGTAGTAATACTAATAGTAGTAGTAGTAATAATAATAATAATAATATTACTAGTAATGGTTTTATTATTATTAGTAGTAGTAGTAGTGGTGGTGTTTGTCCTAGTACCAGTAAACTTATCATCAGTAGTAATACTAATAGTAGTAGTAGTAATAATAATAATAATAATATTACTAGTAATGGTTTTATTATTATTAGTAGTAATAGTAGTGGTGGTGTTTGTCCTAGTACCAGTAAACTTATCATCAGTAGTAATACTAATAGTAGTAGTAGTAATAATAATAATAATAATATTACTAGTAATGGTTTTATTATTATTAGTAGTAATAGTAGTGGTGGTGTTTGTCCTAGTACCAGTAAACTTATCATCAGTAGTAATACTAATAGTAGTAGTAGTAATAATAATAATAATAATATTACTAGTAATGGTTTTATTATTATTAGTAGTAATAGTAGTGGTGGTGTTTGTCCTAGTACCAGTAAACTTATCATCAGTAGTAATACTAATAGTAGTAGTAGTAATAATAATAATAATAATATTACTAGTAATGGTTTTATTATTATTAGTAGTAATAGTAGTGGTGGTGTTTGTCCTAGTACCAGTAAACTTATCATCAGTAGTAATACTAATAGTAGTAGTAGTGGTGGTGTTTGTCCTAGTACCAGTAAACTTATCATCAGTAGTAATACTAATAGTAGTAGTAGTGGTGGTGTTTGTCCTAGTACCAGTAAACTTATCATCAGTAGTAATACTAATAGTAGTAGTAGTGGTGGTGTTTGTCCTAGTACCAGTAAACTTATCATCAGTAGTAATACTAATAGTAGTAGTAGTGGTGGTGTTTGTCCTAGTACCAGTAAACTTATCATCAGTAGTAATACTAATAGTAGTAGTAGTGGTGGTGTTTGTCCTAGTACCAGTAAACTTATCATCAGTAGTAATACTAATAGTAGTAGTAGTAATAATAATAATAATAATATTACTAGTAATGGTTTTATTATTAGTAGTAGTAGTAGTAGTGGTGGTGTTTGTTCTAGTACCAGTAAACTTATCATCAGTAGTAATACTAATAGTAGTAGTAGTAATAATAATAATAATAATATTACTAGTAATGGTTTTATTATTATTAGTAGTAATAGTAGTGGTGGTGTTTGTTCTAGTACCAGTAAACTTATCATCAGTAGTAATACTAATAGTAGTAGTAGTGGTGGTGTTTGTCCTAGTACCAGTAAACTTATCATCAGTAGTAATACTAATAGTAGTAGTAGTAATAATAATAATAATAATATTACTAGTAATGGTTTTATTATTAGTAGTAGTAGTAGTAGTGGTGGTGTTTGTTCTAGTACCAGTAAACTTATCATCAGTAGTAATACTAATAGTAGTAGTAGTAATAATAATAATAATAATATTACTAGTAATGGTTTTATTATTATTAGTAGTAATAGTAGTGGTGGTGTTTGTTCTAGTACCAGTAAACTTATCATCAGTAGTAATACTAATAGTAGTAGTAGTGGTGGTGTTTGTTCTAGTACCAGTAAACTTATCATCAGTAGTAATACTAATAGTAGTAGTAGTGGTGGTGTTTGTTCTAGTACCAGTAAACTTATCATCAGTAGTAATACTAGTAGTAGTAGTAGTGGTGGTGTTTGTCCTAGTACCAGTAAACTTATCATCAGTAGTAATACTAGTAGTAGTAGTAGTGGTGGTGTTTGTCCTAGTACCAGTAAACTTATCATCAGTAGTAATACTAATAGTAGTAGTAGTGGTGGTGTTTGTTCTAGTACCAGTAAACTTATCATCAGTAGTAATACTAGTAGTAGTAGTAGTGGTGGTGTTTGTCCTAGTACCAGTAAACTTATCATCAGTAGTAATACTAATAGTAGTAGTAGTGGTGGTGTTTGTTCTAGTACCAGTAAACTTATCATCAGTAGTAATACTAATAGTAGTAGTAGTGGTGGTGTTTGTTCTAGTACCAGTAAACTTATCATCAGTAGTAATACTAATAGTAGTAGTAGTGGTGGTGTTTGTTCTAGTACCAGTAAACTTATCATCAGTAGTAATACTAATAGTAGTAGTAGTGGTGGTGTTTGTTCTAGTACCAGTAAACTTATCATCAGTAGTAATACTAATAGTAGTAGTAGTAATAATAATAATAATAATAATATTACTAGTAATGGTTTTATTATTATTAGTAGTAGTAGTAGTGGTGGTGTTTGTTCTAGTACCAGTAAACTTATCATCAGTAGTAATACTTTTTCTTTTTCATCAGCAGAGACTGTAGCATAAAGAGATTAACTGTACATTCATGTTTCAATTACTGAATTCTTTCAAGTTAGTCCGTTCTGGTTTAGAGCGTTCTGGTTTCTCACTCACTCATGCACTCTCTCCATTTCTCTCCCTCTTCATTTCTCTCTCACTCTCTCCATCTCTCTACACTCCTCTCTCTCTTTCCCTACACTCCTCTCTTTCTCTCTCTCTCTCTCTATCCAATCTTTTGCTCTCTTCTGAGTTTTTACCTGTCTGTGGGGACTGCTGTCCAAGCCAGGCTGTGGGAGGTGCCTGCTGTGATCTGCTGGATTGACAGCCCTTCTAGACCAATCACTTTCTTAGGCTTGGTGACTGGCGTGGATGTGTGTCCCTGTCCACACTGGCCCATGGCGTTATTGCCCCATGCATATACCTCATTTTCTGAGACAAAACAATATTTAACAAAAAGCATAATAAACATTTTTTTTTATTTTTCATCAGTGCTAGATGCAGTGTGTTGCATTAGAACTTTTTTGCATCCCACACTAAAACAGGTGGAATTTACAGAACAAGTGTGTGAATTTTAAATTATATACTACTTATTCGCAAATAAGGCTGTTACATTTAAAATATGTACAAACATGCATCTAAAGTGTACAGTGTGAGTGTTCAGTCTATATTTTAGTCTATATTTTGTGAGTGTTCAGTGTGGGGTTAGTCTATATTTTGTGAATGTTCAGTGTGGGGTTAGTCTATATTTATTGTGAGTGTTCAGTGTGGGGTTAGTCTATATTTTGTGAATGTTCAGTGTGGGGTTAGTCTATATTTATTGTGCGTGTTCAGTGTGGGGTTAGTCTATATTTATTGTGCGTGTTCAGTGTGGGGTTAGTCTATATTTATTGTGCGTGTTCAGTGTGGGGTTAGTCTATATTTATTGTGCGTGTTCAGTGTGGGGTTAGTCTATATTTATTGTGCGTGTTCAGTGTGGGGTTAGTCTATATTTATTGTGCGTGTTCAGTGTGGGGTTAGTCTATATTTATTGTGCGTGTTCAGTGTGGGGTTAGTCTATATTTATTGTGCGTGTTCAGTGTGGGGTTAGTCTATATTTATTGTGCGTGTTCAGTGTGGGGTTAGTCTATATTTATTGTGCGTGTTCAGTGTGGGGTTAGTCTATATTTATTGTGCGTGTTCAGTGTGGGGTTAGTCTATATTTATTGTGAGTGTTCAGTGTGGGGTTAGTCTATATTTTGTGAGTGTTCAGTTTGGAGTTAATCTATATTTGTCCTCAGGAACATCCCTCTTCAGTATCTAGCAGTAGTCTGATGACACAGAGGGGACCCACTTTCCTTGGTACCGTTTTCCATATTGGACATAATCATATATGAGTATACTGGAACATTATGGGTGATGGAAATTTATGAAAACATATTTGGATTCGGCATGAAAAATACATAAGAAACATGTATTAATGTCTTTGTCTAGTGTAATACGTCAATGTGGTCACTGACATCAAGGCATCAAGCTGAGAAGAGCAGAGTCTACTCCCTGCCTCACGCAGCCAATCAGGGAAGGGTGGATGACTAGGTGATAAAGTTCAGGTGTGTTAATACAGGGGAACACTAGACTACTAGACTGCCCACTGTGGGCAGGACAGAGTTGGACCAGCGCAGCTGGACTCAGACAGCCCACGAGGATAGGTGTGAGTGGACACAGCATGTGTGTGTGTGTTTGTGTGGTCAGCCCTCACCGTGGGACAGGGCAAGACAGTGGCTGTCTCCACACGAGATGTCTATGACCTTGGTGATGCTCAGCTCCTCTATGAAGCGGGGCCTGAGAGACGTGGTTTCAGATGAGCCACAGCCCAGACAGGAACCACAGCCCCAGGCAAACACCTGGAAATACACACACGCACGCACGCAAGTGGACATGGACATGAGACTCAGTGTGGGAATATAATAGTGAAGAGGCAAGGATCAATCTTATCGAGATGCATTTCTGTGTACAGGCTTTTGCAATGACATAAATAATATGACCAAACAAGAACAAAAACTCAATCTGTGGACTGGGAATGCACGTGCCTGCGTGCGTATGTGTATGTACAGGTGTGTGTGTACCTGTCCTGCAGAAGTTAATGCCAGTGAGCACTGACTGCCAGCACACACTTTCCTGATAATGTAACCATGCAAAGCTTCAATCACTTTGGGCCTATACACACGATTCGTGTCCCCATGTCCAAGTTTCCCTAAAACACACACACACACACAAATTTCAAAGAGGAACATGCACAGACACGCACGCACAGACACATACAAAGACACAAACAGTACACTTCACACTTATCTTAACACCCAACACCATCGGAAGTGAAATTCTGAAAGCTTAGTGAAGAACACTTCCTTCTGCAAGACTCAGTCTTTACATATAAACACTGCAATACAAAGACATATTTGTTCAATAGTAGATTTTCTATGTTGAACTGAAGCAGAGAGTCTTTCTGAATGATGACTCAGCCCTGCTGTCAGATCCCTGACTGACCGTTGTCTCCGCCTCCGAAGGACCAGACCACACGGCCGTCCTGTGACACAGCGATGGTGTGAGAACTACCACAGGCAGCCTGGCCCACCCCGCTAATGTCCTTCACCAGGGTGGGGACATTCCTACTGTGACTGTCACTGTGGCCTAGAGAGAGAGAGAGAGAGAGAGACAGAGAGAGAGACACACAGAGAGAGAGAGGAGAGAAAGAGGGAGAGAGGAAAAGAAAATATTTTAGCAATACAGTATTCTTTTGTCATGCCAATAAATCTCATTTAAACTGAAACTGAATTGAGAGGAAGAAAGAAAGAAAGAAAGACAGACAGACAGACAGACAGACAGACAGAGAGAGAGAGAGAAACTGAAACACATACCAAGCCGGCCAAAATCTCCCTCTCCCCAGGTGTACAGCTCTCCATCACTGGTCACTGCTGCACTATGTCTGTAGCCAGCAGACACACACACCACCACCTAGCAAACAAGAGGAGAGAACACACACACACACACACACACACACACACACACAAGAGAAGACTATACAACCCCAAAGTGGAGCCCAAAAATGCCCATAACAACCACACAAAATACACTAATACAGTGTAAATGATACCAAACACCCTTAGAAAAGACCATCAAAATGTCTGTGAATAAAATCACTTGTGACTCATCCATTTGCCTTTACAACATTTACTATTTATTCATTTATTTTTGTAATTTTAATACACTGAAAGATTAGAGTGTGCTCATCAAACAAACCACAAAATCCCTTATAGTGCCCCATCCCCACCAACAGGGCACACGCGCACACATCACCCAGTGCTGGTCAGCAAAGCAACAGAGCTAACAGTCTGAGCGGTGGTTCCTCACCTTCCCAAGCAGGGGGCCCTGTATAATCTTGGGGTACTTCTGCGTGGCACTGTTACCATGGCCCAGTTTGCCGTAGTCTCCGTCGCCCCAGCTGAAGACCTCGCCGTCGGCCGTGACGGCCAGCGTGTGCCCATCCGAGCCCTTGGACGAGGACACCTTGCACACGGCGCGCGGGGGGTCCAGTGCCAACTTCTTGGGCACAGCCTGGTTGTTGGAGTCGCCCAGGCCCAGACGGCCATAGCTGCCCTTACCGCAGGCCCGCACAGAGCCGTCGGCCGACACGGAGAAGGTGCAGTACTGACCAGCCTCGATCTGCACACCCATATGTTTATATCGCTTTATGTAAACAACATGGGATACCACACACACCCACACACACACACACACACACACCGTCTGTGCGTGGCTAAAGCCGTGTGCCAGTTTGGGCTGTAGGATCTTCTCCAGAGTGCCCTCAGCCAGTTGGTGACTGCTGTTACTGCCCCACACGTACACCTGCACCACGTCCCCCTCAGAGCTGGGGACTGAGCCCACACTGCAAGAGCACAGGCAGCTCGACGCCAGGGCGCAGATCTGGACACACACACAGACAGACACACGCACGCACGCAAGCACACACGCACAAGCACACACGCACAAGCACACACGCACAAGCACACACGCGCGCACACACGCGCGCACACACGCACACACGCACACACGCGCACACACGCACACACACACTAGGTATTTTGGGTAGTTTCAACCATCCCACACACTGAGAACGGTTCACTATACACAGGAGAACAGTAAAGCTGAACTAAACCTGGCAGCAACCAACAACACAAACAAACAATGGGAAGCACTAATAAAGTACACACACACACACACACACACACACACACACACACACACACACACACACACACACACACACACACACACACACCTCCTCCAGGAGACAGAGCGCTGCATGTGAGAGACTGCAGAGGCCATCTGCGTCCTTCTTAAGCACCTGAGTGTTGGCAACATCACCACGAAAACCCTGAGAGAGTAAACAACAACAACACCCAATAAATAACCTTAAATTTTACATTATCAGAAAAGTACAAGTCTTGATATTTCTACCAAACTAACAGAACAGAAGTTCAACACTCCCTGTGTATAATTCTCCCCTCAGCAGATACCAGACAGGCCCCACCAATCACCCACGCTGCCAACTGACCCCCACATCGCCCACACTGCCAGCTGACCCCACACTTGTACCAAAGCACAGGACAGGACAAAGCGTGGCTTGGTGGTTAATGTGGACACTGTCTCCAGCCGGAAGGAGCCAGAGGACTTAACACGGCATCTCCTTCTGCGCTGAGTGGTCCCTGTTCCGCAGAACCCCGTCCCTCAGCGGAGGGCTTTCAAAGGCCTGGCCGGCTGCCAGGAGCCCACAGGCAGTGGAGGAGAAGATCATAACAGGGTTGTGCAGGAGAAGATAGACCAAAGGAGAACAGAAGAGAGGAGAGGATAGGAGAGGAGAGGAGGAGAGGAGAACAGAGGGGAGGAAAGGAGAACAGAGGAGAGCAGAACTCTTACTGAGAGAGGAAGGCGGTGGATGAGAGCTCACTGACAGTAATGGTGCGGTGGAGCTCCTATGTGTGTGTGTGTGTGTGTGTGTGTGTGTGTGTGTGTGTGTGTTCTGTGAGAACCACAAGCACCTACCGAATACTGCCATATCTGCAGCATGATCTGGGTGATGAGCTCATAGCCGACGCCCAGCGGCTCCGAAGAGGAAGGTGACGATGAAGATGATGACGATGAGGACGGTGACGATGAGGAAAACGGAGAAGAGGCAGCCAGAGCCACCTCCACCCACTCCAGGAGGAAGCGCAGAGAGCCCCTCTGCACGGCAAGGCCCAGGAGGAGCTCCAGCGCCAGGCGGCGGCCGGCCCGGTCCGCCCCGGAGCTGCTCACTGCTGTCCTCTTCAAGAAATCGCTCACTTGAGCCAAGCAGTCCAACCCCACTGCCGGGATCTTGTTCTCGTTGGCCAGCGAGAGCGGGGGCAGGGCAGCGAGCACGGAGGAAGCGGTGCCCAGCACCTCGTTGCAGAGGGCAGCGTCAGACGTTTCCTCCACGCCCCTGTGCTGCCAGCTCTGCCGGAGCAGAGCGAACAGGAGGCTCAGGCCCGTGCGCACGCCCATCTCGATCAGCACGTCCGTGCCCGACTTGACGCGCCCCCCGCCCGCCTGCCATGGCTCGGCCGCAGGCTCCAGGGCACCCCCATCCACGGCAGAGGAGGCCGGCGGCGGTGGCGCCGGGGCTGCGCGGAAGCGGTCGTGGTACTTGCTGTGGAGTGCGTAGTAGACCCTCTGCAGCACCAGCAGCCGGTGATGCAGGGACAGGGCGTAGGGCGTGCGGGCGAGCACGCGGCGACCCAGGCACCGCTGGCTGTGCAGCAGGGCGGATAGGTAGCCCTCCCGCTCCTCATCAGCGCCAACGTCCTGCTGGAAGTCCGGCAGGCGCGGTCCCAGCAGGTCCTGCATGGGCTGAGCCAGGCCCACCAGCTCCTTGCTCTGGAGCAGCTTGCTGTACAGCAGGGCTGCGCCGGGCCGGGTGGCCGTGCGCATGCTGTCCTCCACGGCCCAAGAGCCGTTCAGGTGCTCCTGCCACTGTAGCATCACGTGGGTCTGACAAGGCACCATATCTGCACATTATCCTCACACACACAGGGGCCCGCAGCTGTGGTGCAGGAGAGGGGGAGAGAAACACGGGTGTTGAGATGGAAAACTTAGCTACTCAACACTTCAAGGTGCTTATTCCAAAACATCTCACAAAATGAGAGGAAGGTTGTAACCTTAACTGCACACAGCCTTTACCTTTGACCAGGAAATTAATAACTCAGGTGTAAGGACCAAGAAAAAACCAATACAAAGCCAAACTGTAGTTGCCCCTCTCTGTGGGAAACTGAATAACAGCGCGCATGCGTGCACACCCACAACCACACACACACCCACACCCACCCACACCCACACACACAGAAGCTCTGCTACATTAGCCAGTGATGATGATGATGATGATGATGATGATGATGATGATGATGATGATGATCTGGGCTTTACAGTTAGCAAAGGTTAAAAAAAACCTATAAGTATTACTTCAGAGCTGCAAAAATATATATATTGATAAAGGCTGTCCTGTGATGTAGAGATACTGGGGTTTACATGTAGCAGCCTGCTGACCTGAGTGAGTCTGACACTGACATACAAACAGGGTCCAGCCTCATTTCCACAGCACCTCTGGGGTCCGTCAGGAAATCCAGCAATGCATCTCTCTCCCTCTCTCTCTCCCTCTCCCTCCATCCCTCTTCTTCCCCCCATGCTCACAGTTTATCACTTCACCCAGAACTTATTACACCACTGCTGCTATATAGTTTCCCTGTGTATAAAAATATAACAGGAAGCATCTCAAGGCTTTTACGCTGGGGTAATCACAGGCTTCACACAGATGGGGCTGGAGCCTTTATTTTTACACAGGGAAAGGTGAAGACATTATAGAATCTACCAAAACATGTCACATTAAGGCATTCTGGAACTTCAGACAGCCTGTGGCTTTAAATCCGTGAGAGACTGAATCTCCAGAAAACAAAATCTGAGAAAACACATTAAAACAAGCATGTCATCACACTGAGGAGTTCACTATTTTACTACAATTTTTTTTAATTGCCTTATTTACATTAAACATTTCTTTTTGGTGTATTAGTACAGAAATATCAGACTGTTCTGGCAGAGCAGGTACAGTGAGGTGCTGCTCACACCAAGGTTCACTGTCCAGGGAGAAGATATATACACACACTGAGAAGATTCCAGGTGAGCAGCTTAACAGCTGATCAAGAACATGAAACGTTCTGGTTCTCTGGAATCTCTGTATTTCACCACAGTTCTGAATCTCTGTTTTACGTGCCTCTGCCGTGAACATGCAGCTATATGTAGGAGGCACAGACAGCAGGCGTGAGCCATGCGAGGCAGGCGAGGCAGGCGCCTGCAGTGATGTTTAGCACTGAGCTTGATACACATCATTACCAGCAGGCCAGCACGCGTTGGAAGGGGCAAACAGAACGGCTTTAGGAAGACCGAAGCTATGTGATAACCATGACAACTACAGTTCCAGCCGTGCGAGAAGCTTGTCGTTTTTCACAGGGAGGGGCCAGGAATGCACATGACAGGCACAGATTTACATATAGGAAGACAGAACCATAAGAACAGATGAGCTCCAGAAGTGCGGACGCTATTAATTGATACTGGCGTTTACGGCGGGGCTCAAGAATGAGATATTAGGGTAAAGTGGCGCCCATGGAGCTGATAACTTACACTCCTCCTCTCTATAGACCATAACTACGCTCGTGCTGAAGCCAAGTACTGAAGGACACGGGTACAGCCAGAGTGCTCATTATACTGAACAGCATACACTGATCAGCATGCAGCCAGAGTGCTCATTATACTGAACAGCATACACTACAATGAGACAAACACAGCTCTAGTGCGTGTGTGTGTGTGTGTTATTGGACAGCATACACTAGAATGAGACAAACACAGCACTAGTGCAACTTTGAAGTATGTTAGGATTAAGAAACCCAAAATGTCTGCTAATATTGTCCAGTCAATGACCCTACATGGAATCATTACACAGGCACCTAGTATCAGCCATATGGAAGGTTTCACAAAACGTCATTTGACAATAACATGCTAACACTTTTTTTCTACACTTACATAGGCTCTACAACACTATTATTGAGAATGCCTACATCCTATAAACAGAGATATTTATTGACTTTATTTAGCTTTCTGTCTTTAATACAGAAACGTCGGACACCTCAGCGGCCACAGAGAAACGTCGGACATCTCAGTGGTCATAAAGTAACATCAGGCATTTCCAAATGGACATGTGTCAAATACCTTCTGCTAAACAAGTAACTCTAATCGCCAGCGCAGTAGCGCTCTCGGTGTTACATCTCAGCTGAGACTCGACACACTGGGACACGAAGTAACAGTGTCGCGACTCACAGCGCCAACGTTAGAAATGTTTCCGTCTTAAACGAGCCCGACACGACACGACGGTGTGAGACGACAACTCTTCTAGCTAGGACAGCCAGCGAGGGTCAAAGCCATACGCCACATCGAAAGTGACACCTCAAAATTCCCTCAACGTCTTTAGACTATATAAGTCCCAAAGCAGGCAGTCTTACCTGTCAACCCTGTCACGCCGTTACGACTCGGCAGCGCTGCTCCCTGAGGAGAGCTTTAAACGTCCTGGAGCTAGCTAGCACCGGTTAAAAAAAACGGATTTTACAGAGCGGCCACATTACACACCTAACCTGGCTACCTCTTCGAGGTTTGGGAACTGTAACGATGAGGACAGTTGCTTATATCGAAATGTTTTTCTGTCACCGTCCCGTTGAAATGTTGCTTAACAGCCAGCTAGCGCTAGCTAAGCCCAGCTAGCTAAGGAAGCTAACGCTACTACGACTGCGCGAGCACTCAGCGTTGCCAAGAAAAACAGCGCCATAGGCGTGAGCGTGCCGTGAAACGTCACAGCGGGAGCGCGCCGGCAGCGCAGTTCTCGTTGCGACTCACCGTTAAGCGCCAGAGCGGGAGCGCGCCGAGAGCGCAGTTTGCGTTGGGATGCGCCGTTAAACGTCACACCGATCCGCTATTTCAGGGCTCATGATAAGCTATGGTAATTAAAATGAACTGAAATACGATCTTGTTAAATTAATGACTGAAAATGCTTATAACGATTCGGGGTTTTTTTCAATTATTATTATTATCAAATAGCCTATTAATTATGACTACTATTTATTATCAAATAACGGCTTGTTCATTTTAATAGATATGCCTACTTTAAGACTTCAGGATTCAATTCTATCCATTAGGAAGGAAAGGCTATTCGATAGTTTAACTGGGCTATATGCTACCAGTCGTGCCATGTGTCGGATATCTCAGGTGTAGAAGCACAAACACACAGTGGGAGGCAAGGGTCTACAATCACTTCTCTAGAAAGGCACTCAACAGCCAACACAGAACAAAAGGTCGTTTTTTAACGCTCGGAAGAATATTCCCTTCAGAAAACGCCTTCTCTGGTGCATGTGGGTGACCAATACTGCTGTGCTATCGCCACCTAGTGGCTGACTAATTTAACACAGATACCTGCGAATAAATGAACGTGCTAATATTGATCCACCAGCGGGTTTCACAAAAGCATGGCAGCACAAAGTCCATCGCTGAATACTCACTGACAACACTAAAGCTTTTTAGAAACTGGAAATATTGGGTATTTGTATGAAATCTACTGTGGTCAGAGTTTTTGTCCATAATCATTATGTTTATATATATATATATATATATATATATATATATATATATATATATATATATATATATATATATATATATATATATATATATATATATATATATATATATATATATATATATAAAATGCACATATATAGCCTATTATATGTGATATATTGCCATCTAAACCCCAACTGCATGTGAACTCGTTGGCCACGGAAGGCAGATCTGGGGTCAGCCTTTATACTTATATCGTGTTTTGTAGCATCTTTTCCATGATTTGTGATTTCACTGCGGGCGTGAGGAGGGACGTGGACTTTACAGAGAGGCGACTCGGGTGTCGATCCGTCTGATTATTCCTTCCCTGTCCTGTTCCCTCACTTGCCCAGGGCACGGCGAGGCGTACGCAGGAGCCCGAGGAGTTCAAACAAACATCCCGATACTTAACTAGTGACATCATTTTGCACGAATTTCAATTCCTGGATGGCAGTTGGGCTCCCAGTTCCACTTCCATGCCGGATTTCTAAAACAAGAGCGAAGGCTGGCAAACGGACAACAACACCGGATTGAGGAAGCTGACGAGCGCATACCATGTGCAAAACAAACTTGTTTAAAGCTCCGAGCTGTCCGACACACTATTGCACTGCAACCGAGGACACGTCGTTCGTGCTGGGCTACTCCCGTGTGGTCACACACCCAGCGCAGTCTTTTTCCGGCACGCGGCGGTCAGTCATGCATTTGTTCATCTTTGCGGTCTTTTTAGCGTTCGAGCTGCGCGGGGCTGCTGCTTGGAGCCCGAGCGTTAAGTACGCGGTGAACTGCCCGGAGCGATGCAGCGCAGAGCTGTGCGGCTCGACGCAGCGCTGCAGGCGAACGGTGCTGGACGACTGCGGGTGCTGCCAGGTTTGTGCGGCGGGAAGAGGAGAGCACTGCTACCGGACAGTCTCCGGCATGCACGGCGTAAAGTGCGGAGCCGGACTTTACTGCGACTTCTACAAAGACGAGGACGAATACGGAGATGAATATGGCATTTGTAAAGGTACGATCTTCTGCACAACTCACCTCTAGCGATGTACGGTTTGTAATCGGGTACCCGGTCGTCCCTGGATGACTGACGGACCTATTACGTACTAATACATCACGACAGAATTCGTATCGTGCAGCCAAGCGTCATGTGGCTGACGGTGATCTTATTTTACGGTAGCGATTTGGCAACTGTGCGTGTGCTACGTTTGGTAGTATATTATATTTACGACCAAGTACCCGCGATAAATGACTTTCAAGATTTTCAAACAAAATACCCATAGTTGCATAAAACCGCTGTACCAAAAATAAAGCAAATGAATAAAAAGAACTATCAATTGTTCTTATAAATACTTGAATGTAATTGTAATGAATAAATATAACTTGTGCATATTTAAATAATGCATATGTATAATTACCAATTAGATAATGTTTGGAACGCCTTTCCACACAGAAATTTGCATTTACAAAGTGACAACTGTGTTACATGGGCAATGTGTGAAAGTGGAATTCTGTTAACACTCACAGTGTGTACATAAATCCAGCTGATACTAACAGACACTGCTATAAGCCGTTGAAACACCGTGGAAGTTATTCCAACTCTGGGGGGTTTGCTGGTGGCGCTCAGTAATGACACCCCTGACCACGGCGAGACGAATCTGTCAAAGCAGAAATAGAACAACAGAGTTGATGAATCTGTAGAGATGTTCTTAAAGGTCTCTCTCTCTCTCTCTCTCTCTCTCTCTCTCTCTCTCTCTCTCTCTCTCTCTCTCTCTCTCTCTCTCTCTCTCTCTCTCTCTCTCTCTCTCTCTCTCTCTCTCTCTCTCTCTCTCTCTCCTTCACCAGAGTGTATGTACGGCACGTACGGGGTAGAATGTCGGAAGACTTGCACGTGCAAAGCAGGTGGACTCTGCGACCGCGAGACAGGCGCGTGCCTCACCTTCAAGTTCCTGGCAAAAATGGCCAGCAACCTCAAGGCGCACGAGGGTGAGTGTTCTCTCGGCAGGCTGCACCCGCGTCCTTCGCCCTCCGGCGCATGGACGGTGGAGCTGTCTGCACGTGACGGCTGAAACCCAGATGGGTTCTGCGGCCACACGCGGGGGTCTCTCTCAAAGTTAGGAAAGGTCGACCTTGAAAGTCAGCTTGCGCGCGACAGTATGACGACTCCTAAACCTTTAACACGTTTGCAGTGCCATTGGATTGAGGAAGTGCCAAGTTTAACAATGTTATATCTTGTTTTGAATTCGATATCTTGTAACCTGTTAAATTCCCTGTTCCAGGCAAAAATAATCACATGGTTATTTTATTCATTTATCAGTTAATAATAAATGTAGCAATTATTTGATAAATTGATTTGTTATTATAAAATGATACACATGTATCATTCCCTGTTCCAGGCAAAAATAATTACATAGTTTTATTCATTTATTAGTTAATAATGAATGTACCAATTATTTGATTAATTGATTTGTTATTGGTTATTATTTATCCTAAGGAATTCTTCATTGCAATTTATATGTCACCAATACTGAAATGCATGCTGATGTTTTGTATCTGGTGAACAGCAGAATTGAATGAACTGGCGGATTGTGTGGCTTTGCTGTGCAGGTGATGACATCGCGTCTGGAGACGGCAGCTCCAGCACGGCTAGAGCCAGGCACGCAGAGCGGTCAGACATGACGAAGGGGCTCCCACCTCGCTGACATCCACCCCGATCTTAGTCTAGAGACACCAGACATGTAGCATTGTAAAATAAGGACAAAAAAATTGATAAATATATATATATATTTTTTAATATGTTTAAATTGGTATTAATGTTATATCAGAGAATTTTGTGCAATGTCTCGAGAGTTGCCAGTGCCGGTCATGATGTCATACTAAAGCGGTTTCTCGTGCATGTATATTCAGACACATGCAGGCTTTTACAGTAATGTCTTAAACACACACACAGAGTTATTACAGAGTCAAAGTACATGTACGATCATACATATGTAACCAAATATGCATAAGAGAGGCAACACATATTGATCTTGCATTTTAGTTGTAGTCTGCTGATCCAGATTTAGGCGCTGGATCGTGTCAACACTCAACCTGCTTTGGTTTTAGCTATTCATAATAATGTGATTTGTTCTTGGGTGTTTTCATCTGAAGAGACACAGATACAGTGTTTGCTGTTCTCTTTCTCTTTTTTCTTGCTAAGTACTGTATACTGCATAATCTGTGGAATTACACTCCTGTGGTCTTTAGAAGTCCCTGGGCGTCTGTGAAGTCTGTCGCAGTGAGACACGGCGTGCTTTTATTCTGCTCAGATGTTCTCTGGATGGGCTTTCATATCCAAGTAAACTAAGCACAAGGACAAAAAAAGGAAAATCTAGGGTGGTTTTGATGCTCAGTATTTGCTGATGTCATGTTTATTCTTGTGCTTTACAACAATGTAAATTCTATTTGAAGTTCTAAAAAGGCAGAAATCAGTGTTTAATTTATGACTTCAAATTAAAGGTCTTTTGAGTCATTGTATGCTCATATTATGAAAGTTGAAGATTTCAAAGTGTATGTACTATATAAATGTTTTCTGCAAATAAAAAAGTAACCTGATATCATACTTTGATTGAAACTGAGGAGGGCTTGTGTCATGTTGTGAGGGTTTTAGTCTGAAATACACTACAATACCCAGGGCCTTTCCTCTTTCTCACCATTCAAACAGCTGATGCACCTGGAAAGTGCCAAAAATACCCCCGGAAGGTTATAAATACCCCCAAGCCCTCGAGCCTTCGAGCCCCAGCACGGCCTTGTTTTCCAGGGTCCCACTTGTTTGTTTCCCGTGCTTCCTGACACCTGTGAAAATGGCTGTCCTTCCTGTTGTTGTTGTGTCTGCCTCAGAGTCAAAAATGCCTGGAATTTGCCAAGTGACAAACGTCACAGGGAGAAGCGTGGAGCTTCCGGAGGTGTCGCACATGGGGTTGTCTTTCCCAGAGCATATGTCTAAACACCCGAACGTAAACAGGGTTTATTGACATGGAAAGAAACAAGCGCAAATATCAGCTAATTTATTTACCAGCCTTGTACCGGTGAGAAGGCACACAGCACATGCTTCTCCTGTTTGTTTGGCTGTTTGTTTGTTGCTTGTCTTAGGTTCTTTTTCTGTCATTGGTTTTATTTTTTGTTGTTGTTGTTGTTTGTTTTGCTTTATTTCATCAACATTAAAGAGAACAACGAGGCCTGGGTCTGTGGGTCATTAGATGACAACAGGAATCCAAAAGAATCACTACACCTGAGACGTTTGAGAGCTTATCTGAGGTAAAAAGTCGTTGGACAGGTGTTTTATACGTCAGCACGCTCCGTTGGGTCTGATCATTTTGAAGCTCAGTTCGTCATAGTTTGTCAGTCATTCTAAACGGAGACATGTTCTAGAGAAGTGCGCCCACTTTTTGATAGTTGATACTGATAAAATATTTGATATTGTTGAAAGGTTTGAAGTCACTAACATGGTGCATTCCATTGACATTTATTGTATGGTATATTGTCCCCGTCTCTCAGAACTAGTGCAGGAGTTTGGCTTGAGCAGAGTGGAGTGTGTGGGTTAGGCTTCATGGTCTGTAATGACTGATCAGAACCTGGTCAAGAGAAAGGACAGCAAAAAGACATGGAGAGACACAGAAGAGACATGGAGAGACAAGGAGAGACATGGACAGACACAGAAAGACACGGAATAACATGGAAAGGCATGGAGAGACATGGTGAGTCATGCAGAAGAAGATGTTGGGGAGAGAGAAAAAGAAGTTGAGGAATGGAGTAAAAGAAGAGGGAGAGCGATAGAAGGTCAAAGAGAGCTAGAGAGCATGAACAGGATCGGGGGGAGGGCTGTGCGTGGAGAGGGAGCTCGGACAGGGCTGGTCCTCTGTGAGCTTGCATGGTGCTGAACGTCTCAAGCACACACGCTCCCAAGGTTCCCCAGAGAACCGCAAAGCGTCAAGTCCCACAGCCAAACAAAGAGTCTGCGCTCAATAACAGGAAAGCCGTGGTGAGAAGTACCCCTTATCGGAGACCCCGAACACGTCATCCTGGCCCACCCAGTAAATACGTGTGATTTACAGCAAGGGTCCCCAGCCCCGCCTTGTCCCCAACCCTGACCCCGCCTCCAGCAGTAAGTGCTTGTTTATTAGGCCCAGGTGCAGCACATCACGACAGGGCACACAAGCGGTGGGCCGTGACCTTCTAGGAAATGAAGGGACGTCTAAGTCCCCTGCCTGGGAAACAATGCATCGGATATCCAAATCTGGAAATCATTGACCTGGTGAAAATAACTGATTAGAGGATTGGCATTCCACAGACTTCTCGAGGTGACTGTGAGGTGGGCAGATTTTTATTATTGTTTTGTTTTGGGTTTTTGCACGCAGGCCTGCACACTGAGTGGAGCTGCTTGGCCCAGTCTCAGGAATTTTCTCCTGGAGGAATGCTACTGATTCAGGAAACAGGTTGCGATCATACTCTGGGCTTTTAACAGGTTGAAGGAGAGGTCAAAGGAGAGGTCATACATTCTAAGTGAGTAAATGACAAAGCACTTTGGATAAGAGCATCTTCTAAGTGCCGTAAATGTAAATGTGAAATGTAAAGGGGTCCTGGCCCTGGCCAGGCTAAGATAAAAATGCACACCAATTGCTCTGGGACTGTAAGTCCACAGCTACACATCAGCAGATTAACAAAACACTTAAAGATCCACCAAAGTGACAACAGATCTGACTGGCACTGGACTGACAGGTTTCCCTCATCAGCACAACGCTGTAGCCAGGGGTGGGACTGGGCTCACACTGCCTGTGTCAATAGGGTCCCACACCAGGTGCTGTGATGTCAGAACAAGAGGGCTCTTTGATCCATCCCTACATGGATGTTGTTGCCAAGTTTTTCTGTTTTCTTCTGCAAAAGGAATACAACAAAGAAAATAAAAGGGCATTTCAATACATCTAGCTTTATATGCATAACACTGTTTGCTACAGACATTCAGAGATTCAGGTCAGAACCCTAGTGATAAGAGGAGAGGAGAGGAGGAAGAGTAGGAAGAGAGGAGAATTGAGAGATGGAGAAGTCGGAAAAGAAGGAGCGTAGAGGGAGGAGAGAAGGAATAACGAGAAGAGAGGTGAGAAGAGAGAAGAGGAGAGAAAAATGCAGCCATTTCTCTCGCCAGTTGAGAAGAGAGGAGAGGAGAGGAGGACATGAGGAGAGAAGGAGAGGAGGAGAGAGGAGAGGAGAGAAGGTGAGGAGGAGAGAGGAGGAGAGAGGAGGGGAGAGAGGAGGACATGAGGAGAGAGGAAGAGGAGAGGAGGAGAGAGGGAGAGGAGGAGAGAGGAAAGGAGAGAGGGAGAGGAGAGGAGAGAAGGTGAGGAGGAGAGAGGAGGAGAGAGGAGAGGAGAGAGGAGGACATGAGGAGAGAGGGAGAGGAGAGGAGAATAGAGGAGGAGAGAGGGAGAGGAGAGGAGGACATGAGGAGAGAGGAGATGAGGAGAGAGGGAGAGGAGAGAAGGTGAGGAGAGAGGGAGAGGAGGAGAGAGGATGAGAGAGGAGTGGGGGGGAGAGGGAGAGGAGAGGAGGACATGAGGAAAGAAGGAGAGGAGGACATGAGAGAGGGAGAGGAGGAGAGAGGAGGAGAGAGGAGAGGAGAGAGGGAGAGGAGGACATGAAGAGAGAGGGAGAGGAGAGGAGGACATGAGGAGAGAGGGAGAGGAGAGGAGAGGAGGAGAGAGGGAGAGGAGAGGAGAGGAGAGATGGTGAGGAGGAGAGAGTAGGAGAAAGGAGGACATGAGGAGAGAGGAAGAGGAGAGGAGGAGAGAGGAGGAGAGAGGGAGAGGAGGAGAAGGTGAGGAGAGAGGGAGAGGAGAGAATGTGAGGAGAGAGGGAGAGGAGGAGAGAGGAGGAGAGAGGAGAGGAGGAGAGAGGGAGAGGAGAGGAGGACATGAGGAAAGAAGGAGAGGAGGAGAGAGGAGAGGAGAGAGGGAGAGGAGGACATGAAGAGAGAGGGAGAGGAGAGGAGGACATGAGGAGAGAGGGAGAGGAGAGAAGAGGAGAGGAGAGGAGAGGAGAGGAGGAGAGAGGGAGAGGTGGAGAGAGGAGGAGAGAGGGAGAGGAGGAGAGAGGAGAGGAGAGAGGGAGAGGAGAGGAGAGGAGAGGAGAGAAGGTGAGGAGGAGAGAGGAGGAGAGAGGAGGACATGAGGAGAGAGGAAGAGGAGAGGAGGAGAGAGGGAGAGGAGGAGAAGGTGAGGAGAGAGGGAGAGGAGGAGAGAGGAGGGGAGAGGAGAGGAGGAGAGAGGAGGAGAGAGGAGAGGAGAGAGGGAGAGGAGAGGAGGACATGAAGAGAGAGGGAGAGGAGAGGAGGACATAGGGAGAGGAGAGGAGAAGAGAGGAGGAGAGAGGGAGAGGAGAGGAAGACATGAGGAGAGAGGGAGAGGAGAGAAGGTGAGGAGAGAGGGAGAGGAGGAGAGAGGAGAGGAGGACATGAAGAGAGAGGGAGAGGAGAGGAGGACATGAGGAGAGAGGGAGAGAAGAGGAGCAGAGGAGAGAGGGAGAGGAGAGGAGGAGAGAGGGAGAGGAGAGAGGGAGAGGAGAGGAGAGAAGGTGAGGAGGAGAGAGGAGGAGAGAGGAGGGGAGAGAGGAGGACATGAGGAGAGAGGAAGAGGAGAGGAGGAGAGAGGGAGAGGAGGAGAGAGGAAAGGAGAGAGGGAGAGGAGAGGAGAGAAGGTGAGGAGGAGAGAGGAGGAGAGAGGAGAGGAGAGAGGAGGACATGAGGAGAGAGGGAGAGGAGAGGAGAATAGAGGAGGAGAGAGGGAGAGGAGAGGAGGACATGAGGAGAGAGGAGATGAGGAGAGAGGGAGAAGAGAGAAGGTGAGGAGAGGGAGAGGAGGAGAGAGGATGAGAGAGGAGTGGGGGAGAGAGGGAGAGGAGAGGAGGACATGAGGAAAGAAGGAGAGGAGGACATGAGAGAGGGAGAGGAGGAGAGAGGAGGAGAGAGGAGAGGAGAGAGGGAGAGGAGGACATGAAGAGAGAGGGAGAGGAGAGGAGGAGAGAGGGAGAGGAGAGAAGGAGAGGAGGAGAGAGGAGGGGAGAGGAGAGGAGGAGAGAGGAGGAGAGAGGAGAGAGGGAGAGGAGAGGAGGACATGAGGAAAGAGGGAGAGGAGAGGAGGACATGAGAGAGGGAGAGGAGGAGAGAGGAGAGGAGAGAGGGAGAGGAGAGGAGGACTTGAGGAGAGAGGGAGAAGAGAGGTGAGGAGGAGAGAGGGAGAGGAGAGAAGGTGAGGAGAGAGGAGAGGAGAGATGGAGAGGAGGAGAGAGGAGGAGAGAGGGAGAGGAGAGGAGTACATGAGGAGAGAGGGAGAGGAGAGGAAAGGAGGAGAGAGGAGAGGAGGTCATGAGGAGAGAGAAGAGGAGAGAAGGAGAGGAGAGGAGGCCAGACTCAAGAGTTTGGAAGAGGGAACTCACAGGCAAATTACAGCAGTACAGCAGCACAGCAGCCACGATCGGCGCTCCTCCTCTCCCAAGCGCTGGCTCTGCCTGGTCATCCACCACCACTACAATATGTCCAGTTGGTTACCCATTACCATTTTGTCAGTAAGACTGTTTCTGGAAGACTCATTGGATCTCACAGCATGGTAATTTTCCACAACCTTTGGGGGTGTATCCCACTTTGACCCTGGAACTTCCATCCTGTACTCGGCACATAGGTTTCTGTCCACTATTACAGCCACTTGGTTATGGCGATCCACTTACGCTCTGCCTGCTGGCATCTCGGGTCCCGCATTTATGTGCTGGATTGTCTACTGGAACTTGTTCATTTGTTCCTTTGTGCTGCCAGACAATCATGGACTGCAGTCAGCTTCTTCAGCCTCTAGGTGTGGACCATATCAAAGTCTGGAGCTGACCAGCTCTTCATACCTGAGACTCTTTCTTGGACGTGTGCTAGCGTGATGGTTACTGGATGGTGTTCAGGGAGGTTGTGTGGTCTGCTCCCAGGTTCTCTCACTACTGGGTATTGTTGTGCGATGCCTCCTTCTCCCGTATGCTTTTCCTGTATTGTTCAGTCTCCAGATTTGGTGGGTCTGTACTCATACTGTCACCCTGCCGCCTAGATTCGAACCCCCCCAATCAAGGAACAGCATTCTCCATGGAGAAGGTGTTTGCAGGTGCATGAGAGAACATCCTGTTCATTGTCCTAGCTTCTACTTCTCTTGTGTACCTCATCACACCTTTCTGCAGTTCTGATAGCTGGCTGACTTCTCTCCATGTTGCCCTCATCTTGGCCTCCAACCTCCTTCTCCATGGAGAATGCTGCTCCTTGACGATGTTCATCTTGTAGCCAAGCATCTTGAGTGTCATGGTTGCTGTGGCGTATATCAGCTGGTTGGTCTCAGTGGTGTCACAGTAGGGATTGCCTTTATTGCCTTTAAGGCAGCATTCACATCTTCCAGCAGCCTTTCGGGCACTTCACGTGGTCTTGTTAGTCTGTCCATCTTAGCCATGATCTTCAATCTCAGGTCAGCAACTCTGATGATGAGCTTGGTACATGGAATCATTAGGTCTTGGTTCCCAATTTCGGGGTGTTGGGATGATGATGATGATGATGATGATGATGATGATGATGATGATGATGATGATGATATCTCCCGTCTGACCTGCAGTCATTCGTCCCCCTTGCACGTGTGTTGTACCTCATCGATCTCTATATTGAGGATATTGGAACACTGAACTAATAGTTGTCTGGTTTCATAGCATCCATAGTTCCCACATTCTCTGCATATCCCCCCTCACACTGGGGTTGCTTGTGTAGTAGCCTTCCGACATTCCTCTTCGTCCATGTATCTCACTTTTCATCAGATTGCCCTGGATATTCAGCATCTGACTCTGACCATGTTGACCAGGCCGACGTTCAAGCTGGTGTAACTCTTGTTTTTAACTCTCATTGTTAGTGAGGCAGGCAGGTGGCAGTAAGGACCACAAGGGAGACGCCCTGGTCCGGAGTCAAACCCCCAACCGCCTGTACCAGTGTGTAGCTTAGACATACACCAAATGACCACTTTATTGGAGACACCATCTAGTAGCTCATGGAATCTCCCTTGGCCTTCATAACCACTGCAATTGTTGTAATAGTTCTGAAGGAATGTTGCCTTAGGCAGATGGGTTAGCTTTTCATGCTTGCCACAAATTAGAAATACTGACATGCGCTGAACAGTCTGTGCTACCTTGTCCCAGAGATGCTCTATAGGATTAAGATCTGGGGACTGTGAAGACCAGAGAAGGAAAACTCACTGTCATGTTCCGGTCCAGGACTATACGAGCCTCGAGACATGGTGCATTGTCCTAGTGAAAGTGTCCTCCTGCCATGGTCAGCTGCTGCCATGAAGTAATGATCTTCATCTGCAATGTTTAGGTAAGCCTTACTGTCCAAACGTCCATCCACCGGTATCAGAGGGTGCGCCAAGAACACTCTCCCCACACCACTACTCCACCACCACCAGCCTGAACTTCTGACACCTCACAGGAAGGAAGGGCTCAGTGATTCATGCTGCTTATGCCAAATTCTGACCCTCCAAGCTGAAATCTTGACTCATCTGACCTGATGATGTTGTTCCACTGCTCGCTGATCCAATGTTTGTGCTGTTTGGCCACTGGAGTCTTGCCTTTCTGTTTCTGTTAGACAGCAACGGCACTCAGACTGGTCATCTGCCATTATAGGCCATCCGTGCTAAGCAACGACGAGTTACAAAGGGACTTACAAAAGTGTTTTGTCATTTCCTCATACAACACATCCTAGTACAGTGCAGCAGGTTAGAGTCCAACATACCAATGAACTAGAATACTGTAGAAATACAGGGATCACTGCTGATGTCTAGAAGTGCAAAACACTTATAAATTCTATAACAGACAACATTCAGTGCAATAAACAATAAATACTAGAGTTAGTCAACATAGGAGCAGGGTCAGTGGTCATTTAAATATTCCACAAGTTCAAGTTCAAGTTTGGTTTATTTGTCACATATATAGTCATACACAGTATAACTCACAGTCCAAACTGAGAGAAAAAAAAAACAGGGGTGCATAGGGAAATATCTATCTATCTATCTATCTATCTATCTATCTATCTATCTATCTATCTATCTATCTATCTATCTCTCTCTCTCTCTCTCTCTCTCTCTCTCTCTCTATATATATATATATATATATATATATATATATATACAAAAAATATATTACAATGTATGTACAATATATGTATAATATGTTTATACACACAATGTACAATGTATATATGGATATGTATATATGTATGTACACAATGTACAGTTCCAGCTTACAATTGACATATTTACAGTTACATGGTGGTGGTGGTCCCCACAATTTATCAGTTTCCCTGATTCAGGGCCCGAATGGCCTGTGGGAAGAAGCTCCTCTTCAGTCTCTCAATCTTGGTCTTCAGGGAGCGAAAGTGCTTCTCTCAACAGAGAGAAGAGCCTATTGTTGGGATGGGTGGGGTCCTTCACAATCCTCCTGACCTTGGTCTGGCACCGCTTGTAAAAGATTGTCTGCATGTCAGGAAGTTCCGTATGAGTGATGCACTCTGCTGAACGCACCACCCTTTGGAGTGCTTGTCTGTCCCACTTGGTGCTGTTCCCAGACCAGACTGTGATGTTCCCCGTGAGGATGCTCTCGATAGTGCAGGTGTAGAAGTTCCGCAGTACTTTGGAGGACAGACTGAAGTCTCTTAGGCGTCTGAGGTGGTAAAGACGCTGACGAGCCTTCTTTGCCAGGGAGTTGGTATGGCGGGACCAGGGCAGGTCCTGCGAGATGTGAACACCAAGGTACCTGAAACTATCTGCTCTCTCCACCGTGGTTCCACTGATCCTCACAGGTTGGTAGTGCCGCTCCTGCTTCTTGCTACAATCCACGATCAGCTCCTTTGTCTTACTGACGTTTAGGAGGAGATTATTTTCCTGGCACCAGTTTTCCAGGTGTTTAATCTCCTCCAGGTAGGCCCTCTCATCGTTGCCCGAGATCAGGCCCATGACGACGGTATTGTCAGCAAACTTGACAATGATGTTAGAGCTGGAAGTGGCTGTGCAGTCGTAGGTGTACAGTGAGTAGCGTGGGGGGCTTAAGACACAACCCTGAGGAGCTCCAGTGCTGAGGGTGAGGGTGGATGAGGCGCAGTTGCCCACCCGTACTGATTGTGGTCTGCCTGTTAGGAAGTTGGAGATCCAGTCGCACAGGCATGTATGCAGTCCTAGATCCTCCAACTTAGTAGTGAGTAGGGAGGGGATGATGGTGGAGCTGGAAGTGGCTGTGCAGTCGTAGGTGTGCAGTGAGTAGAGCAGGGGGCTTAGGACACAACCCTGGGGAGCTCCAGTGCTGAGGGTGAGGGTGGATGAGGCGCAGTTGCCCACCCGTACTGATTGTGGTCTGTCTGTTAGGAAGTTGGAGATCCAGTCGCACAGGGATGTATGCAGTCCTAGATGCTCCAACTTAGTAGTGAGTAGGGAGGGGATGATGGTGTTAAATGCTGAACTGTAGTGGACAAACAGCATTTTAACATAATTACCCCTCCCTTTGTCCAGGTGGGTCAGTGTGGTGTGGAGCAGATGTGCAGTGGAGCGGTTGTGGTTTGCAAACTGCAGTGGGTCCATGGAGGCTGGCAGTGAAGAGGGGATGAAGTCTCTGACTAGCTCTTCAAAGCACTTCATCACGGCTGATGTGAGGGCAACAGGGCGGTAGTCATTGAGGCCGGAGGGTCGAGATTTCTTCTGGACGGGGACGATGGTGGATCGCTTGAAGCTAGATGGGACGATACTGAGTGTCAGGGAGAGATTGAAGATGTCGGTGAATACTGGGGCTAGCTGGTCTGCACAGGCTTTGAGGACTCTCCCGCAAATGCCGTCTGGTCCCACCACCTTCCTGGTATTCACTCTTTTAACACTCTCCTCACGTCACTCTCCGTGATGATGAGAGGGCGCTGTTCTATGGTGGGCTCTGCGCATGCGCCGTTGGCTGCGCCGATAGCACCATTAGCCCTGCTAGCATTAGCTGTTAGCATTAGCACTGCTAGATGTAGTCTCGAAGCGAGAGAAGAATATGTTCAGCTCATTCGCCAGAGACTCATCCGCACTCATCAGTCCAGAGGGTGGGCTCCTGTAGTCCGTGATCGTCCGTAGTCCCTGCCACAGGGATCTAGAGCCACTCTGCTGGAACTATGTCTCTAGTTTCTTCCCGTAGCGTCGCTTCGCCTCCCTCACCGCCCTGTGCACTCCGTATGCCGCAGACTTGTACTCGTCCATGTTCCCGCTGATGATCCCCGCATTTTAGGCAGCAGTGCGAGAGTTCAAATAGATGGGTCTTCAGTCTACAAGGGACTCTGCTGTCCAGACATTTTGTTCCTCCATCTGGGAGCCAGAGAATAGTCTCAATGCTTGCGTTCCATCAGACTCAAAGCCTGGTGTTTCAAGCCGAGCCGTACCTGAGGTTCGGGGTTTCAGTAGTTGGATGAGGTTTCATTAGCTGGCTTGACTCTGCACCACCTGTTCCTCACAACCACTCTTGACATCCTCCTTTGACCCCTTTTGCCAACATGTTGTTTACATCCACAGGATCCTCTTTCACTGGATGTTTTTTCCTTGAACACTCCATTCCTTGTATAGTCTCCTACATGGTTGGCAGTTTGTGAAATGCTGGCCCAGCTAGTCCAACACCAATGACCATTCAAAGTAACAGAGATCACTCAATGTTCCCATTCCACTACGTATACATAGAATTTTCTCATTATACGTAATTATATACATATAATTCCCATTACGTGTGTGTATATATACATAAAAACCGATAGATAGATAGAAGTGGGGGGGGGCTTGAACCAGCAAACTTCCAATTATAAGACAAGTACCTTAATCACTGAGCTCCCCTGCCCCGTTTTATTTAATTTGTTCGTTTGACTAGACATGTTTTCTGTGTTTTTTTCTGTAGTATAGCTTTGCTTTAAATAGCCCCACAGTGTTACCAGTCGGTCAGTTGCATCAGTGCGGTGTTGTTGTCAGTTGGCACAAGCTTCGCATATTGAATCTAGTGCTAGTTTAAGGTCAGACGCGCTGTAACCCAGCCTTCAGCGCCACTATTTTGATGGGTGTGAAGACAATCGCAATAATCGATTAATTCTGGACGTCTGTGAAGTGAAAGGTCACCACAGTATTATTGTCTTAAAGCTGTTGGATATTTTGCTGCGGCAGAGAATTTCGATGGTCTGTGGTTAAAATTGTGGGGTAAATAGCAGGAAGTGGTTAAAAGCTGTAAAGCAGCCAGCCACTAGAGGGATGTAGAGAGCGTGTGGCTTCACTTCCAACGTGGTGCCCCATAGCAGCTCGCATTCCTGTACACTGACATTAGAAAGGAGAGATTTTACAACCTCACCGCTTCTCAGGGAAGAGACTCAACACTGAGCCGCTAAGCAGCCAACCAACTGCACGTGAGTATAGTTCAGTGGTGAGTTCACTTTTAAAACTTAGGTTACTTTATACGCTTCAAAACTGTCCGGCTTCTTGCTTGACCTCTAGTTAACGTTTGGAAGTTAACTGTTAATAGTGAGGACTTGGAGTTGTATAGAGATGTTAGTGGGGTGGCAAAGTCACTTTTATTTTATTTAATTTTTTGCTATTCATTTTCAAGCAAGGAACTGAGCAACATTTTCATGCGCGCACACACACACACACACACACACACACACACACACACACACACACAAACAATGAAAATGCTCTAATTGTGGGCAATACCACATTTCCTTACACACATGAAAATGAACAAATGTCCTCAAAGTTAATAAGTGACCTTGGCTTTAAAAGGGGACTACAGTACGCTGCCCAGTCGCGATGGCGTTATTTGTCCCGAGTTGGAGTGTGTTGGGTATCTAATCCTTGTGAAGAAAGAACAGTGTGACTGGCATGAATGTTTATCTCACAAACAGCACAAAGACACTAGAGACAATCTAGAAAATACAAATCACAGTGTGATTGTCATATAACCACAAATCACTTTTTCATCATGCATCACTCTGCGAACCGTTTAAATAGTATATTCTCTTTATTGCAATTGCATTTTTTTACAAGTCCCATTTGAACTGGGTACTCTAGAAAAGACATCTTTGAAGAGTATACGCTGTGTTCAAATCCTGTTTCAGCCACTAGAGGGCACTACAGCCAAATAAGAACATTTGACTCTCTCGGGTGGAACGGTTCTACCTGTGTGTCTTGTGTCTCCTGGTGATAAGTAGATATATTTTTACCCTAAAAGAAGAGCCATGTACAAGTACATAAAGAGTCTGAGCTCTAAAACTGCAAATCCAGACTAGGTTTACATTATTTTACAGACATAAGCAGCAGTACTAGTCCAGTCAGTAAAGTAAAAGGGTTTGGTCTGATTGTTAGATGGCATCGAGAATGTGGTGTTGTGGAATAATTGTAGGTTTCATTTCTTCTGAACATCTGAGGAAGTGAAGTAGCTGAATCTAAACTCATCTTCTGTCTTTCCTGTCTCTCACTTCTGTTTTCTATCTCTGTCTCTCTGTGTGTCTGTGTGTGCATGTGTGAGGGGACATGCCTGCAGAACGTGTATGAAGTTTAACGCCTTGTGTGTAACGGTGTGATGAGTTTATTTGCACAGAGCATGCAGAGATATGTATAACATCAGTATAAAGTCCCCCCCCTCTCTCTCTTTCATTTCCACCTGTCCTCTCTGTTGAGCCTGTATCCCATCATGTCTATCCCATCATGTCTATCCCATCATGTCTATCCCATCATGTCTATGCCAATGTGTCTATTCCATCATGTCTATCCCATCATGTCTATCCCATCATGTCTATCCCATCATGTCTATGCCAATGTGTCTATTCCATCGTGTCTATCCCATCGTGTCTATTCCATCGTGTCTATCCCATCATGTCTATCCCATCGTGTCTATCCCATCATGTCTATCCCATCATGTCTATCCCATCGTGTCTATCCCATCGTGTCTATCCCATCATGTCTATTCCATCGTGTCTATTCCATCGTGTCTATCCCATCATGTCTATCCCATCGTGTCTATCCCATCGTGTCTATCCCATCATGTCTATCCCATCGTGTCTATTCCATCGTGTCTATCCCATCGTGTCTATCCCATCGTGTCTATCCCATCGTGTCTATTCCATCGTGTCTATCCCATCGTGTCTATTCCATCGTGTCTATCCCATCGTGCAGACAGACAGGCAGACAGACAGTACGGCTCGTGTCCACACCTGGAGCAGAGATAACAGGGTGGCGTTTGGTTGCATGCTAGACCACATCAGGACATACAAAATCCATAAAGTCCATGTGTGGCTGCAAATTCTCACAAGATAACAAAATTATCTTAATATTGTTAAATACATCTTCAGACAATAAATCAAAATTAGTCATAAAGCAAATTGGGACTGGTTTCAGAATATCTTTTTGCTTTAGGATTTAAGAGTTCATGTTTATTCTGAAAAGCGTGATTAGACACATAGGCTGCATTCACTTTACCAAGCTGAAGTGATTCAAATCCGATTTTTTGGCAGACGCGCATTCACATTACAGATGCACGTTACTTGCATTCGTGAACGTGACCCGTCCAGCTAGGCATATCTGATCCCAGGCAAAAAATGTGCACGTTGTCCTAATGTTATTTAAGTGTGTCATAGGCCATGTTAACTCAGCGGCCCGAATCCAAGCCTTTTCTTCACACGTGACGCACATGTGTTATCTGTGTGGCAATGTGAACAGTAAAAAGACAACATCTTGTTCACAATATCTTTTTAAATGCGAGCTATTTCCGATCACATTCTTGAGAGATAACCACAATGGAGTCAACGCTGCATGCCGAGTTTGGCCATCTCTTTCCAAGTCTCTCCCAACACGCAATGGTTGTCTAATGTTTGTACAGAAACATCACACGAGATGTTTGAGGTTTCTTCCCTCACCTTCACATTGAAATCCTTCCCGAGTTTATGACCAGTGTCGAGATGGATTGACGCAAAATTCCGATTTGGTTGTTCAGACTGAGTCGAATATGCATCCGCTGCAGAGCAACACGAGCATTAACTTCAGCCTTCTGCCTGTGACTGTTCACCCTGAGACATTTAGCCAGAGTTAAATTACAATGTAAGCTATCTGGACCATAGGACTTCAAAAGAGGAGGTTACATGGACTGTGCGAGTCACTGAATGAGGGAAAACAACAAGATTATATGCCCGAGACAGATCCAGTCTATGTAAGACAACAGCATATGATCAGCACACGAGATTTCCGCCCCATACACGCACCCCTTCAGCGGGCATGTGTGTTCTTGTGCTATCTGTCTTCAGGCCTTCATCAGTGATACGTGTCTGGCCACAGCACCACTGTGGCTGGACGTTTTAGGTGTCGGGCCGCTGTCAACCCACCAGTGATACCCACTGCCATATCAGTGAAAAGAGGGTCCACCACTCAGAGAGTATCTGCTCCTGGTCTTTGGTGAGAAACCCAGAAGCTCTGAAGGGTTAAAGGTCAGCTGACAAACTGCCATCATACAGTCTAGAACTATAGAATTACAAAATGCACCTATAAGATACAAACTACCAGGTGATTGTGGGTGCAGTATGTGGATGGATGTTTCCCACTCTGTGGCCGGTGTGTATTTCATTATATACTGGCTTCCTTTCTCTTCTGCAGCTGCAAACCATAAATAAATAAAGGACTCTTTCCCCCCCAGCACTGTAAACCAACACGAGAAAACAGGAAGTCTAATCTCAGCTCACTGCACAGAGGTCTCTGAGTGGACAAGCAGGCGACAGTCCTCTGGCTCGGCCCTGTGTCTCTGGGTGTCCTGCAGTTTCCTGTCTTTTCCCTTTCATTGCTGTCTGAGCTCAGCCTAATACCCACACAACCGTTAATCCCTGAAGAGCTCGGATGAAAGGCTGTTTGTCTCATCATGTGGTCACCAAACCATTAAATCAAGTTCAGGGTCCAGATTAGGTCTGCTTTATGTCAGTGGGCTGGTGAGTGCAGACCCCTGTACTGGGGACGTATCAGTGATCGTGCAGAGCCAGTGTTTACACACCACACATCAGCCCTGCTCAGTGCATAAAGCTTCACTGATCCCAGTATCTTGTGTTTGTTCTGGTAAACGACAGTGAGATGGTTTTCTCTTTTTCCCATGTGGCATCATAATGCCAAATGCTCTTGCCAGTGTTTAATGTCACACACACACACACACACAGACACACACACACACACGTGCAAGCTTGCAGGGTAAACCTTACATGCGTACTCTGTATACGTTGTAAAGTCAGAGGGCTGATCTGGGGTCAGCTTTATCACATACAGCACCAGACTTTTTTCGGAGTCATTTTGAAATATAATGTCCTATGTCAAAAACCAAACACTAAAACAAAAATCCCAAAAATCCGAGAATGAATCCAGCAAAAAATGGACGGGAATTTTACGGCATGGTTCCATCTGCAGGGAAGGGGCTTTCCTCGCTGTCCAGACACTATCACCAAACCAGCACATTCCTGCCCTCCATCTCCATGGCAACAGTAAACATGGATGTAGGGATACCCCCCCCCCCCCCCCAGTTGCCACACTGTGACGAACGCTGTCAGGTTCATGAGGTTAGCCTTAGTCTCTTCTGTCCGCTCTGATGGGCTACAGGCCCAGCTGTGAACTTTAACCTCCAGTGACCTTTTTGAGGAAAAACTGGCCCCCAAGAAGAACACAGAGGTCAACACCCCTGAGACGTGAAGTTCATGGGAATCTGTCAGGCTCACACTCGTTCACACACTCACACACAGGATCTTCCCTCTCTCTCTCTCTCTCACACACACGCACACACACACACACAGGGTCGATGGTATTTGAGGTGGCTGTTCCTGCTCACACACACCAGCAGTGGGCGAGGAAGCTCCGTGTCTGGGCGTGAGCTCACTTCCCACCTGTCTGCTGGTATCGTCACAAGCATCCACGCAGCGCCCAGGTAGGGGAGGGTGATGGGCCCGAGCTGTTTACTGGGTGACCACTGCTCAGGTTCCTGCCCACTGCTGATGAGATACAGGAGAGGTGTGTCCTGAACCGGGGCCTTCATCTCACCATACCCACCCAACCACCCCAACCACACCCACTCAACCACACCACCCACCAGACCCACCCCAACACACCACCCAACCACCACACTCAAACACACCCCTCACCACACCCACCCAACCACCCCAACCACACCCACTCAACCACACGACCACACCCACCCCAACTACACCCACCCAACCACACCGCCCAACACACTGCCCAACCACCACACCCAAACACACCACCTACCACATCCAACCAACCACCACAACCACACCCACTAACACACCACCCACCCAACCACAACCACTCAACTACACCATCCACCAGACCCACCCCAACACACCACCCAATCACCACATTCAAACACACTACTCACCACACCCACCCAACCACCCCAACCACACCCACTCAACCACACGACCACACCCACCCCAACTACACCCACCCAACCACACCACCCAATCACCACATTCAGACACACCACCCACCCAACCACCACACCCAACTACACCCCTCCCAGCTAAACCACCACAGCCACTCAACCACAACACCCACCACACCCCACCCCGATCACCACACCCACCTAACCCCATACCCTTACTATCCCAACCAACCACCTACCACACCCAACCACCACCCCACCTAATCACCTAACCACACTACTCAACACACCCCACCCAATCACACCAGTCACGACACCCCACCAATCCACCCCAACCACCCCAACCCAACTACTCACGACACCCCACCCAAATCACCACACCCCACCTAACCACCCCAACCGCACCTTTCACCACACAGCACCCAACCTCCCCAACCCAACCACTCATCACACTCCACCCAACCACTCACCACACCCCATCCCAATCACCACACTCGCCCAACCACACCACTTAACACACCCCACCCAACCATGCCTACCTAACTACCAAGCCCAACCATACACACCAGTCCAACCACCACACCCCACCATACACACCAGTCCAACCACCAAGCCCCACCATACACACCAGTCCAACCACCAAACCCCACCATACACACCAGTCCAACCACCAAACCCCACCATACACACCAGTCCAACCACCAAGCCCCACCATACACACCAGTCCAACCACCAAGCCCCACCATACACACCTGTCCAACCACCAAACCCCACCATACACACCAGTCCAACCACCAAGCCCCACCATACACACCAGTCCAACCACCAAACCCCACCATACACACCAGTCCAACCACCAAGCCCCACCATACACACCAGTCCAACCACCAAGCCCCACCATACACACCAGTCCAACCACCAAACCCCACCATACACACCAGTCCAACCACCAAACCCCACCATACACACCAGTCCAACCACCAAACCCCACCATACACACCAGTCCAACCACCAAACCCCACCATACACACCAGTCCAACCACCAAACCCCACCATACACACCAGTCCAACCACCAAACCCCACCATACACACCAGTCCAACCACCAAACCCCACCATACACACCAGTCCAACCACCAAACCCCACCATACACACCAGTCCAACCACCACACCACACCATACACACCAGTCCAACCACCACACCACACCATACACACCAGTCCAACCACCAAACCCCACCATACACACCAGTCCAACCACCAAACCCCACCATACACACCAGTCCAACCACCAAACCCCACCATACACACCAGTCCAACCACCAAACCCCACCATACACACCAGTCCAACCACCAAACCCCACCATACACACCAGTCCAACCACCACACCACACCATACACACCAGTCCAACCACCACACCACACCATACACACCAGTCCAACCACCACACCACACCATACACACCAGTCCAACCACCACACCCCACCATACACACCAGTCCAACCACCACACCCCACCATACACACCAGTCCAACCACCAAACCCCACCATACACACCAGTCCAACCACCAAACCCCACCATACACACCAGTCCAACCACCACACCACACCATACACACCAGTCCAACCACCACACCACACCATACACACCAGTCCAACCACCACACCCCACCATACACACCAGTCCAACCACCACACCACACCATACACACCAGTCCAACCACCACACCCCACCATACACACCAGTCCAACCACCAAACCCCACCATACACACCAGTCCAACCACCAAACCCCACCATACACACCAGTCCAACCACCAAACCCCACCATACACACCAGTCCAACCACCAAACCCCACCATACACACCAGTCCAACCACCACACCACACCATACACACCAGTCCAACCACCACACCACACCATACACACCAGTCCAACCACCACACCACACCATACACACCAGTCCAACCACCACACCCCACCATACACACCAGTCCAACCACCACACCCCACCATACACACCAGTCCAACCACCAAACCCCACCATACACACCAGTCCAACCACCACACCCCACCATACACACCAGTCCAACCACCAAGCCCCACCATACACACCAGTCCAACCACCAAGCCCCACCATACACACCAGTCCAACCACCAAACCCCACCATACACACCAGTCCAACCACCAAACCCCACCATACACACCAGTCCAACCACCAAACCCCACCATACACACCAGTCCAACCACCACACCCCACCATACACACCAGTCCAACCACCACACCACATTGACCTTTTTTTCCTCACTGGTGTCTAATGACATAACAGCTGATCTTCAATTACTGACATATTGTTTTAATTTTTTGCACCTTGGATTTGCACTATAGTTCATCCCTGACTAAACATTCCTCACTGCCTCCTGATTGCCAGCCATGGACAGCAGGAGGAAATTTAACTGGGCCATCTGTACTGAACCACCCCCCACAGCACAGAACCAGCATGAGGGAGCGTCTAGATCACGCCAAACATCCTTTGTGCTACCGAAAGACCAGTGACGGAATCTCACGGGAAGGAAGAGTACAAAGCGCACATGGATAGTTCTGGTCGAGAAAGTAACAGTCCTACTCTTGATGTTTGTGTCATGTTTCTGGACTTCCTCGTTATCAACATGAGCTGCATGACATAAACCCATGGCAGGCTTTTATTTTGTATATCCTATATATATGCTAATGTTTTGACAGATGTTCCAAAGGAGCAGATTAGCTGAGCTGTTTGAGCTCTCCCTTTTAAACAGGTGCATTAATTCAGTGGCAGGACCTATACTGGTTTTCCTTTTTCAGCACTAGATGGCACCGTAGTGTCAAATTAATTTTCCCACTGACTCATTTCTGTTATTTGATCAGTTTCCAGGGCGCTGAGTTACAGCAGATTGGCCGTCATGACATGATAACAAATCCTCACCTCGAGATATGTAAACAAACATTCTGGGTGACCCGAGCCAATGGATATGTACGTCGCATTCATCTGAACCAAACGTCTCACGTTCCACATCCCCTCACTCTAAACCCTACCCTCAAGTGACCTCCAGCTCTCCTTGAGAATTGTGGGAAACTGATAACATGCCTCTGTCGCACAGTGGTCGTCCAATCTAGCCTGGCCAATATGACTGGACATTGTTACCATGACGATTAATTATGACTCAGGCTTCCGGAACCTTTTCTAGAGCTTGTAGGGAAAACAGAAAAGGGGCAGGCCCAGTGTCCATGACAACGCCCTCCGAGCAGTAGGGAAGATGTTTAATAAAACCAGGATGAATCAGTTCTGAGTTGGGCAGAGGTGCTGTGCTACTGCACTCTAATGAAATACACATGGTGCCTGGCCCTGTATTTAAACTTAATGAAGTGTACTGAAAATGGTTGATGCTCTTTAAAAATAAATAAATAAAACATTCACCCAGGTTCAGTTTCTGTTCAGAAGTGAATTTGTCACAGTGTAAATTTGTACTCAACTCAGATTAGTGCATTACCAAATGGGGCGTGAATACTTGCTGGTGTATCTGCTGCTGAATGCAAAAAGAATGAACCCTCTTCTTTAGCCTTTAAATATAAAGAGAGATGAAAGGGAGAGAGTCAGGGACCCAAAACAACAACTACAATACCCATATAACTATACCCTTATGCTTATAATACCCATATAACTATACTCCTATGACTACAATACCATATAACTATACTCTTATGACTGCAATACCCATATAACAATACCCTCATGACTACAATACCCATATAACTATACCCTTATGCTTATAATACCCATACAACTATACTCCTATGACTACAATACCATATAACTATACTCTTATGACTGCAATACCCATATAACAATACCCTCATGACTACAATACCCATATAACTATACCCTTATGACTACAATACCCATATAACTAAACCCCTATGACTACAATACCCATATAACTATACCCTTATGACTATAATACCCATATAACTATACCCTTATGACTATAATACCCATATAACTATACTCTTATGACTGCAATACCCATATAACAATACCCTCATGACTACAATACCCATATAATTATACCCTTATGACTATAATACCCATATAACTATACCCTTATGATTATAAAAGCCATATGTCTGCACTACAGGTGGAGACTACATATCTTCCTGGTGGACTTTCAGCACTTGTTTAACACATCTTGCTGTAATCTTCTGGACTTCTGGACGGCGAGGTGGATCGGGGTTTGGACAGAGCCTGGAGCTGAGCCAGGCTGAACACTGCTGGCCTCTGTGCTCGCGTTCCCAACAACAGCAGCAAATACCAGAAGTTTTCTGGGTTTCTGTGCGGCTCTGTGGTTATGTAGTTGATGGGATGGCGGTGATTGAACCATCAGGGTTCTCTGGGCCATGAAACGATGGAAAAGAAGCAAGAAAGAGCTTCAGACACAGTAACACACCATCGAACACTCTCGCCACTCACATTTACATACGTCTGTAGATACACACACACACACCTGATGCAGTGTATTCATGCACAGTAGGAGAGATGGCTCTTCATGGTCTGATAGCGCTCCGGTTTGCTTTCACTGTTAGATTTATAGTACCACTGTTCCACGTAGTTTTTAATTTGTTTTATAAATTGATTTGTACGTTTGGTTCCTAAGCAGTGGTGGTCAGTGCTGGTCCAGGCACGTCATTCACATAGTAACACACACTATCACACGCACACACACTATCACACTACCACACACACACACACACACACACACACACACACACACACACACACACAGAGACACACACACACACACACAGAGAGACACACACACACACACGCACACTCTCACCTTTAAAGCATCTCTGGTCCTGGTGTGTCTTTAAGGAATCTTTTTGTGCATTTATTTTCAGTGAAAATGGACTTAAATGCCATAAATGCAGTGGTGGGTGCTTCCTGTTGTATTTTTAACACAGTTCTGCATCATGTCCTCTGATGGGTGTTTGGTCCCAGCTGGTGTAGTTATGACAACTCACTTATTCTATCATGTCCAAATGAAGAGAGCACACCATATCTGTTTCAGAGCACTGAAATTGTATTGTGTAAGCATATCTCTGTATCTTTGTGTGTGTGTGTGTGTGTGTGTGTGTGTGTGTGTGTGGGTGCGTGCGTGCGTGCGTGCGTGCGGGTGCGTGCGTGTGTGTGTTGTGGGTATGTTTTGGTGCCCCAGCTGCAGATTTATGTCTGTTACCCTGTCATTTTGCATACAGCACATAATTCTCTAATCAAGCACAGACCTTGTTGTGTGGGGACAGAATATGTTCAAATAAGAACACTAAGGTCAGATACAGCATAAATGTGAAATGTACCAAGAGACACTGGGAGTAAAATACACTGTAATCTGGCACAGAGTGAAGTGGGTATTATGGCCTGGAGAAGTGATTGACAGGTGAGTGGGAGGGACCACACTGAGAAAAGATTGCCTTCCGGAAAAGTGAGCGTAAAGGCATCGTGTGCTGATTTGTCTTTGTAATGTGTCAAATCATCTTCATCATATGTGGTGGCGTGTTGGAAAGGGGGACTGTCAGAATGAGTCCCCCTACAGGTCTTCAGGACCTTAATTTCACTTAATTAGAGAGTAAGCATGTTTGGAGATTATGATTGACTATCGAGGGAATTCTGGAGTCCAGAGGACAAAACTCCTTCTAAACTTTGATATGTGTGTTTGTGTGTGTGTGTGTGTGTGTGTGTGTGTGTGTGTGTGTGTGTGTGTGTGTGTGTGTGTGTGTGTGTGTGTGTGTCCTGGACAGGGGATTTCTATAAAGAGTAAGTAAATGGATACTTTGCGGGTAGTCAAAATTGTACTTGTGTATGTGTTTAGCGAGGGCACAGAGGAGATATGACGCTTTGGCTTTGTGTGTGTGTGTGAGTGTGTGTGTGTGTGTGTGTGTGTGTGTGTTGTCTAAGTGTGGAATCTGAAACCACTCTGGCAGTGTGTGGGATGCACTGAGTGATCCCTCCTATCTCACACTTCCTTAAACCAGCTTCCACAGTTACCCCTCCCTCTCTCTCTCTCTCTCTCTCTCTCTCTCTCTCTCTCTCTCTCTCTCCACTCTTGCTCTGTCTGTGCCTGACTAACTGTCTCTGTGAGCGCAAGGATTCCACTTACTCGTGCTGCGAGCAGTGTGTGTGTTCGCGCACGCGTCTGGATTCCCTCGGTAGCAGGCAGCCTGCACGCGAGTGTGTGTGTGTGTGTGTGTGTGTGTGTGTGTGTATTGGGGGGAAGAGCTTTTGGGACCCATGTGGTACTGTTGAGAGCTGCCACACCCCCGGCATACACACCGCCGCCCTCTGGAGACCCTAGTGTGCAGATGGCATGAGCTGTCAGACGAAAAGTTTATGACAGTTCTCTCTGTTGTTTGCTCTCTCACTCTCGTTCTCTCGCTCTCTCGCTCTCCTGCTCCCTCCCGGTTCGATTGTGGCTCACCCCATGGAGATCCGTGAGAGGAGGGCTTGTGGTTCTGTTTTTTGACCAGAGCACTTTCTCTTGAGCTGCTTAACGTCTCGGCTCGGGCTGGATCAACTCAAGAGGGACTCTTGGTAGCTTGTCTCGGAGGGCTGGATACACACAGGTAAGAGCGCAAGGGATTATTTGATCACAGCGGGTTCTTTTGTCTATAACAAAGTACAAAAAAAGTGTGTGTGTGATTGTATGTGTGTATGTGTGTGTTTGGTTGTGGGATTGTTGTGCATGTAGTTATGTGGTAGTTCATGTTCATGCTCATGTTGCTCTAATCAGTTTTCCTCATCATTATGGGTTATCATCTGTGTGTATGAGGCAGAGCCCCAAACGGCTGTAATCAGTGTGTGTATTACTTGCGTGTGTGTGTGTGTGTGTGTGTGTATCTTTGTATCTTCTAATCCTTTTGTCTCTCTGCTGTGAAAAGAGGAACAGTCTAGTTCAGTGAAGAGCTTTGTCATCTTTAGGAACTTTACACCTTATATAAAACATGCTAAATACTTAACACTTAACTAAGCACTTAACTAAATACATAACTCAACACTTAACTAAACACTTAACTCGTTACTGTAGGAGTGTGTATGTTTATTAATACTTAAGTGTTTATAAACACACACACACACGTACACACACACACACACACACATATGGCATAAAGATTGTTTATAAACACACACGTACACATGCGGTAAAGAGTTAACTCTTTAAGTTTAACGTGTGTGTTTATACATTGTGTTATAGCAAAAGAAAAAAATTCCCACTGACCAAAACTGAAATTTGAATGTATTTGAATGTATATGCATGTTCCTGGGGTTCATGTTTTCGCATAGGCACTATCAATCCCATTACTGGACCCTGGACTGTTCTTGCATCGCAAATTGAAAATAATCAAAAATCTCTATGGATCATTTTCTAATCGTTTCCATTAAGCCTCTTTTATTGTTAGTAATAATGATTTTTGGTTAGCACGGATGCGTCCAAGCTCTGACTGGCTGACATTTCTGACTGGCTACACAGCGCACCACTAATGGCTAGTGTATTGTTCAGACATTTAGTCTTGTCTCCGTGATGACAGAATGTACTCTTCCCAGAGACGATGCAACCGGCCACGCGTAGGTTTTTTAAAAAAATTTTTAAGGTCGTGCATTTGCAAAAAGAAATTGTATTTAACAGACACAGGTTGTAAGTTTTTTTTTCTCAAGACTCAAAGGAAAATTCAGAGGAACTGTATTTATAGTAAGCAATTCATACCCAATGTAAGTTCTGCTTGTTCTGTTCTGCCACACCGAGTTTCTGTGTTTCTCAGCGTTAATGTACAGAGATGGTCTTAGTTTTATAAATGATTCATTAGGCACAGGGGAGGCTCCAGCTGGTTAGGAATTGTTTCCATTTACTAAGAATACTGCTTGGTGGTTTTTATGTGAATGAGTCAGCTGATTCTCACACACACACACACACACACGCACTTTAGAGAGAGAGAGAGATTTCGAGGGAAGGAGAGTGGTTGAGGGGAGAGAGGGAAAGAAAGAGAGAGAATTAGAGACAGAGGGGGATAGAGAGAATGAAAGAGGGGAGGAAAGAGAGTGGGTAAGAGAAAAACTAGCTAGAGATGGATGGATGGATGGATGGATGGATGGATGGATGGATGGATGGGGAGCAGAGAGTGTGTGAAAAAGAGAGAGATAGATATAAAGGGAAAGAGAGTGGACGTGACTGGCATTGGACAGTATTCTTGGCTTAAGTGCAAAGTCGGGGAGATCAGGTTGCCATCGGCTACAGCAGCTCACAGGAGCTGGAGG